>NW_027457965.1:615674-923512 GCF_050624435.1 Tenrec ecaudatus
TTTGCACTCCACTCACCAATAATTACCAATTTATCTTGATTGGATGTTAGAATTTTGCATGATTAATGATTTCTTCAAACATTTGATCAACAACAAAAAAGGTGACCATAAATGTGGACTTCTCCAGATGGAATACACGGAAATCAAATTGACTACACCTGTGGGAAGAGACAATAAAAGAAGCTCAATATCAGCAACTGAAACCAGTCCAGGGACTGATTGTGGAACAGATCAGCAATTGTTCATATGTGAGCTCAAGTTGAAGTTCAAGAAAATGCAAACAAGTACACGAGAGTCGATATACAACCTTGATAATAACCAACCAAATTTTGAGAACATCTCTGAATAAAGCACAGTGTCATTATAAAAAAAAGGAAATAAAGAAAAGATACAAGTGCATGTCCAAAGAGACTCTGAAACTTACTCTTAATCAGAGAGTAGCTAAAGCAAAAGGAAGAAATGATGAAGTAAAGAGCTAAATAGAAAATTTCAAAGGACAACTCGAGAATACAAAGTAAAATATTATCACAAAATGTGCGAAAGCCTAGAGTTAGAAAACCAAAACAGAACATATTCAGCATATCTTAAACTGAAAGAACTGAAGAAAAATGTCAAGTCTTGAGGTGCAATATTAAAAAATTCTATGGGCAAAATATTGAATGATGAAGGAAACATCTGAGGAAGATGGAAACAATATGGAGTCACTGTATCAAAAAGAATAGACCAACATTCAACCATTTCAGGAGGTAACATATGAGCAAGAACCAATGGTCAGGAAAGAAGAAATTCAAGATGCATGGAAAGCACTAGCCCAAAACAAGATGCCAGGAATTGATGGAATATCTATTGAAATGTTTCCACAAGCTGATAAAGCACTGGCAGCACTCACTCATCTATGTCAGGAAATTTGGAATACAGCTACTTGGCTGACGGACTGGAAAAGATCCATATGTGTATACATACCAAAGAAGGGAGACCAACAGAATGGTCAAATTATGTAACACTATCATTGGCATCACATGTGAGTCAAATTGTACTGAAGCTAATACAACAACAGTTGCATTGATTCATTGACAGAAAGTTACCATATTCAGCATTCAAGAGCCATCGTGGCACAGTGGTTACAGGTTGGATTGCAAACCCCAAGGTCAGCAGTTCAAAACCACCAGTCACTCCGTGGGAGAAAGGCAAGGTTTTCTACTCCCATAATGAGTTACAGTCTCAGAAACTCACAGGGGCAGTTAGTTCTACCCTATACTATAGGGTCAGGATGAGTTGTCATCAACTACAAGGCAGTGAGTTTGGTTTCCCAGAGATTTAAGCCAGATTCAGAAGAGGATGTGGAACAAAGGATATCAGATATCAGATGGATCTTGCCTGAAAGCAGTGAATACCCTAAAGATGGTTACTTATGTTTTATTAACACCCAAGCTATCTGACTGTGTGGATCATAAGAAAACATGGATAGTTTTGAGAAGAGAATTCCAGAACACTTATAGAACAAGGGTAGATTGCATGGTTTAAGAACCAAGAAAGGTGTGCATCCTGGTTGCACCCACTTATTATACTTTTTCAATTGTATGGTGAGCAAATAATCAGAGAAGCCAAATTATATGAAGAAGAACACAGAATCAGATTTGGAGGAAATATTATTAACTACCTGCTATATGCAGACGACACAGTTTGGCTTGCTGACAAGGATGGGGGACTTGAAGCACTTGCTGGTGAAGATCAAGGATTGCAGCCTTCAATGTGGGATACAACTCAACACAAAGAAAACCAAAATCCTCACAACTGAACCAATAGGTAACATGATGATAAATCGAGAAAAACCTGAAGTTGTCAAGGATTTTGTCTTGTCTGGATCCACAAGCAATGCTCCTGGAAGCAGCAGTCAAGAGATGAAAAGATACATTGCACTGGGTAGATCTGCTGCATAAGAGCTCTTTAGAATGTTGAAAAGTTAGGATGTTACTTTAAGCAGGAAGTACACCTGATCCAAACCATAGTATTTTCATTTGCCTCATCTGCATGTGAAAAGCTTGCCATTGAGTGAAGAAGACCCAGGTAAACTGTATGAATTTGAACCATGGTACTGGCAAAGAATATTGACAGTACCATGGACTGCCAAAAGAACAAACAAAATCTGTCTTGGAAGTACGGCCAGAATTCCCATTAGAAGTAAGGATGGTGAGACTTTGGACATGTTGTCAGTGGAGACCAGTCCCTGGAGAGGCATCATGCTTAGAAAAATGGAAGGGCTGTGAAAAAAGGTTGAAGGCCCTTGAAGAACTGGATTGACACAGTGACGACAACAAGAGGACTGAGCATAGGAACACTTGGGTGGATGGAGGAGGAGCTGTTATTGTTACATTCTGCTGTGAATAGGTTTGCCATGGACCAGAACCAACTGGATGGCAAACTAACAACAACAACAACAACAACAGGGAGAGACATTAAAAAGCCAAACTCACTGCCATTGAGTTGACCTTGATTCAGAGCAACCCTGGAGGACAGGGTAGGACTGGCACCCGTGAGTTTCCCGAGAGTGTAACTTTTCACAGGAGGGGAAAGCCCCTTTAACCTACTACTTAGCAGCCCAGCCCATCACCAGGGCTCCACAAGGATAGAGAGAAACACTGTTAGGGCTGGATAGGGCAGAGGCTGTACACTGGTACAAATGAGGGCTGGAGGTACAGGGAATCCTTGGTGGACGATACCTTCAGGACCAAGGGTGTGAGGGGCGATGCTGGGAGAGTGGAGGGTGAGTGGGTTGGAAAGGGGGAACTGATTACAGGATCCACATGTGACCTCTTCCCTGGGAGAGGGACAGCAGAGAACCGGGGAAGGGAGACTCCGGATAGGGCAAGATATGACAAAATAACGATGTATAAATTACCAAGGGCACATGAGGGAGGGGGGGAAGGGGAGGGAGGGGAAAAAAAGAGGACCTGATGCAAAGGGCTTAAGTGGAGAGCAAATGCTTTGAGAATGATTGGGGTAGGGAATGTATGGATGTGCTTTATACAATTGATGTATGAATATGTATGGATTGTGATAAGAGTTGTATGAGTCCCTAATAAAATGTAAAAAAGGAAAAGAGGAGAAAAAAATTATTAGGGCAAAGACTGTACAGATGTGCTTTACACAATTGATGTATGTATATGTATGAACTGTGATAAGAGTTGTATGAGCCCCTAATAAATTGTTAAAAAAAAAATGATCCTCAATTCTATCTGAATCCTTGCCAGAGCTGCAAGTTGCCTTAATAAACACGTGCAAAAAAAGTACCTCTGGCAGCAGACCGCTCAGGTTCAAATCCAGGCTCTCTAACTTATTGACTATGTGACCTTGGGCAAACCTGGACCTCTCTGTGCTTCCAAAGACTCACTTTCCAAAAGGGAAGTCATAAGCCAACTTTTCTTATTCCTCACTGGGTTGCTTTGAAGATGAAATGAGACATCTGTCTAAAAATGCTTCTGACCATCCCTTGGTTCTCAGAGCTCCACAAATGCTATGGATTATTGTTATAAGATTATGAATGATTTTTTCCAAGGGTAGTGCAAAGATTAACATCAGTGCTACTTCTCTCTGACAAAATATCAATCCAAATTTCTAAATAGCAGGGTCTGAACGGATGCGCTGTTAACAGCATCTTGCTTTTCTCCCATCACTTGTCACAGTAAATCTGATAAGAAATGCTGGGCTAGGGCCTGCAGCCAAGCCCCTCACTGGCAGCGTGCAGGACCTCAGGTTGTTGCCAGGCCAAGGGACATCACAATGGCAAGAGGAGACTCCACAAAGGGCCCCTGCTTCCTCCCCCACGCCACCCTTCCCCACATTCAGGGTGAAACGTCAAAATACAATTTTTTTTGTCACCTGGTGAAATAATGAGCCCCCATTCCCGTTGCCTTGGTATCATCAGAGCGCAACAGCCACGTGGGGTAATCGCTGTCTCCGTGTTAATGCTGCTCAGTTCAAACATTTTCACAGGCCCTGGCGAAATGAAACCCGTGCTTTCTACCTAGGTAGAGTTTGAGGCGATTCAGCCCATTTGCTTCTGCTGAAGAGGCTACCTCAGAAAAACAGGAAATAAAAACATAGAGGGTGCCATTGACATTAGGTTTCTCGTTTTCTTCCTTTCTTCCCTACCTTCCTTTCTTCTTGCCCTTCTCTTTCTCTTTTCTTCCTTCCCTCCCTTTGCTCACGTCTTCCTGCCTGCCTTCACTTTCCATCTTCCCTCCCAAACTCCTCCATTTCTTCTTCGCTCCTCTCTCCCCACCGCCACCTTTCTCCTTTCCTTCCCTGCCTTTTCCCTTCAGCCTCCCAGTTTCCCTCCTTCACTCTCTCCTTTGCTCCTTCCTTTCCCCACCTTGTTTTGATCCAGTGATTTGTACTCCTTTCTTCCTCTCATCCCACCCCTCCCCATTGCTGGAGAAACATCAGTTCCTTGTGGTGCTGGTTTCTTGGCGCCAGACCCTGTTCTTTGGGTGTTCACAAGTCTGTGTCCTGTGTGCAAACATAAGACAGACATATGATCAGGATTGGACAGAAGATGGGATTTGACAGGTGTTCTGCATCCCAAATCTCCAGGAGGCAAAGGTAAAGTCAGGCTCCTGCCTTTAAGGTTATGTCTCCCATTGTAACTGCATCCCACAAAGGCTCCTGCCTCCTGGCCACCTGAGGCCTGCTGCCTGCCTTCCTCTAGCTCCTGGGGAATTGGGGCAGCAGTGGCAAGAACAACAAAAATCCCCAGGAGTTGACAAGAAGGGAAGCTGCCTTGCTCGAGAGACGGCCCCCTCACCCACCTGCATGATGTTGAGATACAGGTTCTCATCCCTGTGGATGGGCAAGAAACACCCCCTCCCCAAACGCAGTGGCTTCAAACAAGGACCATCATCGTGTGGTTGCTGGGAGGCCACTGGGTCGTGCTTGGAGTCTCCCATGAGTTGGCAGTCACATGGGAGCTGGGGCAGGGGCCTCTGGTGACTCCAGTGCCTACATGTGCACTCAGAGGGCTGGAAGCTGAAGCTGGGTGCTTAGCTGAGTTGTTGGTTGGAGTGTCTCCACGTGGCCTTTCCAGGCGGCTCAGGCTTCTTTCAGCATAGTGTCCGGGTGCTGAGAAGTGTCCTGAGAGGTAGCACGTGGAGGCTGGACATTCTAAGGGTGAGCACTCAAGAAGAAGTCTTTGAAGGGATTTTTCAGAAGCTGTGAAGCACTTTGTGGGAGGGAAGGGGGTTGCCCAAACTAGATGTCACAGTGTCATCTTCTCCATAATCTATTGGTCACAGAGGTCATGGAACATCCCAATTTAAGGGGAAAGGGCATAGACTCTACCTTCCTATAGGTAACCTGTCAAGGAATTTGGGGGTCACATACGAAGACTGGGAGACCCTGGGTGGCACAAATGGTTAAGGACTCAACGTATCAAGAGGTGGGCAGCTGCACCCCTCAGAAGAAATAACTAATGGCCTGCTTCTAGAAGCCCACAGGCTTGAGAATCCTGTGATGTGTAGTTTCTCCCTGGCACCCAGGGGGTCCTCGGGAACCAGAACCAACATAAGAGCAATGGGTTGGGTTTTTGTTGGTTTTGTTTGGGCTAATATTAAAATGACTAGTATGAAATTATATATGTATTGTGTTTAACTCTCAGGACTCTGATTATGCTGAAGTTGAACAAAACCGTCTGCCTCTTCTATGAACGCCAGCCGATGGAGGCAAAGGGTGAGGGTCTAGAGGAAGAATGAATGTCCCATTCCCGTCCTTATGTTTCAGTTGTCCTTAAAGGGCACAGGGGACAAACCAGATGTCTTTGATATGATTTTAGCCTAATGATGTGCTAGTATGATGATGAGCAGCCTGAAAAGTGGTTTTAACTAATGTGATCCAATATTTGAAAAGTTGACGATTTCACATCGAATTTTATATTCTCAGCATCTCAGTTACAAACAGAAAATCAGGCCTTAAAATCCTTGCATTTCCCCAAGGCAACAACAGTCTGGAGCTAGAATTTGAATGTCCCCTGTGGATGAGCTGACACGTGCCTGTTAACCACAGTCCCCATCCATCCCTATTGCCCCCAAAACAGAGGTTGGCTACAAGTATCCTTTATCTATATGGCTAAATAGGTTAGTTAGTTTGGATTGGGTTGCTAGTTTTTCCTGTTTTGTTTTGCTTACTTTTGATTTTTGGGGGGGCTAGGAAATGGTGTGTATTTTGGTACCATGTCTTCCAAAGCGAGAAAACCAAACCCAGTAAGCCAAGAAGGTCAAACAGTCTAGATTAATGATGAAAGGAGGAGCCCTGTTGGTGTGGTAGATTATGAGTTGGACTTCTAACTGCAACATCAGAAGTTCGAAACTCCCCCCACCCCCACTCCACAGGAGAAAGATGAGATTTTCTACTCCTGTAAAGATTTACAGCCTTGGAAACCCACAGGGGCAGTTCTATACTCTGTCCAAAGGGTTGCTATATGTCAGAATTGATTCCAGGGTAGTGAGGTTGTCTTGATTGATATAAATAATTTTTGGTGAGTATTGAAAAAACCAGTCAATATTATTTTTAATACACATCAAAGAAGGTCCACATTAATTGTTCACACAACCCTGCCACCTTCTTTCTTTATTCCCTTGCCTCCCACTCTCCTTTCTTCCTTCCTATGGTCTTTTATCTCATTCATTTTCTTTCAAGGGTTAGCCTAGGAGTGGGAAAGTCTGACTAATTCTTAACCAAAAGACTAAATTGGTTTTATTGTTGGTGTTATTACTTGGGTTAAATTTTTTTCTTTTCTCTTCTTCTATTGGTTTGTGTCATGTAACCCAGAAAATGGGGAAACATTTGGAACATCAAAACACTATCCTTTCTCAGTAGACTACAAGCATTAAAGGCAACAGAGATAAATACTCCAATAATAACAATAACATACAAGGATAGCTAGAGAGATAAATAGATAGATAGAAAAACCACAAAATCTGAGCAGTTGTGGGAAGGAGAATGGGAATAGCCCCATGAATAAATATAGGTTTGCCAGAGAATAGTTCTATATACATATTAGCATATACTACAAATATGACCATGAATATAATAGTGCATCCAGGAGGCATAGTTAGGAAATGTCTTAGCTAGAACAAAACCCCTTGAGGGAGCGTGTCCTAAATATCGGGGATCAGGAACATAGCTCTGAGAGACCTCAAGATCAATTGGTACAAACTAGCTCACAAAGACAATGTTCTGTATCCATCAGGGAAGTGACTGGGATCTTCAAAAGCTAGTGAGTAGCAAACTAAAATTCGGTTCTTGGTCTCACCCTATGTGTTGGACAGGGTTCTCTAGAGAGACAAAACCATATTGCTAGTAATTATATATAAATATATTTATAAAGCTAGATATGCAATACAAGAAATGAACCACTAAATTATATACAGATAGATAACACAAGAAACTAACAGTTAAATTATAAAACAGTGAGACACTAGCAGTCCTTTAAGGCTTGAGAGCCGCCAGTTGCCAGTCCCATTCTGTAGAGAGAGCTGGGCTATATATACCCAGGCAGCAAACAGCAAGGCAATTCACCAACTGTCACCAATTGTCGGTCCCCAGCTCCAGAGACGAACATTCCAATCCTGTGGGATTAAATGGACCTCAACTTACAGCGACAGAGTCCACAAGCTAGGCATCCCACAGGTAGTGTACCCCTTTAAATTGAGGCACAGAACAAGCAAGGCGAGGCTCACGAAGCCATTTATCCCTCTGCCCTTCGATTAATCCTACTTGTGTTTATCGGCCAGGCTGGCACAATAAACTATTGCACCCTGTCTGGAGCAAATACCATTGAAGAAGCTCAAGATGCCTGGCAACAATTAGTCCAAATCAGTAATGGACTATGCGTACCTCAGCCTCTATGATGCTAAGGTCAGAAGAACTAAATGGTGCCTGCCTATCACAAACAGCTGCTCTGAAAGGGATCATGGTACATGATCCTAGATAGAGTGGGGAGTAATGTGTAAGAAAACTGAAAGTCATACTACTACTACCAATAGTAATAATAATAATGATAAAAGATGAGGTTTATTGGTTAGATAGACTAGTGAGATCCCCACTACTATGGTCCTTCATCACCCTTCAGGTCTGGAACTGAATTCAACCCCCTGAAAAATAGACAGGTTTATAAAGTGAACCTTATGAGAAAAGATTGCAGCCCTCAGTATGGATTACAACTCAATGTCAAGAAGACACACATCCTCACAACTTGATCAATAGGTACCATGATAAATGGAGAAGTTTGTTGTTTTTTTTACTTGGTGTAATTTGTTGAAGTTGTCACGGATTTTTTGTCTTGATGAGGTCTATAATCAATGCTCTTGGAAGCTGCAATCATGAGATCAAATGACGCATTCCATATGGATACATTTGGTGCACAATACGTCTGTAGAGTGCTAAAAAGCAAGGATGTTACTTTGAGGACTAAGGTGCACCTTACCCAAGCCATAGTAATTTAAATTGCCTCATAAGTATGTGAAAGTCAGACATTGAATAAGGAAGGCTGAAGAAGAATTGATATGTCTGAATTGTGGTGCTGGTGAAGAATATTGAAAGTAACATGGACTGGCAAGGGAACAAACAGATCTGTCTTAGAAGAAGTATGGTCAGAGGGCTCCTTAAAGGCAAGGATGGTGAGACTTCCTCTCACATACTTTGGTCATGTTCTTAAGAGAGACTAGTCCCTGGAGAAGGACATCATGCCAGGTGAAGTAGAGGGACAGTGAAAGAGAGGAAGCCCCTTAAGGAGATGGATTGACAGTGACTGAAACAAGGGGCTCAAGCTTGGGAACAATTAGGAGAATTATTCAGGGCTAGGTAGTGTTTCTGTCTGTTTGGCATAGGGTCAATGTGGGTTGCAACTGGCTCAATGGCACCTGATAAGAACAACTACACCAAAATGAATCATAGCACTGAGGAGCACACATTCCTCAGAACCATCAACCATTCAAAAGCAAATAGGCAGTATTTTCCCAAGGTCAAATTCAAAAGGCAGGCAAGGTTAGGGGAGAAGGGTGAATGAAAACAGGAAGCAGAGTTTCAATGGCATGAGTGATATTACATTGCAGGAGATTGTCATCAATGTCACATAACAAAACGTGTATAAATTGTTACGTGCAAAGCTGATTTTCTCTGTAAACCTTAACCCACCTTACAATAAAAAGTTTCTTTTTTTAAAACAAAGACACCATCGTTCATATTATAGACACAGCCAAAGAAAGATCTCCTGGACAATCCTAAAAGGATCTCCCAAATGATTTGGGTAGTTAGCCCTCCCCAGGGAGTTCTACCCATTGAAACGCTGGGCAGTTATGGCTGCAATTATATTTCAGGCCAGAAGAGGCAGCAGAGGCCTGGTTGTTCAAATGCTACAAAACTACCAGACAATGGGCAAACAGTTTCTTTCCACGGACGACTAGCGGCTCTGTCATATCCATGTCTGGTGTTCAACACTTGGCGACAGAATCCAGCCCGCTGGGTTTGGGTGGGGTCTGTTTCTCACCCATGCTTGGCTTGGGATTGTTCTATGGCATCCACAAAGTGGAGTCCTTTCCTTTCTGATGTCCCGAGAAAGCTGTTTTCTCCTTTTTCTCTCTCTGGCCCTCTTCCCAAGAACCCTGGGGTTCACTCTGCTTTCCTCTGGTTGATGTTTCTCAGGCAGTTACTTGACCTCGGTTCATCTACTGCAGGTGACCATTAGCAAGTAACTGTACCATCCTTGGATGGTATTGTTCATGAGCTAGGCTGCGAACTACGGGTTAAAGGTTTGAGTTCACCCAGAGGTGCCTTCCAAGAAGGGCCTGGTGCTATGCCTCTGGAAAAAAACCCACCCCAGCCATGGAAAATTCTAGGGACTGGACTTCTCTACCACACTTGGGCTCTCCATGAGTCCGAGTTGACTCAATGGCAATTGGTTGCTGGTATTCCTGTAAGTAGAAGACAACAATCTTTAAGCAGTCCCTCTTGGATTCATGGGAGGAGGATGGCTTCCTCTGAGAGAACTTCTCAGGGCTCCAAGGGCTCAATGATCTTACAAAAAATGAGAGAAATGATGAGCCTGATGACAGATGATATTGCTATGCAGGCCTCGTTTCAGGATGCTCAAGTTTCCAGGTCTTTCCCTGACTCACAGTGTAGCCCTGTGAGGTTCCAAATAGAAGGGCACCCTTGCTCCCAGGACCTGGAGCCTTGTAGCTGAGCAGAGCAGTCATGATGAGAAAGAGGACCCAAGGGGGAAGTCAGGGGGCTGCTTCACTTGTCTCAGTGTCAGGCAAACAAATGTTTTGGCAGGAAATTTCTCTTCAAGAGTGTTCTGATTTCTTGAAGGAAATATTTTTCTGAACCATTTCCTCAGGGGAAAACCACTCAACTACCTCGGGAAGGAAGATTTTTCTCCTTCCAAGCTTACCAGGCTGTGCTAACTCACAGAGGAGGTGTGACTAGCAGGCAATGAAACTGATTTCCAGACTCCTATGAAAATCAGCAAGTGCTCGGCTGCTAAGTGAAAGGTCGGCAGTTGGAAAACCCCAGCTGCTCTGCAGGAGAAAGTGGTGGCTGACTGTGTCTGACAAGATGACAGCTTTGGAAACCCAATGGGGCAGTTCTCCTCTGTGTTCTACAGTTGCTTTGAGTTGGAGTGGACTTGACAGTGATAGATCTGATCTTTTTCCCCATGAAAATCAACTTTCACGAATACATGTGCATTCATGGATGTCTGTGTCTGCTTTGGCATGCATGTGCACATATGTGCCTATTTACACGTGGATGAATACGTCTGTGAATGTGGGCGTCTCTGTTTACTTTGCCGTGTGTGCACATGTCTGCCTTTGTCAGTATGCATGCGGGCTCAGGCAGCATAAAGAGATCACAGAGAAACTTGGAGAGAAAGAGAAAAGTAACCTATTTTCTCATGGGTCTCCCATACCTGACGGTCTACTGGCATCCACCGCCACGAAGACCAGAGGTCACTTCATGCCATGTGTCCAGCTGCACATTGCTGGTTGAGGTCAGTCACCAGGGAGGCAAGTGAGACTGGCCTCGCCAACCTACCACCCAACTGCAGGAGTGATTCCCACCATCTGTCCTGGAGCCCCTCCCACCTTACTCAGCCTCCCTAGACCTTGAGTGAAAGGCGTTTCCAATGTTTTTACATAAAGATTTCTGAGATTGACTGAAGAAATGATTTCATTTGACAAAACAAGAAGCTTTGAATTTAAAGATTTGAGGCAAGTGCCCTTCAGAGAGGGGCCACAGGACGGGGCCATGCTCCCTTCCGGTATGCACAGGGGTTGCTATGAGTTGGAACCAACTTGATGAGCACCTGCCAGCAACAACAACAACCAGAAGTTGTCCAAACTTCTGTGGCCTCAACTCGGAAATGAGAATATTATTATTGCCTCCTAGAAAGAACTCAAGGTATGTACAATTGGTTAATAGGCATTTGGAAAGTGAGTACATTAAGTGGACTGATGACATTGATAAGGCAATAAGAAACTGAGAAGGCTTCACTAACAGGTGCTTTCACATCTGTAACCAGTAGATTCCTTCCTTCTTCATCTCTTGCCATCTTAATCAGCTCCCACACTTTCCAGGCAGCTTGAGGGATTAAATGTTCAGTCTGATCCTATTATAAGCCTCAGCCTCAGAATCAGAGGCTTTACCTGAGGTTTGAGGAGCTATACTGGGAATGAGGGAGAGTAACCTGTCTTTTCTATTGCTCTCCTATCGCTCCCTCTTCCCTAGCCCTTCCCTGTCTCTGGGCCTGCCTTTCCTCCCTAGAGCATTGGCTTCCGGGAGAAGGGGATGGAAACAATGAGCACAATGAGCACATTCCTGACCAGGCCTCTTACCATGCTATGTTCCAACCCTCTCTTGGAAGGGCCTCCACGAAGTCCTCTTATGTCATCTCACAATAACTTGTTAGATACCATTGAGTGAGCTCCTGACTCATAGCAAAAGTACACACAAGAGATTGAAGCACCACCTGGTCCTGCACCGTCCTCACAATGGTCCTTGTGTGTGAGCCCATGGTTGCAGCAGTGTGGAGGAGATCCTGTCCAAGAAGGCTGCCAGTGGGTGGGAGGGGCTGCAGCTTTCAGAGACTTTGGAGGATGCCAAGGTGGATAGTTCACGGCGTATCATATGAGGTCAGCCAGCGGGCCTTGGGGCCCCTTCCCATTATCCATAGATATATGAAATAAATGGAGGCCCTCAGCAAGATGGGCTGCAGACACCTCCAGGACTCACTTGATCCTTGGCAAGCTCCCTTAGCCTTAGGACACCACCTGCTGGAACTGTGGCTTTGCTGCCTCTCCTGGCTCTCAACTTCCCTCCTAGAGGACTCCAGCCACCCTTCTCCTTCCAGATCCTTCCAGCAGGAGGCAGATATTGGTCTCTATGCTTTTGCATGTGGCCAGTTTTCTAGGGACAGATCAGCCTCTCCCAAGAATTTGGGTTCACCAGAGTGAGCGTGCCCACAAGTCTGCAGAGCGTACGGCCAGGCCTCTGAAGAGAGAACTGCTGGAAGATTTGCCCCTTTTCAAAAGCGCTAATTCCACAGTTGAGAGCTCGTCTCCTGGGGACTCAGCTTGAGTCTCAAGGAGCACATCCCCTTTGACACTGCTGGCAACTCGAGGTACTGTGGGTCATTTTCTTGCCTTTGAGGAGTGCAAGGGAAATGCTACAATATGTCCCTTCACATGAACCACCAATCCTTATTTGGAGAACTCTCTGAGATGACAGGGATGAGTGGGAGATGTTCCTGGGACACGCTTTCACCTGCACATCTCTCAGGTGAGTCAAACATTTGACCCCCAAAAGTTGAGTATGATGGTGAGAGTTCAGGCTGGGAGATAGAGTGTCTGGGTTCAAATCAAGAGACTGCACATCTCAACTCCCATGGTTCTCCTGCATAAAACCCAAGCCAAGCAGTTTATCACTTCCCGGCTGAGTATCCTACTGAGGCCAGCTAAACTCATTCTTTGCTGATGACAACGTTGCTTGTACCAAATGGCTTTGCCATGTAGCCCTTAGCAATGGCCAGAAGGGCTGCTCATCAAACCGCAGAGCAGGGCTTCTGGCACACACGTTAAGAAGGGGGCTATTCACAACAAGGTCAGTAGTTCAGAACCCACTAGCTGTTTCTCTGGAGAAAAACTGTGGCTGTGTGCTTCCATAAAGATGCCCAGCCATGGAACCCCCCTGGAGAGGGCCATGATGAGCTGGAGTGAGCTCTACAGGAGTGGGATTTTTTACTGTGGATGTAATCCCACCTGGGCAGAGATTTTCTTTGTGACTTAAAGAGGCTGTACCTTACACCAATGACTTGGCTGATACAAAAGGATTCAATTCAACACTGAAGCAAACCAACTCCAAAGGAAGAAGGCAGCTGCCATGCAGAGAGCTCCAAGGACCACCAACCATGGAGGTTATTGAAGCCAAAACAAGAATACCGCCCACCAGCCCTCAGCCCCCAGGGATGGACAAAGAGAGCGTGCCCATCAAGCTGGTGCACTGGCATGATGCTGTCAGCCTCCGGTGCTGTGAGAACATTGACTTTGGTGTGTTAAAGGCACCCACTTGCGGTATGTTTGTGATGTCAACGTGTGGAAACTATGGCAAGCCCCCCTCCCTGCCTCACCGCAGCAAAGCCTCGGCATTAAAACCCCGTGCCTTCTGTGGCGCTTGCCAGCTGTGAGAGGGCAGGAAATGCCCTTGGCTTTTCTGCTCCTTGTTGCGACCTCCCTCTGAGGCAGGGAGCAGAGGATGTGAGGTTGGAATCTGTTTTGTTTCATCACTACCCTTTGTCATCTCTCTGAACACTGTCATGTGCTCCTCACCAGTGCTTCGCCCTCTCTATCACCACGCCATGTGCTCTTTAAAACATGCACACACACACACACACACACACACACACACACACACCTAATGTTCACATTTTGAGGCACATTTGTCTTTAATTCACTAATAATAACAATAATTATTCAAAGTCACTTTACCATCTGAAAAGAAATCACTATGCATACACATAGATCATGGATGCCAACTGCCTTCTTAACAACATTTCCCAATGAAATATTCAGCAGCGATTATTTTAAGCCTGAAGCTGTTCATCCAGTTTGTGTTAATCAAAACAAAAACAAGAGACGAAGGGATCCAAAAGGACATGTAAGATCATAGACTGAAAGTAGCCCCATCGAGCACCAAAGGCTTGTCCAGAAGGGCAGAGCCACAGGTAAAAGCTATGTCTCTCTGGAGTTGCTGGCATTTAACTAGATGCAAAATGTCAGCGCAGGAAATGGCTTGCCCAATGCAAATACTAACAAGGGAGGCATGTGTTCCTGTGTAAATGGAGCTTTAGCCAATCCGGGCCTTCAGGATCCAGCTCCCATCGCAGCATCCACGGGAAGCACCAGGGGAATGTTCCGTTTGCTTATTTTCCCTCTCTTTGCTAAGAAGAAAAAGAGCCTTTGTGGCCTAGTGGCTACAAGTTGGGCAGCTAATTTCTATATCAGCAGTTTGAACATACCAGCTGCTTTGTGGGAGAAAGATAAGGCATTCTGCTCCCATAAAGAGTTCGAGTCTCAGACACTCACAGGGGCAGTTCTACGCTGCTCTATAAGTTGGCTGTGAGTCAGCATGGATTCGATGGCAGTGAGTTTTCTAAGAGTAAGAAGTATCTAGGGGTGTAAACAGTTAATGAGCTCTGCTATTAAGGGAAAAGTTGTCATGCCCAACCCACTTAGAGGAGCTGTGAAAGAGAAGCCTGGCAATCTTCTTCAGAATCCTCGGCCATTGAAAAGTTTATAGAATGTATTGACCTTGGTTGTTAAATAGATCCAGGTATATGGTGGAGCATACAGGGACCAATGTCATAAAACGGGGTGGGGGTGGAAAAAATCTCTGAGACAGATGCAAAAACTGTGAGGGAATGAGTTGTGAGGCTGGGGGATCAGGACCATCGTCTCTGGGATTTTCAAAGTTCCTGAGCAATCAGGAAAGGGGCAACAGTTGGTCTCTCCCCATCCAGAGGACAGCAGAAGAGGAGAACTGATTGGGCACAATGAATCAATGACTAGTGACTCAAGCAACGATCACCCTCCACCACTGGAGACCAGAAGAACTAGATGGTGCCTAGCTCTCACTATCGACTGCTATGAAAGAGATCACATTAGAAGGGCTTGATTAGAGTAGAAGGGAAATGTGGGGCAAAACTCAAAATCATGATTGTCGCGTGCCAGGTCTCGCCAGCAAGAAAAGACGCACCACAACAGGATTCTTCCACAAGCATTTAATTTTTCATAATGCGGTAAAAGACCCCGAAACCCCAAACTACTGCTGCTTATATATGCTCTATTGGGACGTGCTGTGCCCTGATTGGTGCATTTGCCAAAACCTCATGCATTGATTGGTGAGTTCGCCAGAACCTTCGTTTGCATACTCCAGGGTGGAGTTATGACTACGTCATCTCAGCATCGCGCATGCGCTAAGTGGTTGTTTATCACTTAGTTGGACCACCGCCCTGACTGCCCGGCGCCATCTAGTAATGGCAGCGAGAGCTGCGGCTACCCACATCACGAGAGCTGTGGCTTCCCACATCTCGCGAGAGCTACGGCTTCCCACACATGATAAAACACCAAGCTTACTGTTTGGATAAAGGCTGGTGAAATTGCAAGACTATGGTGCTTAGTTACCCTGCAGGTCTAGAACTGAACTCATCATGGCTCGATGTTCAACCAAACAATAGACAGGTCTATAATGGGAACAATGACATTAGAGACATACAAATACCGTAGAATAATAGATCACATGAGATCAAAAGACAGCATTCCCCCAAGAACGAAGTTCAAAAAAGTTGAGAATGAAGGAAGCTTGGAGACAAGAAACAAGAAGATGTGGGGGAAGTGATGGTACATTGTGGGAATTGCTATCAATGACATGAAACAAAATGTGTATGTGTTGCTCAATGGACAGCTGAGCTGCTCTTAAACCTTCACCCAAATCACAATAAAAATGTTTTTAATCAAAGAAAACTTCATGGTTCACTTCTACTCTGACACACACGGGGTGATGAGGAAATAGTGTCAACCGTGTTTGCTGTGGTCCAACCACCAGACATGTGCTTATGGGAGAAAGAGCATGCTGACGCTGGCAATACCGAGCAGGACCAAGATGGTTTTATTTGCCTGCATCATGAAGATGGTAGCCCTGGTGGTGAGATGATTCAGAGCTCAAGTGCTAACCAAGAAGCCACCCAGTTTAAACTCACCCAGCCCTACTGAAGGAGATTTCCCTCCTCAAAGGTGTTGTTGGTTGTTATGTGCCATTGAGGCGATTCTGACTCCCTGTGACGGGAAGGAAAGGCACACTGTGCTATAGTGTAAGGGTTTTCAGCGGCTACTTCCTCTGAAGTGGGCAGTGGAAACCTTCTTTGTATTCTGTTCATAGCCTGGAAGTTTCCCTGACACCTCTTCACTTGAGGTAACCCTGCTGGCATTTGAAATACCAGTCACGTGGCTTCCAGCATCACAGTAACACACAACTCACCACAGCACCACAAATGGACAGACAACAACAGGATAGGAGTCTTCATGGGAGCAGGCAGTCACGTCTTCACTCTCTCGATGGGGATCAGTGAGTTCAAACTGCCAGTCTCTCTGTTACAGCCGCACATGCAACCACTGTGCTGCTAGGTACATTTCCTTAAAATTCTGCCTAGAAAAATCTGTGGAACAGTTCTTCTCTGTCACAGAGGGTCACTGTGAGCCAGGATGGGCTCTGAGACACACAAATGCAACACCATGAAGCCACCTTACTCTGTCCTGCTCTTATTTAACTCTATTCTTTTCTGAGCTATCTTTTCCATATATTGACAAGAGACTAGCAGTGAGCAGTGTTAATTCCACCAAGGCCAGGAAGGAGGTCAAAGAGTCACAAAGGACTATCTCTTTGCTCTCATGCCACTGCACTAAGGAGGCTTGGGTGGCAGCTGGAAGCTGCACATTTCACTCCCTGTCCCTACACTCCTGGCTGAGTCTCCTCAGAGTGAGACTGCCCCTTTACCCAGCTCACTGCATTGGCTGTCTTGCTCTGAAAAGAGAATTCGCACATGTGAGTCTGACGGGGTGACAGATGGGAATCTTAATGCTGCTCTTTGGAATATGAAAGGCCTCGGATCAGAGTGCTGCAGGGGAGTGATGTCTGCAGAAGACCTGCTGGTCTCCCAGTTAGAAAGAAGCCTTCCCCTTTGCCTCAGAGGTGCGTTCACTGTGGGTGGCAAGTCAGATCCTTGGGCTGGCACTCTCAGTAAACAGATCATATGGGCACCTTGAGAAGCGCTTGCTCACTGACCCAGCTCCCCAAGGATGTAAATATACCAACCAGGATGACTAAGGACACCAGTGCCAAGAATGATCACATTCTTTGCATGTGTACAAATGAGGTGGGCAGCCACCTTCGCTGATGGTGGCTGCACAGTGAGTGTCTGGAATCACACCTGGCTAGGTGGACCATTGAAAGAGTTGGTGACATGATAATAGGGAGTACACCCCCTTGCCAGTAAAGCTGAGGAAATGGCATTTGAGGAAGCAGGGGCAGCCGGGTCGCCAGCATGAAGTCAGCGAGAACTTTGCTTGTGCCTCCTTTGTTCACTGGTGGCTGCTGGCATCTGGGTAGTGAGGACACCATGGCTACTGCCAGAATTCTCCACGGTCCCTGGTTCCACTCTCAAGTCGCTGGCTTCATCACTACCACTGCCATCGAGTCGATTCTGACTCACAGCAACCCGAAAGGACAGAGTAGAACTGCGGCTGGTGGGTCTGGGGGGCTGTGGATCATTATGAGAGCATTTCTATCTCGCAGTAGCTAAAGGGTCCAAAATGCTGGCCTTACGGTTAGCAGCCCAACATAACCCACTTGGTCATGAACCCTTGCCAGCTGATCCAGGGAGTCCATTCCCAAGTGCATATCTAAAAGAATGAAAGACGAGTACCCAGATGGATGCTGCACTAATCACTATGGGCAAAAGGTAAACAATAAGCCAACAATACCCATCAGTAGAAGAATAGAGAAAATATGATCTACACAGAGTGGGATATACATATAGTCTGCCACAAGAAAACTAAGGCCTTTGATTCGGACAGACTCTGTAACACAGGTGAACGCAAGACATGAAGTGAAAGACGCCAAACACCAAATGCCATGTATTGTGAGTCCATTTAGAGCAAAAATGCTGGACAGGTAAATCCCGTAGAGCCATAGAGTAGATTGGTGGTTTCCCAGGGTGGGGCGGGAGGGGCAATGGGGAATGACTGCTTAATGACTGCAGGGTCGATGAAAATGTTCTGGAACTGGATGGTGGGAAGCTTTCACAGTGTCCTTAAAACTACTCTTAAAAAGGGGAGAGAAAGAATCTGCAGAAAGCACAGTTCTGATTGACTCACATGAATGCGGTCACCAAGAATTGGAATCCACTAGAATTGGAATGGCAGCTAGACTATTGTTTCCTTGGGAGGTGCCTCCAGGAAGGGCCAGTAGAGAAGGGTAATACTGATAGAGCAAAGGGAAGGGGCCGATAAAGAAATGTCATTGAGTAGGTTCCCAGAGACAGTATAAATCCTCTTGTAGTTGTCCCACCCAAAGGCTGAGGGAACTGGAGTGTGGCTCCACCTATCCCCATGTGTCATTGGTTAAAGTGGCATTAAGTTCTGGAGGATGTCAACTCCGCTGTCTGCTCAATGACTGTTCCCTGTGTGGGGAGTTACATGTGCTTCCTGTGAGACCATTGGCATTTATGGGAGTGGTGGGTGCCAAGTGCTAATACATGGGCACATTAGCAGCTGCTACAGCAAGTGCTGTACATTTTTAGCTGCTTGAGTGACAGGTGGGCCTTACCTCCTGCCTATATTCAGTGGTAGGGTGTTCAGATGGGGGCATCCGAAAAATAATAAGGCCCTATTCTTTGCAAATAGACATTATTATTATTTTAATCTGTCCCAACCCCCTTTCTTATCTGTCCCTGTGAACTACCTCACTGGCTGAAACATCAGTTCCCTGGGGAAGACACCACATTTCAATATGGTCACAAGGCTGTTTTCATTGGCCCAGTGGAGACACTTACATAAGATGGGTCAACTAGACGCTTTTTCTGGAGCATTTCCAACCAAAAAACAAAAAAAGATAGTCCCGCTTTTGCAAGTGGCCTGGCATCTAAGAAGCATAATTCAGAAGCACATGTCCCGCCATGTGGAGGAGGCGGTCTATGTTGCGAGATTACAGCATGTGCCCTGAGAGACAGACACAAAGAACACAGGAACATGCCAGTGGTGGTCAGGAACCGTCGACAGAGCCAGCTGTCCTCTTGTTCTCCCCACCTTTCCATTTTCCTAGGATTCTCTCTTCCAAGTATTGGTCTCTTTGCCTGTTTACAACCAAATGAGCCCCAAATAAGATCCAGATCATAGAAATAGAAGGAGGAAGTTGGATGGAGACTGCAGTTCATACTCCCCGGAAGCCATTCAGACTCGCTGGAAGAAGGAGACCCTGTGATGGAATTAGCTCTGGATTCCTGACATTTATTGAGGAATGCTCAGGGAATAAGCACCTGTGGGGGGAATCAAGGAAGGGCACAAGAGGGAAATCTCAACAGAGGTCTCAGCCCTGCCTATGGAGAGTGTCATAGTCAGTGTTCCCTAGAGAAACCAAACCAGTTATATAGCTGTAACTGGAGATATCGATATATCCACCAGGGCTCCTATGGTTAACCACTGCACCGGCCACTCATTGCCATCAAGGTGGACTCAAAGTGACTGTGTAAAACAGTATAGAACTGACCTTTTGGGCGTTGGAGACTGTAACTCTTCAGGAGATTACGAAGCTTCATCTTTCCCTCAAGGAGCCCTTGGTGTTTTCAAACTGATGTCCTTGCTGTTGGATGCCCAAAGGGCCACCCACTACGACACCAGAGCCCCAGAGAGTGAGGCTTATTTCTAGCAATTGGCTCACATAGGGGAATGGCAAGTTCCAAATTCATAGGTCAGGCAACAGCCTAAAGAGCTCTGTAGATGTTCATCCTAAAATCCATAGGTTAGGTGATGGGAAAAGACAAGAATAAGAATGGTCAGAACACACCCTAGGGTGTGCTGAAGGCCTTTGGCTGATAGGTTTACCCCTTCCCACATTATGGAAGGTATTCTATTTTGCTTGAGACCCACTCCTTCATAAGAGCAAATAGATGAGGTGAACAAGCGGCCATCTAGCTCAGAAGCAATAAAGCCCACCTGGAAGAAGCACACCAGCCGGTGCGATCATGAGGTGCCAAAGGGACCAGGTATAAGGCATCATGCAAAAAAATAGAATATATATATATCTGTGTGTATATGGATATATATACCATAGAGAATGAAGGGGGAAGTGCAGAGTGGAGACCAGAGGCCTAAATGTCGACCACTAGAGATCCCCTCATAGAGGGCTTTAGGAGAGGAGATGGGTCAGTCAGGGTGCGATGTAGTACCAATGAAGAACACAGCTTTCCCCTAGATCCTGGATGCTTCCTCTCCGCAACTACCAGGATCCAAATTCTACCTTGCAGGACTGGATAGGGCAGAGGCTGTACACTGGTGAATATGGGAGCTGGAGGCACAGGGAATCCAGGGTGGATGATACTTTCAGGACCAGGGGTGTGAGGGGTGATACTGGGAGAGTGGAGGGTGAGTGGGTTGGAAAGGGGTAACTGATTACAAGGATCCACATGTGACCTCCTCCCTGGGAGATGGACGGCAGAGAAAGGGGGAAGGGAGACTCCGGAAAGGGCAAGAGATGACAAAATAACAATCTGTGGATTATCAAGAGCTCATGAGGGAGGGGGAGCGGGGAGGGAGGGGACAAAAAAAGAGGACCTGATGCGGAGGGCTTAAGTGGAGAGCAAATGCTTTGAGAATGATTAGGGCAAAGAATGTACAGATGTGCTTTATAAAATTGATGTATGTATATGTATGGATTGTGATAAGAGTTGTATGAGCCCCTAATAAAATGTTTAAAAAACAAGAGCAAATAGATGAATGCTTGTTTGACAAAAAAACTGGGCACCATAGCCTCGCCACATTGATATGCAAAAGGAGCCATCACAGGGAGCTCTGTAACTGGGACCTGGCCAAGTGGTGACCAGTAGCCTGGGACTTTGTAGCCTAATACGTTGCAGCGAATTGCTTACTAGTTCTCCTCTAGCTATAGTCTTTGTAACTCCTACCAATGACAGGGTGGAACTATGCCACCGAGGGAAGTAGATAGCATGCTAATAATATCAGTAAAGTGCATGGCATCCTCGAAGAGGTGAGACCATTCAAATAAGACCTGTAGACCGCTAATGTGGGGATTGGTCGGTATGGTCATCCTGGGTGAGTTAACTCAGAAACAGAAAGTGGAGTTTCAAGAGCACCGAGAAAGACGAGCCAGCAGTGGAGTGTGCTCTTTGGACCCAGGATTATTACTCTGAGCACCACCTCTGTCCAGGAGACAGAGATCCCTGACACTGGATGCATCAGGAGACAATGAAAAACAGTGGCAGATAAATAGCTCATGGAAGCAGAGGCAGCAGCACCAAGACCCCAGAACAGGGAGCTCGCCAGCACACAGAATGAGAAAGCTGAGTGTCTTTGGGCCAAGGCTTCCAGACAAAGCGGGCTGCCTCAACGCACTTATCAGCAGAGCTGAAAGAACTTTGCACACGGTCCCAAGCAGAGCAGAGGTCAAGGAGCTGCAGGGCAGAGGCCAAGGACCAGAAAAAGTTCTGCCTCTGGGCACCACTTGGAAGAGACTGTCCTGACTGGAAGAACTATATCCCCAGTCATTTCTGATCCTGAATTGTCACCTGCTAGGTCCCCAATTAACCCCAGAAACATAAGTATTGTTTGCGAGTTCTGTGTGGCCATTGCCACTTAAGGATTATCAAACCCAGCAGAGAAGAAGAGAGTGTCATGGTAGGGATGGTTGGTGTCAGAAACTGTGAAAAGAAAGGAGGGCGGAGGCATTTTGATCTCTGTCTCATAGGAATCAGCCTTGGGTTGTTTATCTTGATTTTCCTCCATTGCCTTTTGTGAAGTTACAGGGGGGTCAAATGCCTCCACTATGCCATTTATACCCCTACATTGACAAGTCGTTGGATGAAGGTTAGTTTGGGGAAGGAGCAGACCTTGGATGAGCTCTCATCAGCTGAGGCAATCCTGATAGGGGCCAGACAGCTGGGACCTTTTCTATCAGTGGCTCTCTCGGCAGCTGGGGAAATCAGTCTCTTGGCCCTGAGAGGAATCTGGGTGACACACTCATCTATGACAATACCCTGAAGAACAAGCTCCCACAAAAACCTGGCTGAGAACTCTCGCCTAGATCACAGGAGTGCATGCCTAGCTAATAATAGCCATTTACTGAAGGCCCTATGATTGGAACTGTGCCTCATTTACAGATGGAAAACTAGAGGAAGGGATTTAAGGTGGCTAAGTTAATAAGTGACAGAGACAAGATTCAAATACAAGTTTGAAGCTGGTACTGTTAGCCTTTTTTCCAGGGCTGGGTTTTAGATGATGCAAATGAGACACTTGTCAGGCACACAAGGTAAAGAGGCCTTCCCTCTCCAGTGTGACTTTCCCCATAAGTCTGAATCATGGGCCTGGTGTGTCTTATTTGCCTTCCCTGAGTCTCAGAACCTGGTCTAGTCTGATTTGCTACTTTGAGGAATAAGCCAGAATGCTCAAGTACTCTGAGTCAAGACCCAATCTCCCCTGGAATTGTTCAGTGGGACTTACCAGCCTCTTCCTTCATGTTTCACTTTTCTAGAAACCTCCATGGAGGACTAGCTCTCATGAAGAGAGCTTCAAAAAGCTCATGGCAAAATTCCATTATTTTTTCGTATCATTTTTCCACACGCTTTTGGAAGCTCCCTCTTCATCCCTTTCCACAGTCTTTCTCAAGGAAAGAGACTGTTGCTGGTTGATGTCAGATGCCCCTGAGTCTGTTTTCTACTCAGAATGCTCTGCACAAACTCTATCAACAAATGACGTAGAGTCAAACGTGCTGTGTGTCTTTAAGTTGATGTCAGCTCATAGTGACCCTACAGGACAGAGTAGAACTGCCCCCAAAGGTGTCCTAGGCTGAGATCGTTATGGGACCAGCTCGTCAAGTCTTTTCCCCTTTAGAGCCCATGGGTAGGTTCAAACTACCAGCCTTTTGTTTAGCCACCCAGTCCTTAGCCATTGTACCACCAGGGCTCTTTAAAACAGGGATTAGGTTGATTAATTTTATAATCTCCAGGCACATTTGAAAGCTGCTTCCCAGAACACCCTTCCCCAGATTGTTGATTAAGACGGGCATTTGGGGACTCATTTCTTTCTCATTTGTGTAAGTGCACTCTATGAGAGGGGTTTCCCTTCATAGATAGGTGATCACATACTATTTTTCCAAATTGAACCACTCTTGGTGGTATATTGGATTAAGAGTTGGGCTGCTGCTAATGGCAAAGTTAATGGTTCAAACCCACCAGCTACTCCTTGGGAGAAAGATGAGGGTTTTCTGCTCCCGTAAAGATGTGCAGTTCTGAAAATCAGCAGAGCCAGTCTATTGTGCCATATATGAGGTCAACCCCATGGCAGTGGATTTGGTTTTGGTTTGGGTCTGTGGGGGAAGTCCTTAAGAAATTCTTTAGTCACATGGAGGAGTCCCTGGGTGGTGCAGTTGGTTAACATACTGGCAACAAAGCCCTGTCACTCCTTACCTTAGGATTTACTCACTCTTTGAAACAGGCATTTATTTACACACAGTTTGACCTCATGATGGTGTTCAGTAGATGTGGATCTTACTTATTTGCATTGTTCTGTGACAGTTGCAAAATTCGTTAGTGGCTCAGGGATCAATCCTCTGTGGACTGCCCCGAAGCTAGATGAAGCAAGCGGGTTCTCCCTGATTCATCCTCCCTCCTTAGCAATGCTTGCTAGTCAGGATAACATAGTGCCCATTAAAGAAACTGCCTGTGTCACTTTAAATTTGTGACCTGGCGGGAGGGAGGGTCATGATCACAAGTGACAGAAACTGACGCTTGACTAACTTAGGGGAAAAGGCCTAATGGTGGATAAATGTTGGGAAGACAAGAAAATGTGGCAAATGCCTGGGCAATCTCAGGGCTGTGAAGCAGGTAATGGCGAAACACTCCTCCTGAGGCCAAAGCGTGCCCTCTGTAGTACATTAAATCACATTCACACACACCCATTCATGTTCACATGGGACCTGAGGCTATGGCCTTACTTGGAGAGGAGGTCTTGGCAGATGTGCTTAGATAAGTATTTCAAGAGCTCCATCTTTCTGGGTTTAGATTTCAGATGGATACTACATGCACTGATTGGTGTGTTCTTATAAGAAGAGGAGTGGGCACACAGAGACCCCGTGTGAAGACACTGGCAGAGATTGGATCAGTGCATCTATAAGCCAAGAAATATCAAGGATTAGCAGCAGTGACCGGAAGCAGAGAGAGGCTACTTTGATTCTCCTTCAGAGTTCTCAGAAGGAATGAATCTTGCCCACACCTTAATTTTAACCCATTGTCCTTCAGAAAAGTGAGAGAACAAATGCCTGCTGTTTAAGTCACTCGATTGGTAGCCATTTGTTACAGCTACCCAAAAGAACCATTATGGATTGATCTGTAGCCCCCTCAAAATATGTGAGAAATTTGAACCTTGGTGGACATGATCCTGTTTGAAAAGAAGAGAGTTCTTTTGTAATATAAATGAAGCCGTATGGCCACTGGAGATCCCTTCATAGAGGGGTTTAGAAGAGGAGATGGGTCAGTCAGGGTGCGAGGTAGTACCGATGAAGAACACAGCTTTCCCCCAGATCCTGTATGCTTCCTCCCCCCAACTACCATGATCCAAATTCTACCTTGCAGGGCTGGATAGGGCAGAGGTTGTACACTGGTGCATATGGGGGCTGGAGGCACAGGGAATCCAGGGTGGATGATACCTTCAGGACCAAAGGTGTGAGGGGCGATGCTGGGAGAGTGGAGGGTGAGTGGGTTGGAAAGGGGGAACTGATTACGAGGATCCACATGTGACCTCCTCCCTGGGAGATGGACAGCAGAGAAGGGGGGGAAGGGAGACTCGGGATAGAGCAAGATATGACAAAATAACAATGTATAAATTACCAAGGGTACATGAGGGAGGGGGGAGCGGGGAGAGAGAGGAAAAAAAAAAGAGGACCTGATGCAAAGTGCATAAGTGGAGAGCAAATGCTTTGAGAATGATTGGGGCAGGGAATGTGCGGATGTGCTTTATATAATTGATGTATGTATATGTATGGATTGTGATAAGAGTTGTATGAGCCCCTAATAAAATGTAAAAAAAAGAAAATGATTAGGGCAAAGAATGTACAGATGTGCTTTATACAATTGATATATGTATATGTATGGATTGTGATAAGAGTTGTATGAGTCCTAATAAAATGTTAAAAAAAAATGAGGCCATATGAGAATAGGCTTGAGCCTAAACCTAAACACTTCTGAGTTAAAGGCCAGGATAGACCCAGTAACACACAGTACGGGGAGAAAGATAGCGAGGAATGCCAAGGAACTTTCTGGTATCCACAAAGAAGGACCCTGACCTAGAGTCGCACCCCAAATTTGAACCTGTAAGCTCCAAAGCAGGGGGAAAAGTGTTTTAAGGCTACTGACTTGTTGGATAATTTTTGGTTAAGGAGATTAAGACAGGAACTTAAGACATCCTCCAATCCTTCCTCTGGCTTCGTTCCATTTTTCTCACATTCAAGAGTCCTCCTAGAGGATTCAGTCAGGTTGTTGTTGTTGTTGTTCAGTGTCATAGGGAGGGTTTGGATTCATTGTGACCATGCATACAACAAAGTCATACACTGCCCGGTCCTGTACCATTCTCACCGTTGTTCTTAAGTTTGAGCCCATTGTTGCAGCCACTGTGTCAATCCCATTTGTTGAGGGCCTTCCTCTTTTTCATTGCCCCTCTACTTTCCAGAACACGATGTCCTGCTCCAGGGACTGATCTCTCCGGACAACATGTCAAAGTTAAGGCGAAGTCTCATTATCCTTGCCCTGAGGAACATTCTGGCTGTACTTCATCCAAGTTAGATGGGTTTGTTCTTTTGGCAGTCCATGGTACATTCATTACTCTTTTACATCACTACTAATCAAATATATCTATTCTTCTTTGGTCTTCCTTATTCAGGTTTCAACTTTCACATGAATATGAGACAGTTGAAAATACCATGGCCTGGGTCAACCCGCCCCAGTCCTCAAAGTAATCTCTTGCTTTTCAACACTTTAAAGAGGTCTCGTGTAGCAGATTTGACTAGTGAAATGTGTCATTTGTTCTCTTCTCTGCTGCTTCCATGAGAATTGATTGTGGATCCAAGCAAGACAAAATCCTTGACAATTTCGATCTTTCCTCCATTTATCATGATGTTATCAATAGGTCCAGTTGTGAGGGTCTGGGCTTTCTTTACATTGAGTCATAATCCAAACTGAAGGCTTTAATCCTTCATCTTCATCAGCACGTGAATCAAGTCCTTCTCATTTTCAGCAAAATTGTGTCATCTGTATAATGCAGGTTGTTAATAGGCCTTCCTCCAACCTGATGCTCCATCAGGCACTGCCCCTTAATGAGTTTAGGTCATGAAGGATAGTCCTCCATAGGCACATTGATTATTACACTACCACCCTCACATAATAAATTCAGAGAGAGAAAATTTCCCCAAAGCAATGGAAAGCTTACTAGAGAAGTGGAGGGTGCTAAAAGCCAAAGGTGACACAAACTGGAAATCAATACTAGTTTTCAATACCTGCAGTCATCTAATAGTTCACTGCACTATCTAAGGAAAGGTGAGGAGAACTGGGGCAATTCCATTAAAAAAAAGACAATGCAGGGTATATAAGTCCGTCATTCCTCTGGAGAAGAAAAACACATAGTTGGGTTGTAGAGCTTTGTTTGCTAATCAACCGAATGTAGTTGTAAGGCAGGGGTGTGTGTGTGCGCGCGTGTGTGTGTGCGTGCGTGTGTGTGTGTGTTGAAGGGAGGGGCTTGCCATTCTATTTCATAGCCAGGAGAAAGATGAGCCTCTTCCCATATCTTTTGCTCTGTGGCAAGTTACTGATCTACAAGGAACTTTTATTTGACAAGGACATTGCCGAGCAAAAAACGGGAAGCTTGTGTTCATCTCTGCTGAGAGGTGGAGTCAAAGAGATGGGCTTTATGACAGACACCCTGATCGTGCAACCAAACTATGAAATGGCCTCATACATTCAACACACATTTGCTGCACCTTCCCAGTGTGCTGCCCAGATATTACCAGGCAGAGTGTTTTATGGGCAGCATTTTAGAGTTAGGCAGGCAGAGGGAGTGTCTTTGTGGGTGTTGCCTTTACCAGTCCTTGGATTGTTCTGGGACAGGCATGTCTTTTTCCTCTAAAGTAACTGATTGCGTGTAAAGAAGGAGTCTCCTCAGTAAGACGGGTTGAACCAAACCCAACCTATGACAATCATCTCAATTGGAACACATAGCGACCCTATACAAATACCTGTAGGGTTTCCAAGTTTGTAACTCTTTTGGGGGGGTCAACTACCATATCCTTCTCTTGCAGAACCACTACAGAGTTGAGTGTTGTGTTAGCAGCTGAATGCTTAATCACTGTGCCCATTTTGTTTGCTGAGCCGCCCTCAAAACACTGAACAGGTTTTCTGGGTACCAAGCATGTCCACTTCTATATCATGCCTAGGGTGTTTTCTCCAAGTTGATAGGAGGTGCAAATCAGTTACTAGGGGTTTGGCAGAGTCAGTATGGAAACTGGGAGGGTGTGTGAAATTTGAACCAGAGTAGAACAATTCCAAGACACTTCCTAGGGATTCCTGGCATATAATATGCAAATGATAGTCAAGATATATAACTGTGTCTCTGTTCTTGGTTCTGTCAGTACCTGGTGTGGCCACAAAGGAGAAACCTGGTCTCCTGCTATTTTGAGCATCTAGTGTGAATGACAGGAGATAAGTCACATGCTAATGAACCCTGGTGGTGTAGTAGTTAAGCACCATGGTGCCCGGCTATCAAAGCATATAGCGTCTGGGGTCTTAAAGGCTGGAAGATAAACAGGGGGCCATGTAGATAAGAAACAACAAAGTCCACATGGAAAAAGCACACCAGCCTACACCAACATGATCGCTGAAGACAAAGCGGGTGCATAAGCACATGTGAGCATGTTTTCTTGATGTGCACTCACCCTTTACATACAACTTTCTTATACATACGTGTTTCTGTGGATTTGTTTCTCGAATGCACCCAGACTAACATAAGCAGCGTGGAACGCATTTTAGAAGCCTAGACAAGGGCAGGGCAGGATATTCAGAGGGACTGGATCCAGAATTAGAGAGGAAGGAGCCCTGGTGGCAAAACGGGCTGCTAGCTCCCTGTCCCAAGGGGGACAATGAGACTGCTGGCTCCCATGAACATTTACAGTCTTGAAAACTCCATACAGGGTCACTGTGGTTGGAATCCACTGGACGGCAGTGACCTTTTGGGATTGAAGGTGGAAGCCACCAATGACTTCCTGCCATTGAGCCAAGGAGCCTCCGGAGAGTGTGTGAACTTCTGGAATGCAGTGAACAACCTCTGCACATCTGCTTTTCGTGCTGCCCAAGTCATGCCCTTGGCCTTTGCTTAAACATATTCATCCAGAAGTGAACCATCACAGCTGCTCCCTCGGGAAGCTGGGGGCTGAGCTCTCTGGTTCCACTCTGTCAGCATTTCTGGTCCGGGTACCTCCCCTCTGCCCCGGCACAGGCAATGTGCTTTTGGAAGCAGTGCTCCCTGGGTAGTGGGTGTGATTTGCCTCCTCTGGCCTAACATGATGAATGCTGAGAGGGGGTGGATACTAGGGGGTTAAACTCCCTGAACTTTACCTAGCCCAGGGGAAAACTTATTATTTAAAGTAAGCTTTAGACAGAATCTTTAGAAAGAGAAATGGTTAACTTTATGTACACAATTACTCCCCAACACATAGGCTCAACCTCATAGGCTGTGGATGACCTTGAGCAGGTGCTCAGTCACAATGGGTTTCTATCAGGATTGAGAGTTCAGCTCTCTCAACTCTCCAACTGGTTATTGGCACCATAGTCTCGTTTCTATTTTTGTATTTACTTTGTTTTGAGGGGGAAAAGACTCCCAATCCAACTATATTTTATTAGGAACTCCTTTGCTAAGTTTTACACAAGAAAAAGGCACAAACTGCTGTTCTGGATGAAGGAGAGGATCCGCATGAGGCCACAATGGTGTCGGAAGGACCCACAGCCACAGTGACTTAAATAAAATGACACCCATTCTGTCCTGCTGACTCTGACTCATAGTGACTCTGTGTAGGGATCCTGAAGTTGCTACCTTTACAGGAAGCAATAACCTCATCTTTCTCCTGTGGAATGACTAGTGGCTTTGAACCAGCGACCTTGCTCTTAATAGTCCAACACTATCCAGCATTACCACCTGGGCTCCTGAAAACTTAAATAAGACATAGAAAACAAACAACTTTGTCACAAAATTGTGACTGAAGACAGATCAATTCATGGAGTTTCAGGAGGGCCTGTGAGAGCATGAGCGGGACCTTCATTGGGATGTGCACACTACCGTATATCGTTGAGTGTGGCCCGGGGAGTGGATGCAAGCACACTGCCTGAGGGACAAGCTTTCCACTGCCAGTCAGCAGTAAGAAAGAACTCAATGGTGGCTGAATCTGTGGCCCCTCAAAATGGATGTAGCGTCTCCACATAGACTCTCACTGTGAGCCACAGCCTATTGCTCAAAATTTAAGCTCAAATACGACTTAAACGCCAAACATTCTGTTTCCTTAAAATAGGGTACTGCCAGGAACAGCTAGAAGTCTGCATGACCTATCAGATCTCAACGCCGATCTCAAATCACTTCACATGATCCATTCTACCAGGCATGTCAAGGACAACTAGAGGTCTGCATGAGCGAGCCCAAATCGCCTCCTCACTTACCCATTCCAGAGGCTGTGCCTGTATAACCTATCGACTAACACATTCCCATATGCCGTGGTTATGAAACCAACCATCATGCTGGAATAAGGACCAATCACGATGCAAGGGTCAGGGTCAATGGGAAAGCAAAATAGGGGCTGAGGGGAGCCAAGAGGGGTCGCTTCACTCAATCCCTAAACCTGATCTAATGTCACTAGACTGGGGTCTTCCTCACATCTCAAGGGCACCTGATTCATGATTGAAGTGAATTGTGCTTATTCAATCTTTGTTCTGCTTGCTGTTTTGCTGTGCTGCATCCTCTTCTTGCTTTTTTGTGCATGGCTCCCTCTGTTGTGGTGACAAATGGCTTGAGAGGGATTTGACATAGGGAGAAAGCCCACCCACATCAACTGTCACCAGAAGCAGACACTAAGTCCATTTCTCTCACCTCACAGAACTATGCACACCAGACACTGGTAGGGCTGTCTGGGAGGGGAACACTTAGTGCAGTGGTTCTCAACCTGTGGGTTGCGACACCTTTGGGAGTCATATGACCCTTTCACAGGGCTCACCCAATTCATAACTGTAGCAAAATTACAGTGATGAAGTAGCAAGAAAATCATTTAATGGTTGGGGGAGGGGGGCATCACCACAACAAGAGGACCTGTATTAGGAAGGTTGAGAACCACTGCCCGAGTGTGTTTAGGACTTTGCTGCCCTCAAGGTCATCAGACATTCCTGAAGGCAGAGCCACTGCAGGAAGCCCTTCTGGGAAATGCCCTGAAGACAGGTCTCAACCAACTCCACCCTCACCCTCTGAGATCCTAATCATAGGACGCATGGAAATGCTCCCTGCCTCTTCGAAGGCTGTAAGTCCATGGGAGCAGAAAGCCTCCTCTTTCTCCCTTGGAGTGGTGGCTGGTGAGTTCAAACTGCTCACTTTCTGGCTAACATAACCCACAGACCAGCTCCCCCTGAGCTCAGTTTGGTTTGCCGCACAGCACACATTGTTTGGAACCTTCTGAAATAGCTATGCACATGTGCAGGTTGGGGGGATTTCGCACAAGATGCAGTTTTCCACCCTCTCTTGGCAAAAATAATTTTTGCAAAAGGCTTGTATTCTCTTCTGGATCTGAGTAGCAGCTACTCTCATGAAGTCATAGCACATACATCCATGCTACAGTCCTCCCAACTCCCAAATGTCTTACGCCGAGTCTGCTCCATGCTTTTCTGTGTCCTACATGGCAGCTGTAGGCACCCAAGGCATGGGCTCTGCAGCCTGGGTCCAAATCTCTCCTTCCCACTTCCTCACTGTGTGGTCCTAGGCTCATGACTTTATCATCCTGTGCCACTGATTTTTCATCTGTAAAAGGAGGCCAAATAGAGTCCACACATAGGCTTGTTAAGTGGAATAATTGAATTATTATACACAAAAAGCTTAGAACAGTGCTTGGCATCTTGCAAATACTATTAGGTGGTTTAGCATAGGGACTGGGTCATCCATTACATATGCTCAGGTTCAAACTTCCGGCCAGGAAGGGGTGGTACACCTAGGTGGGCATTACACCTGGATTGGCCCATCTGGGCAAGGTGAATTCAATCCAGCCATTGGGGTTGACCATGACCGTCAACCATGCCTCCCTATGGAGGAATTGAAAAGGCAGGATCTTGACCGCTCCGATGTCTCCCTTCACCCACTTTTCTGTTGTCTGTCCCCCAGAGAGGAGGTCACATGTAGATACTTGTAATCAGTTCCCTCTTTCCAATCCACCCTCCCACAACCCTCTCAGTATCACCACTCACAAATTATCAAGGTTTCTTGAGGGATGGGGGAGCGGGGAGGGAGGGGAAAAATGAGGACTTGATGCCAGGGGCTTAAGTGGAGACCAAATGTTTTGAGAATAATGAGGGCAATGAATGTACAAATGTGCTTTACACAATTGATGTATATATGGATTGTGATAAGAGTTGTATGAGCCCCTAATAAAACGATTTTTTTAAAAAGAAAAAAAGGCAGGATCCCGGAGCCCACTGAGTGACTTTCTCTCTAGCAGCTTCTAGGTAGGCTGTGCCCCGTGAGGGGCCCCGAGGTGCCTGTGTAAACCTGAAACTTCTTCTCTCAAAAAACCCACTTGGATCACAATCCAGGCTTCGAATTGAATTCTTTCTCGCGCGAAGCCAAGGCCTGAGGTATATCTCTCCCAGGAGAGATCTAACAATAGTATCTCTTATTATAGCATTAGGAGCCCAGGTGGTGTAGTGGACTGTGCATTAAGCTGCTAATCGCAAGGTCGGGGGTTTGAACTGACTAGCCCGTCCGTGGGAGAAATATGAGATTGTCTATTTCTGTAAGGCAGTGGTTCTCAACCTTCATAATGCCCCCACCACCCTTTAATACAGTTCATGTTGTGGTCACCTGCAACCATAAAATTATTTTCATTGCTACTTCATAACTGTAATTTTGCTATTGTTATGAATTGGTTGACCCCTGTGAAAGGGTTATTTGATCCCCAGAGGGGTCGCGACCCACAGGTTGAGAACCGCTACTGTAAGGATTTAAAGTCTCAAAACCCCAAAGGGGCAGTTCTTTGTCCTATTGGGCCAGTATGAGTGGGAGTCAATAAAATGGTAGTTAGGTTTTTTTCTGCATCAGTATCAGATTCTGGTGGCAATCTCAGTCATCACGCATTGTGGTCTGGTTTGAACTCTGGTAGATCTGTGGGAAATGACTGCCCTGGTTTGAGGTGAGGGTCACGGTGCTTCAGTGGTAGATCTCTCATCGTCTTTCACCGGGAAGACCCGGGTTCGATTTGCAGCCAATGTGCCCCAGACTGTCAGTGAAAGTTTGTGTGTTGCTATGACACTGAGCAGGCTTCAGTGATGTTTCCAGACTGAAATAGAATAAGGACGAAAGACCTGATTATCTCCATCCACACATCGACCTATGGCCCTCCACGGTTGGCTTCCCTTCCCAGCCCTGGTGATAGCACAGACTGGCATAGTTTGCTCCGCTTCCCATGAGGTGCCCATGAGAGGCTGACTTGACAACCACGGTCAAGATCAACAGCTTGAACTCCTTTCTGGGTCTACAGAAACAAGAACAACCTTCTGAAAGGAGGTCGCATTGCTATTTGGGACTGGGAGAATGCCTTTGTGACAAGGATTGTGCTCTGGATCCCAAAGGCGACTTTTAAACACAGCCACATAGCAACTCCGGAAATTGCCATAGTAGAAGCCAGGTTTAAAAAAAAAAAAGTTTTACTGGCTTGCTCAAAGGAGGCCAGAGTTGGATGGGGGTGGGGTGGGGTGGGGTGGGGTGGGGTGGGAGACTCCTCTAAAAATGAACAAATTTGTTTCCTTACATATTTGTCATGTCCTTTGGGCCTGAAAGAAAGGGGGGAAAAAGCAGAAGAGAGGAGGAAACGGCGACTGACAGTCTCTTGTTGGTATTCCCACAGCATCCCCTCCTTAGGCACTTGCTGCCATCTCATCCAACTCCACTCAGTATATTTTCACCCAGCAATGATGCAGAAATGTCTGTGTACTCCAGTGTTATTGTAGTCGGGCAGCGTTTACGGGTTTGACTTTCAACTCAGCATGGCAGGACGTCTAGAAGCAATTATAACCAGCACCTGCTCTGTCTGTGCGGCGGGCAGGCAGTGACGGATCCCCAGCTTCCAGAACACTAGTGCCCCCTCCCAGCTCAGGATAATGACGGTGACACTCGGCCTCCTTGTTGTCTGGGGGAGCTCTAGGAGCTCTCCTCTGAAACCTCATATTATTGGCATTTCTTTGAGTGAGCACATCAAATTAGTGACTGTAAAGGAAGGTGTAGGAGATGATTATTGGTGACAAGACAAGCCTCAACCACCTCCAGAGAGCATGTCTCCTAAGTGCAAAGTATGGAGAGGGAGGAAACAATTGACCACAAATGGAATAGGCTCTGAGTCTCGCCACACAATGTATGTGCATGGTCACTGAGGCGCCAACATTATGGCTGGAGGACGGATATGGTTTGTGCAGCCGTGATTGCCATCCAGAACGTGCCGTGCTATTGTGAAAAACGATTTTTTTATTCTGAGCAAATCTCTGCTTCCACTTGCTTTAATGCTTCGCCAGAGAGCCAGGGACTCTGGGAGGGGTGGGGACGCACAGGGCTGGGCTGACCTCAGGAACTCATGTGTAAAGGGCTTTTTCTCACTTGGAAGCAGGCTGGGTTCACAGCTGTTCTTTCTGGTAAAGCTTGTTTCTGAACCTTGCCACGTCTGAGTCCGAAGAGGGAAATGAAGGTGACAAATGCTGCGAGGAGCCCTGGGCACATCTTGGCTATGGTCCTGCTTAAGTCTGTTTCATTTGAATCCCAGTTTTACCTTTCCTCCTTTCTGGGTTCCGAAGCATCAGATGGGTGCCAAACGCTTCCACGGACAACTAAAGCTGAACAAGGTGCAGGCAGATGAAGAGCAACGGGAGGTTGGTGTTTGGGAGAATGAATACTTGGGCTTCCTAGGCCGGTCCAGCTGGTGGTTAGAGCCCTGTTTCAGATTCCACTGAAATCTCCTAGTGTCCAAGGACCAAGTGGCTCCTAAGTCCAGAATTTCTGTTACATGTCTCACCAAGGAGAAGCTGGGCCCAAATGCATTGAAGAATAAAGCAGGAGCTTGGCTTGTGAATCCACTCTCTGATTCTGAAATTTCAAAGGCTCCGTGCACAGACATTTCAACACTGAAAGCACAGCAGGGAAAATCAAAGACTTGGGCTTCCTCCTTGCCCCTCTTTTAGGGCTTTTATGGTTTTCCAAGGCGCCTCCTAGAGCCGAGTGTTGTATAGGTCATGTTTAAATATGTCGTAGTTCTGAGGGACTTGCTGTTCTGCTTTCTTTTGCAAGGAGACCCGGTTTCTTGTCTTGTGGCCAAACACAGAGCACAGATGTCTGTGGGCCCCCTCCCTTTCCCCTGACCTTTGCTCTCTTCTCTGGATACCCTACTGACCTGTTCTCCCTTACAAGATCTGAACTGCTCACACACTTCGTTAAATTCTCATCCTAGCGAGAAGCATCCGAGCATCTTATTAGAGCCTGTATGAGTTCTGTTCTGGATGCCTATTTGTGTAATTTCAGGTCTCTGGCATGGAAACGTCCCATGCCCACAGACCCACACAGGTAATATAAACTCCAACAGTAGTTTAAGGTTTAAGGTGGTCACAGGGAACACTGGGGCCCGTGTCTCCTGGTGAACCCCTCAGGCTGTCTAAAGGGGCTAGTTCCATCTCAAAGTAGCCATGCAGGAATGTAGACCGGTTAGGTAGCAAGACAAGGGGTTGTTCCTCTCCATGCTTAGGGGGCCCCCTACAGGAGGTTGGAAGCCAATGCGGGCTAAGCCCAAGCCAGGAGAGCTTAATTGACGCCTCCCAGCTGAAAACCCTTAAAAGGCTGGAATCTGGAGACCGCCGCCCCTTCCCTTCAGCTGCTTCTCTGCCTTCCACTCAGCAGGGCTGAGTGTGCAGTGTCATAAGGGTGCCCGTGTTCAGTTTAGTGTAACGCCGGAACCTTCTTCTCTCATGTATATAAACCCACTCGGATTACCAACCAGGCTTTGGTGTGAATTTCTTTCCAGTGTGTAGCCAAGGACCGAGACATTTCCCACCCGAGAAACCTAACAGACCCAGACTTACAATAAACCCATATTTTTATTTATAAGGCAAGAGGTGACCAGGTCTAGACAATAATGGTGAAGAGGGCCCTGGGTTTGAGAAAGATTCTGAAGTAGAATCCATAACCCTTAGAAATGTATTGGCCTTAGGGGAGGGGCAAAGAGGGCTGGATTGAGAAAGTCTCTGGCATCCAGTTCTGACTTGACTTCTGGATCCTGAATCCTTCAGGGCCATGACCTTGCCCTCCAGCCAGACCTTCCAATAGCCATCTTCTCAGAGCCTTGTTAAGTTCTCATAATACATTACACCTGCCATCCTGTGAGCAGCTACCAAACCCAGGCACTTTTTTCAAAGACAAGCTCGCTCTCTCTACCCCTAAGAGCAGGTAGTTTGGGGATGATGGATATGAGATACCACAGAAGACAAATCTGTTATCTTCCATGGTGCACAAAACATGCTGTCACAACCAGGACTCGTGACAATCCCTCAGTTTCCTAAATTGCTTCACTGCTACTTTTTAATTAAGCCTCATTAGATTGTCACATATTGATAAGAGGGATGACCCTGAACTAGATGCATAAATTAAAGCTATCCTCATCCTGTGCTTTTATATGAATGTGTTAATTATTTTTGTCATTAGGGAGAATAATGGAGGGATGGAGCAATACCAAACGGAGTTTGACAAAGTGAATCCGTCACCCAGTGAGTCTGCAATTAACACCAAGGGACAAAGGTAGGATTCCCTGTAATAAATAACCTTCCTCCCTGATGCTAATGGAGACCCAGCAGGACCCACTGTTGTGTTGTCGCAGTTGTACACGGGCCCTTAGAGGAGACAGAGCTGGTGTTTCAAACGAGTCTTGTTTGCCCCCAGTTGGCTCACACATTTGTTTTTTAAACGGCATAATCACTAACATTTAAACACAGGGTGATGTCACGTAACAATCTGCAGCTTCTGAGAAATGGAGAGGCCCGACTTTGCTGGTTGACAGTGCAGAGGGACTGGGGGAGCAGTCAGATATGGTGATCAGAGTTTGGAATCCTTGCTTTCCAAGTACATGTGTCAAGGAGTTCAAGGGTTCAGAAATTTAGGAGGGAAGTTCCAGAAGACAAGTTTGTGTGGTCGATAATAAACCAATATAGGGGTTGAGATTTCAATCTGTTGGCTATTTATTTTGTGCTTGGTAGCCAACCAGCCCAGAATTCCTGACCTCGCCGACCTGTGAAACAAGGACCATTCCAGAATGACATAGAAGCAAGCACGGAAGCGAGGGCATCCATTACCCCGAATGCGTAGGGGTCAGGAACTAAGTGCTTTCTGTAGAACAGCTCCAGAAGGCAGACCTTTGGCTGGAAAACCTGTTAGGGAGCTAGCATAGGGACTGGCAGGCCTATTACACATGCTCAGAGGTCCAAGCTACCGGCTCATGAAGCAGTGGCTCACTGCATGCTCAGAAGTTCAGGTTTCCAGCCAGGAGGGGGAGCTATGCCTGGGTGGGCGCTGTACCTGCATTGGCTCACCTAGGCCAGGTGAATTCAATTCAACAATTCAGCCAATGGGGTCGACCCACGTCATCGACCACGCCTCCCTAACCGCTCATAAAACTCACGGGGATCCCAAACCAGGCCTCGGCGTGAGCTGTTTTTCGCGTGGAGCTAAGGACCGAGGCACACCTGTCCCCGGAGAGGTCGAAAAGAAGTGGAGCTGTGTGATTCGGAGCTATGAGGTAAGCCGGCCCCAGGAGTGGGCTCTCCCATGTTGGTCTCATGGATTGGGGGCCCCTCTGGGCTCCTTTTACCTCACCACCCTCGGGAGATTTGTTGGGTTGAATTCACGGTGTCCGTCTTTGCGCCGTTTCTTGCTGGTGTCCGTCTTTGCGCCGTTTCTTGCTGGTGTCCGTCTTTGCGCCGTTTCTTGCTGGTGTCCGTCTTTGTGCCGTTTCTTGCTGGTGTGCGGGACTTGACGTGCCTGCTTTCCCGGGAACTCGCCTGCCTTCCCGGGCTGCATTTGTGAGGGGGCTGGGAGGCTGCTGCCTGGAGGCTGGGAGGATTTTGACTCCCAAAGCCTTCTTGAGGCTCAGTGTATAAGGTTTATTTGGACGTGAAAACGGAATCAAAGATGCAATTAACAAAGTTTTAGAAGCAGGCCTTATTGAGAAGCTTGCGGGCGGGTTCAGCAACTCAGGGTATTGAGCTATTGAAGCCGCGCAGGGGGAAAAAATCCTGGCAGCGTTTTTATGCCCACTGCTGGCAGGCACAGCTGGGGAGGATCAAAGCTGGCGAGGATCTGCGCACACAGGTGCTTCAGAAGGGAGAAGGTTGTTAATCTTACCTATATGTCAGGGACGCGTGGAGTGACCATATCTTCAGAAAACATTCTGGCTTTGGGACGAGCTGGTTCCAGGAATTTGGGGTTGAGCAGGGGAGGGGAGGTCGGTTAGGGGTCAGCCTTGAGAGCTAAGATGGAGGTGCAGGACTCAAAATGGAGTCTGTTGTGCCAAGACCGGACATTTTAGACTGTGCCCTATAGGGAAAAGGGATGTAACCATTTCTGTAACTGCTTCCTGTGGGTAGTGGGTAAAAAGCAAGGGGAGGGGCTTTTCAGGCAGAGTACTGACAGTTGCGGCCTAGCACAGGGTGGAGAGGTTGGTATTGCTGGTGAACTGCTATACGGGTAATTTCGCGGAGTCGACTTTGCCGGAGCTGGATGAGACAAGGAGCAATTAAGAGCAAAATTATAACTAAAATTATGGGTCCTAGTATGGGGGCTAGGAAGGAGTACAGAGAAGAGTTCCACCAGGAGGAAGATCCATCTGTTCTGAATCTGTTGTTTTGCAGCTCTCGGTTTAGCTTGTTGAGGATCTGGACTCTAGTTTCCACAATCCCCAGTTTATTGATATAATAACAGCCTTCCTCCTGGAGGAAGAGGCAGGTAAAGCGCGGTGGTTCTGCAAGGCAACTTGGGCAACAGAGGTTATTTGTCTTTGCAGGGAGGCTAGAGACTTGGCAGAGGCATCGACTGCCAGCTGGAAGCATGCGGTAAACTTGTCTGCTGTGATGATAGTGTCCAAGGGCTCCGCCGCTGAGTCCTACTGCAATTGCTGCTGAGGCGAAGGAGATTCTCACTGCTATCGGGAGAAAAACTGCTCTTTTAGTTTGACGACTGTATACTTGGATGTATTTGTCCTGGAACTCAGCCGGAGTGTATATAGGGAGCTGCGGAACCAGAGTGATGGGTAGAGGTAGAATTGATGTTTATATGCATAGTGAGTGTATGGTTGCACCAAAAGAAAATTTTTTCTGGCCCTGTTAGTGGTTTGGAGGGGATTTGAGTGACATTACATGTCTGTGTCGATGGATTGGAGTAGCAAAAGGGCACTTGAGTGTTTTCCGGTTGGATGTACAGAGTGACGTTGGGGATGGTTATGGCTTTTGTGGTCTTTACGTTGGATGAAAATGACAGGGCAGGACCTGGTACTGCTACCAGAGGAGGGCGTTCTAGGGCCGCACACATGAAGCAGGTGGAGAGGTTGCCTAGTCCAGCAAAGTGGCGATGGCCAGTCCCTGCTGTAGCAGGGTGAGCCAGGAGAAGGGAGACTCAGAAGGTTTAGAAATTTAGTTAGTGAGTTGAAGGTCTTGGATCTGAATATTACGGTGGATGGTGGATTGGACCTGGAGTAGCGACCTCCATACATACAGTTTGGCGTCCAGAAATTTCTCTTGGCGAGTGGTGCACTAGGCTCCTGGAACCGGAGACGTCCACCGGCTATCCCAGGGGTCTGGGATTGTGAGAGTGTATTTAGATTGATGGTAGTAGAATCATCCCTGGGGACGAAGGGAAAGGTAATGTATCTGGCAGGAAGACCAAGGACACCCTACATTTTTCTGCATTCACTTTTTTGCACATTGGGTAGTTGCCTTCTGGTCATACAGGAAGCGTTTTAAAATCAGTGAAATTTAAGTATATGGGTGCTCTGCCCCCTGTGGGTGGGCAGTTAGCGGTGGCCAGCAAATAATCATAACACTTAGTGCAGGCGTAATTGGTATAGTTTTCAGTCAAGTAAAATCGCCAGGCAAAAGGGGAAATTATACTACGTTTAGCTGGCTGGCTTGGTGAGGTGAGTGAGGCAGAGAGACATAGGACCAGTAGACTGAGCAGACCACTGGGAGCCATGGTCAGAGTTTACTGCCATCTGGACTCGGGACAAATGTACCCAGGAATCTAGTCTAAGAACCTTGATTGCTGAGGGAGTGGTAAGGGACAGTGTAAGGGCCTTTCCACCGGGGTGCTAAGGGTTTGGGTGCAAGGGATTTAATTAACACAGCATCTCCAGGATGCACTGGTTTTTGGTGATCAGCAGAGGTCAGAGAGGGTTCAGGGATGGCAGAGTTGGCGTGTTGTCTAAGAAGGTTGTGGAGCAAGCACAAGTATGGAAGGTAAAAAGCTAGCAGAGGACAATCGGTTGCAGGAAGAGGCGAGAAAAGGAAAGGTTGTCTGTAGAGTATTTTGAAAGGACTGAGGCCGGACGGCTCCTGAGGGGCTGCGCCAAGGCGAGTATAAGAGCAAAGGGTAATAGTTGAGGCCAAGAAAGTTGCAGTTCTAGGGAGAGTTTGGTGAGCTGTTGTTTTATGAGACTGTTAGCTCGTTCAACCTTACCAGAAGACTGGGGGTGTAGGCTGCGTGGAGTTTCCAGCAGATGCCCAGTGAGGCGCAAACTGCCTGCTGCACCATAGATATGAAGTCTGGACCATTGTCCGACTGAATTGAAGCAGGCTGGCCAAAACGAGTAATGAAGTCTTGAAGAAGGTGAGTGGCGACTATGCTTGCACTCTCAGAGGAGGTGGGAAAGACTTTGATCCATCCTGAAAATGTGTTCACCATAGTGAGGAGATACTTAAACCGCTTATGCTTTGGCATGTGGGTAACGTTTATCTGCCAGTCCTGTCCCAGTAGGTGCCCTTACATCTGGTGGAGCTGTTTATGAGGGTGTTGAGCTTTCTGGCTATTGGAGAGGGCACCGATGTTGCATTTTGCATGTACTGTGTTGATAGTACTCCATAGTCCAGTGGGGTGAAATATGGGGTTAGAAACGTGTAGAGAGCTTTTGGCCCGATGTGTGGAGAATTGTGAATATTGGTGATGATTGTTTCCTGTTGTAACTTTGGGAGAATGAGTAAGTTCTATTTGTGTACCCACCATTTTTGTTGAGGAAGAGAGCAATACTGGGTGTTTTCCTGTTCAGTGTAAGTTGGAGTGTAAGTGGGAGGTAAAAAGCATACTGAGCTAGGAGCGGGAAAGTTGTTGGGCTAAGTCAGTAACAGGATCTGCAGAGTGGGAGGGAAGGGGAAGTAGGGCCTGAGTGAGAGGGCGAAATGGAGAAGGTAGTCCGCTACCTGGAGCACAACCCTGGGCTCGGCGAGGGTTACCGGAGTCGAGGAGCCAGGGCCTCTTCAGTCCATGAACCCCAGCAGCTCCATACCTTGCAGCTATGTGTCTGGAGTTTCCAGGATCTCGGCACCTCGGCTTTGCAGAGCCGGTGGCAGAGCCAGGGTCGGGCAGTTCGACTTCCAGTGGCCTGGCTGTTTGCACTGCGGGCAAGGCTTGGTAGGAGGCTTGGGATTGGGGCAAACTTTTGCCCAGTGGCCGACCCGGCCACATTTGAAGCAGGCTCCTGGCGGTAGGTGCCGGCTCCCCTGGGGAGCGTGGCGATGGATGGGATTGCCTGCCGGCCTTAGGGCTGCTACCAGGGCTTGGGAATGGAGGCTAACCATCTGTTGGACCCTCACCTGGCAAGTGGCCTCAGCTGGCTCCTCCCAAGCGTTGAAAACTTTAAATGCCATTTTTACCAGATCCTGCATAGGGGTTTCAGGGCCCTCCTCAGCCTTCTTTAGCTTTTCTTTCTGATGTCAGGGGCTGACTGGAAGGTGAAGTGAGAGGCCAAAATAGAGGCCCCACTTTTTAGACCCTGGGTCTAAACGAGTGTACTTTGTGAGTGCCTCCTGGAGGCGGTTAAGAAAAAGAGCAGTAACTTCTCTCAGTTTTTCATAGTTGACAACCTTGTTGGAGACTGTTTCCAGACCTCTAATGAGGTACCTGAGCATGAGGTTTCTATAAGGAAGATCAGACGCCCGGCCGGGCTGGTAACTCCAACTGGGGTCCTCTATTGGGATGGCATGCGCCCCCAAGGGGACATTAGGGTCGATAGCGTGGTTTTTTTCTGTGTACGTTCCTCGGCAGTAAGGGTAGAAGCAAGGATCATTTGGATGCCATGCCAGGTTAAGTCATACGTTTGGGAAATGTAGGTAAATTCTTTAATAAACTTAGAGGGCTCTGCTGAGAAAGAGCCCAGGTGGGTCTCTATCTGCGACAGGTCCTTTAAGGAAAAAGGGACGTGGACTTGAATGAGTCCCTATACACCTGCAACCTCTCTTAATGGACAAAGGGCAGCTGGAGGATTGTGGAAGCGGGTATGAAAGGCAAGCGGTGAGGACAGGAGAGAGCGATGGGATGGCGCAGCGGGCGGGGTAGACTGATAGAGCAGCGGAAGAGGCGCACTGAGGAGCTTGGCTGGATCTTCTGGGGTTTGAATGGCAGGTTCTTTCTGCTGAGGAGATAGAGCTAACCGTATTTGGCGGGCGGAACAATGGCTACAGAGGTCAGGGCGGGAACGCAAGTCCCAAAAAGCCTGCACATAGGGGACTTCAGAATCCTTACCAGTCCTCCTGCAGAAATTGTCCAGGTCCTGTAGAACGTTGAAATCAAAAATGCCCGTTGGAAGCCAATGTGCGTGGTTGTTAAGCTGGGACTGGGGCCAGGCAACTTGGGAGAGAAAAACAAGTATTTTCTTTCACAAGGTCTGAGTGAGAGGGAGAGACTCATCAGGGCAGCCATAGACTGATTTTGAACGTAGGCAAGCGCCGTGCCTAAAGGTCCTGGAGATTTGGGTGGCTCTTAGGGGACCCCAAAAGAAGTGGGGAGCCGCACACCTATCCCGGGTTTTTGGCACCAAAACACAAGGTCTATTTGGATGTGAAAACAGAATGAAAGACCCAATTAACGAAGTTTTAGAAGCAGGCTTTATTGAGAAGTTTGCGGGCGGGTTCAGCAACTCAGGATATTGAGCTATTGAAGCTGCGCCGGGGGAAAGAATCCTGGCGGCGTTTTTATGCCCACTGTTGGCAGGCACAGCTGGGGAGGATCATAGCTGGTGAGGTTCTGCACACACAGGTGCTTCAGAAGGGAGAAGGTCGTTAATCTTATCTATATGTCAAGGAAGGATGGAGTGACCATTATCTTCAGAAAACATTCTGGCTTTGGGACGAGCTGGTTCCAGGAATTTGGGGTTGAGCAGGGGAGGGGAGGTCGGTTAGGGTTCAGCCTTGAGAGCTAAGATGGAGGTGCAGGACTCAAAATGGAGTCTGTTGTGCCAAGACTGGGACACAGTGTTGTGCCGCGGCTCCGGCAAGCAGCAGGCCTGGGGGCGCCTGCGTCCACCCCTGTTGGTTTGGGCAGGACTCTGGCTGGGTGGCCGGCTCCAGGCTGGCTTTCGGCTAGGCCGCAACCTGCGGCCTCCATTTTCCCAGCCACGTGACTCCACTCTCAGGCAGAATGGCACCACCTGTGTCTGTTGTAGCTACACTCCATTCCCAGACAGCAAACCGCCCAGACTGCCGGAAAGTTCAGCAGAACAAGTTTCATTTCCTGCGCAGGGACCAGACCATCAGCTCTCTTGAGGGGAGACTGAGCGGCCCCCCAGTCTAATTTTCCAAAGGTTTTTATACTTTTGCAATGTGCAGGTGTGCAAGCAGGCAGAGCTCAGGAGCGGGGTATTGTGGTTAGCCATTCTTAGTTGAACCAAAACTGCTCTGGTCCTTCTCGCAAGCCTTCTGAACATCCATTTCCTTCTGTACGTTCCCTTGGGCTACGTCTGCACAGCCTAACTCCCCAGTATCAGCTAGTTCATTGGCAGTTCATAGCTAGTTTATTTACCATTCATAATGGCTTCTGAAAGCTCAAAATGACTTCTCTTGTCAAGGCTATTTAAGCTTTGCCCAGAGCTGCTATATTCTCTCCTGTTCTTAGCCAAGTTCAAATCATTGAATCTTCGGTAGCCAGCCCAGTGTATGGTGGGCTCAGCACTAAGAGTTTTGTGGCTTGTACTTTCTGTGTAAGGAATGCCACTAGCTTATTGGTTATGACTGGGCCAAATGTGAGGCTTAGCAGGAGGAGGATTAGGGGCCGGCTAGGGCCGTTCATAGGGTAGTTAGCCAGGCTGACCAATTAAGTAGCTTTTCAAACCAATTGGTTCCTCCATTTCTTTTCTTGACTCTTTGTTCTAATCCTTTCCTAACCAGGGCTCATCTATCTTTATTGATTCCCGAATGCTTTGCATAGAATTAGTTTCTCCCAATGCTGTGCACAGCATTCCTTGTTTCCAAAAGAGCAAGTCAAGCCCTCGGCGGGTTTGCAACACAACTGCCACAAGGGAGTCTAGGGATCTTTCTAAATGGGAGACAGGTTTTTTTTAATCCCTGTAGATCTAAAGCAATTTGCTGACTAAGAATCTGATAGTTTAAGTTTCCTTGTATTAAAGCAACTGACCCGACTGCAGCTAATCCCATAATCCCAAGCCCTGTTACCAGTGGGACCAATACTGGGGCTCTTTGAACTCATCCGGAAATTCCAAAGTTATCCCTACACCTCCTTCACCAGAACACAGGTACACTTGAGGACTAACATGCACTAGTACACAAATACCCGGGTCTGCTACTAATACTGGGGAAAAGAGACAGGGTGTTCGTCCTGTGGAACAAGTAAAGCAAGTACTCATTGGAGCAGATAACAAATTAGGATCAACATTTGGTTCAATGGGAACAGCTTGAAGGCAAAAATCTCGATATCTTGATATATTAAAGGGATACTTAGATGAATAAAAACACAGTCCTTGCCCTTGCAAATCTTTTAAAGGGAGCTTAGACTTGAGTCCATACTAACATCACCTATAGACTGCCGCTTTGTGTAATCCTTTTTACTAACATTTCTAATTGGATTACACTCTGTACCAATAGTGCTATTTGTACCTGTGCCTACATAGTAAGGGGAAGCAGGGTTCAGACAAAGCCAACAATCAGCTGTGAGGTGAGGATCTGAGTTCATAAATTGGAATACAGCATCCCGAGAATCAAACACAGAACCTTGAGGTGGCTCCTGAATGAGAAGGGCCCTGTGAGTTGGGCTGGCAGTGAACGGGAAAGTTACTGGAGAGTCTGGAGGGTGCGGCAAAGGAATCTTAATGACACCAGCTGTGGCTCTTCAGGATTTATCCCGAGGTTTGGGCCTTTGTACGGATGGCAGGTTGCCATATTTTACTTTGCTGGATAGAAAAGGTTTTCCTGGGATCTCTATCATTTACATAATGTTGAATTCCCCATGTTTTCCCAGGGAACCCAATAACGCTTGAATCCAATTCTTATTGGGTTACATTTGGAAACCATACACGTAGTGGGATCAAACCCTTCCAACGTGAGTCTCATTCTTGTAAAAATAATAGGGTCATCTTTAACAAGTTTCCACCCTGAAAATGATAGTTTCACAACCCCAAGCTGCACAATGATAATGTCCCTCCCCTTGGCAGTTAGGGAGTCCATGAGCCGGGCATATATAGACATGGTTTGTTTGGAGCCTTCTTTCTATAGAGGGTATTCCGCACCCATAGGACGGGATTCCAGTATAGGTCCCATTGTGCCCTTTACCTTTAAAGGATCCAGAATGCCAATTCTTTCCTAGCAAATCAAACAAATCAAAATGAAAACAGGGGGTCATACCCAGTATAAGAGGTTACATATTCACTGCTGGAGGTTAGAATAGCAGTCCACAGATGTGTTTCTGCTTGGGGGAAACACTGGGTGCTGTCAGCAATACTCGGAGAAAAACAATTAAGTTCTGTAAAGCCTTAATTTTGAGGGATTTTCCGTCTTTCTGGGTGTCCATCTTTTCAGGATATGCTCAGGGTGGGCTTTTTTTTTTTTTTTACTTATGACTGATGAATCCACGGCCCCCTCCCCACTATTTTAACAGCAGTTGGTGTTGTAAGTATCACTTGGTATGGGCCAGTCCACCTAGGTTCTAAGGTGTCAGGTTGGTGTTTCTTTACCCATGTCCAGTTTCCTGGTTGCACGTTGTTGGCTGCCTGTTCCCTTTCCCTTGGTTAGGCCCAAAATGAAGGTGTCAGAGCAGATGATTTGTCTCTCACCTGTTGCACAGCCTGCAGGCACTCGATGAGGGAACGATTAGTGACTTCCATTATTTCTACTTCCTTCAATCTTGGGAGGATTCGGGGAAGGTCTGCCAAACATAAATTCAAATGGGGACATGCTTTTCACATAGGGAGTGCTTCAGACTTGAAGTAGGGCAAAAGGTAAAGTAAGGATCAACCCAGGTCTCACAAGGTCCTAAATGCAACTTAACGAACAATTCCTTTAGGGTTCTGTTTATTTTTTTCTACTTGCCCTGAAGAGCTTCCAGTTAATATTTAGAAGCATTGCTAAGACTTTAGTAATTTGAGCAATAAATGTTGGGCCATTGTTGGACCCCAAGGTGGTGGGAAGGCCAAATCTAGGGACAATTTTAGTTACTAATAATTTACACACAGTGGCAGCAGTTTCCTTCTTTGTTGGGAAGGCTTCCACCCATCCAGAACAGGTGTCTACGAACACCAGCAAATATCGGTAGCCATACTTTCTAAGTTTGATATACATAAAGTCCACCTCCCAGAATTCTCCAGGACTACTACCTCGAGCTCGTGGTTGGGGTTGCTCCTTTTCTTTTTGGGGTTGTTTACCCGAGCACAGTGCAATCAACGGTGGGTGACATCTGCCACCCAGTGTCCAAGCCTGGGTATGTAAAAGTGCCTGAGAAGCAACTGAGACAGTTTAGAGAGGATCCCAAATGCATACCTTCATGTAGTCCTTGAATCAGATCTCTCCCAGAGCTTCTGGCATGAATCTTCTTCCATCAGGATGGAGCAGCCACCCTGGATGCTCCCAGTCTTTTTGGCAGGCCAGCTCTTGGCTTATCTTTAGATCATTTTCTGAGTATGTAGGTTGTGGCTGTAACACTGGGGATGGCATGGTCACAGCCACTACCTTGGGGATTTGTGGCATAGTCCTGGCATTCGAGATCCACCGGTCCGGGGGACTGGTTAGGAGTGGTTCAACCATAGGTCCCCCTGCCACAGCAATATCCTGTCCCAGTGTAAGCTTCCTAGCTTCTATGACTAGGATGGCCGTGGCAGCCTCAGCTCGCATGCAGCTCAGCCATCCTGCAGCTACAGAGTCCAGTTTCTTTGAAAGATAGGCCACAGGTCTCTTCCATGGCCGCAAGTTCTCAGTTAGCACTTCTTTTGCTGTGCCTCTGGCCTCACATAGACAATTGGAAGGGCTTTACTCTGTCTAGTAGGGCAAGAGAGGTTGCCCATATGAGCGACTTTTTAAAGGATTCAAACGCTTGTTGTTCTACTTCAGTCCATTTAAGTTCTTTTTCCTTTCCCCAGTACTTGCATATAGGGGTTTCGTTGTTTTTGCAAATCCCAAATTCCACAATGGACAGTACCCCACAGCTCCTAGAAACTCTTGCAACTGCCTCTTAGTCTCAGGGACTGGGATTTTGAGGATCGCCTCAGTGCGGCTGGGGGACAAGGTCCGTTTTCCCTCCTCCAGTTGGTAGCCTAGGTATACAGCTTTATGGACACACAGTTGAGCCTTTCTTGCAGATACCCTGTACCCCAATGGGCCAAGGACTATTATCAGGTCCTTGGTAGCCCGTTGGCATTCCTCCAGGGTTTCGGAGGCCAGGAGGAGGTCATCTGCATACTGGAGCAAGGTGGTTTGGGGGTGTTCCTCCTTGTGTCCCTGTAAGTCTTCACTGGGTTGATGTGCAGGGGACACGGGTATGGAGAACAAAGCATCCTTTAAGTCCAAAACAGTATAACAAATTCAGTTTGACGGGATAGTACTCAGGAGGGTCTCGGGGTTTGGCACGTGGGGTGGCCCGTTTCTATCCTCTCATTTGCCTCTCTGAGATCCTGCACCGGTTGGAAGTCCTCAGTTCCCGGCTTCTGCATGGGCAGCAGGGGAGCATTCCATGTGGACTTGCAGAGGACCCAAATGCCTGTCCTCTTTAGTCTGCAAATGGGAACAGAAATACCCACTTTTGCTATCCAGGGAGTAGGGTTAGCTTGACACACCGGTGTAGCTGAGCTCAGAAGTTGTACGACCCCAGGCACCTGAAGTTCAGAAAGGTCTGGCAGGTTGTTCTCTGCCCAAACAAAAGGAATATCTTTTAGCGATTTATCAAGAAGTTCCTTTGAGCAGGTCTCTTCTGCTCCTTGATAAAACACATATCACTCTGACATTGGAGCGGTGAGCAAAACTTTTGGCTTTTCAAGTTCAAGGGTTAAGGTGGTTGTAGCAGATGAGAAAGTAATTATGGCTGCCATTTTTCATAATAAGTCACGATCAATTAGGGGAAAGGGGCATTGAGGCATTACCAGGAAGGAGAGTGTGTGTAACTAACTGTCTCTTGTGCTAAATCTGTTATTCTGGCCGTTGTCCATGGGTGTGCTTGGGTCTGCCCTGGGGCCCCTGTAATGAAAGCCTTTCCTTTTGACAAGGCACCTGTAGTCTTTTCTGAAACCAAGAAGGTGACCCCTTTGTCCACCTAGAAATTTACTGGCTGGCTCCCTACATGGAGAGTGAGCATGGGCTCTTTGGGGTCAAGTGAAACAGAGCCTGGACACCTTTATTCAGCTTCGAGCATTATTGTCTGTAGCTTCGATTTTTCTAGGCGAGGACTAGGCCCGTTCCCTCTAGTGGTGGCTCGTCTGCCTCTCCTGGGCTTTTCAAGGCACTGATTTTTCCAATGTCACTGTTTTGTATAGTAGGTACATGGATACTTCCTCAGGACTAGGCGAGTGAGAAGCGGGGTATTAGGGTTAGCCATTCTTAGTTGAACCAAAACTGCTCTGGTCGTTCTCGCAAGCCTTCTGAACACCCATTTCCGTCATGACATTCCCTTGGGCGACGTCTGCACAGCCTACCTCCCCAATATCAGCTAGTTCATTTACACTTCCTAGCTACTTTATTTTCTTTTCATGGTGGCTTCTGTCAGCCCCAAATGGCTTCACTCTTGTCAAAGCTGTTTCAGCTTTTCCCAGAGATCCTACACAGTCGCCATTGTAGCCGAGAGGTAACAGGGTCTGTGACCATGGCCAAGATGGCACCCACCAGTCCAAACATGTGGAAGGGCGCTGCCTAGGGAGCTGGGTGAAGAGGCCTGGGAGTTAGCCCTGCCTGGTCCCGGGAGCCAAAAGTTTCCCTTATCCCCTCCATTCCCTTTGCCTTTCTCCTGGTTTTTCAAACAAGCTGCTCTAGCCCTATAACGCCAAGCACAAAATTGTCATAATTCTTAATGAAAACGTATCTGGTACCCAAATTATAGATGTGACAATTTGGTCACATTTCAAAAACACTGAAAATTTTATGCTTTTAAAATATATTTTGAATGCCATATATATTGATAACTATGAAAGTAAAGAATAGAAACCAAAAAAAAAATTTTCCTAAATTTAAAACTTGAGGCGTTATAGGGCTAGTGTTCTTCCAGATTTGGTTTGTTCCTTCTTACAGGCTGGTTTTCCGTGGCCCAGGCTTAGGCCAATGGCGTTCGGAAGCCTAGGCGGAGTCACTGTTACCTTTAGGCTTTCAGTGATGCTGCTTCAGGCACTTTTGGGGACAGCTCTTACTTAATACACAGCTCCTCTGCCATGATGTTCCAGCCAGAAATTCCAATTTCCCTTAAGGTTCCCTGAGCTGCCACGTGTCCCTTCCCTTCAGAGATTTGAGCATCAGCCCCGCCAGCAGGCGTCTTGGAGGGCCTTGGAGCCATCCCAAGCAATGGTCCTCCTAGCCTGTTGTCCAGAAAAATGGTTGGACCTAAAGGTCGCCCTCGGCGACTAGTCCTTGACCCCTTCCCTCGGGCTGAGGCATGAGATTCAGGGCAACCCAGGGGTGCGCTCTCAAAGTGGGGGTTATTGACCTGGAGGCAGCAAGCTGTCAATCGCCTCCTTGTTTTGTGCTTTCTAGATGGGACTTAGCAGCTTGATGCTCAAGAATTGCCCCCTTGCATGAATCGTGTCCAATTGGGATAGAGTTGATACAGAGACCCTGGGCAAACAAAAGCTGATAGATTCACTTTGCAACTCTATTTGGCCACAGTATCGTTTTGAGAAAGGAGAATGGTGGGCAGAGAATGGTACGCTTTCCCTTCCAACCGTGATTCACCGGGAACAGTTCGGTAGAGTGCCGGGAAAGTGGGCGGAGATGCCAGGACTTAGAGCATTTCTCCTCTCGAGGAGCAGTAGGAGACCTTCATCCCCAGTGCACCCAGGAACCCCTAAGGCAGGCGTCCTCAAACTGTGGTCCATGGGGCACATGTGGCGCCATGCCATTTATCCCACACTCGGGGTGTTTTTGCTGCCACTGCCTGTCCTGCTTAGCAGCCGACTCGTGCAGTGTGCATAGGAATTTGTCCATAGGTTTTTTGAAAACCATAGTCTGGCCCTCCAACGGTCGGAGAGACAATGAACTGGCCCCCTGTGTAAACAATTTGAGGACCCCTGCCCTAAGGGATCCTGGACTTCAGGTCACTATTGTCCCAGCCCTGAACCCTCCCTGAACATTCTACCCCTAGTAGAGGCACCAGGGGCATTTGGTCCCAGGGTAACTTACAAGCCTTTTACTCAAATGGAACCCGAGAAAATTAAAAATGACACAGGCAGTTACTCTACTTTTGATCCCTGTTGAATCCGCCTGTAGCATCCCAATATTACAATTTAACCCTATAACGCCGAGCATGACCTTTCCCTAACATTTAATGAAATGAATATAAATGTATATATATTGATAACTATGAAAGTAATGAATCAAAACGAATTTTTTTTTGCCCAAAAATTTAAAAGTGAGGCGTTATAGGGTGAAAAAGAAGGATGGTTCTTATCAGAGGGGCCAATGCCTTAGGATCATAAGTGAAGCGGTGATCCCACTGCACCCAGTAGTGCCCAAACCCTGGACCCCCCTAGGGGAAATTGTGAATGCTTTTACCCCCGTGCCGGTACTTAGAATGAGCAAACACACACGCCTGATAATCCTAAGATTTTTACTTACTTCCTGTGATACTCACCTACTTTCAAGGGCACTCCCACCTCACAATCCTAGCCTTGTCTCAGTTAAACTGTTCACCCTTTTGTGCGTTTGTTGTTTTTTCCAGAAGTTCTCAAGTTACCAAAGCCCCTAATCCAAGTGTGCCAGCTCCAGGACCACCATCTCCTGGACCACTTCAACCTTATCCATCCTAGCGCTGAATGGACAACCCCTCCCAGCAGAGCAGGAAGGGTGTGGACCCAAAGCCCCACTTCGCCCCTTTGCCAGCAGGAAGTAGCTAGAGATGTCGTCGCCCAGTACCCCAAAAATTTGGGTCCACATCTCTTCAGGGTGGAAATGTTAGGTAGCTAGCATAGGGACTGGGGTGTCCATTACACATGCTCAGAGGGCCCAGTTAGTGGCCCAGGAAGGAGTGGCACACTGTGCGTGCTCAGAGGTCCAGGTTTCCGGCCAGGAAGGGCAGGTCCACCTGGGTGGGCGCTGCACCTGCATCGACCCACCTAGGCCAAGTATATTCAATTCAGCCACTAGGATCGACCAGGGTTGCCCACCACACCTCCCTAACTCTCCTAAACCTCATATGGATCACAAACCAGGCTTTGGCGTGAATTCTTTCTCACGCAGAACCAAGGCCCGAGGGATATCTGTCCCCAGAGAGATCTGACCAACCCAGGAAAGCTCTTTGGAGGCAGCAGGAGTGGACGTGAGTGGCTGGTGGATACTGTTCAGATGCATGGCTTTCTGCTTGGAAGGGTTTTTAGTCTCGGCTGACAGGATCAGAGGAGGTAGTATGTCTGGATCACATAGTATCCATGTCCACAAATGAGCTGCCCATTCCAAAGTCCTGACAGTGCTTTTGGAAAACACTGTGCTTTGGAATGTCACCCCTTGCAGAGGGCAGTGGGAGGGGCTGGGACCCAGGTATGCTGCCCCTTGCTCCCAGTTGCCGGTTTCTGGATCCTGATTATATCTCTCACAGGATCAGTTAGTGGGCTTGTTGTCTGCCTCAGGCTTTGTTCACCGAGGTCCTCCAGCTAGGTGGTGGTGTGTGTGCATGAGCAGAGGCTTCCTGCTAATCCCCCATGAGTTGAAGAGCTCCCCTGGTGTGGGCTCCGTGAAAGAGGTGCCCCAGACAGCAGGACTACCCAGGAGGGTGGGCCCTACAGGAACCGGAGTGCCATTCCCCCTGTGGAATGACCTCAGAGCCCCGCCTCTCTCACTGTCCAGCTGCCGGGGCTGTGGACCCTAAGCTTCATGCCTCACATAGGAATAGACACAGGGTGAGGCGACTGCAGCACCTGCTTTTGCTGGTCTAATCCAGCCTGAGATCATCCTAGCATCAGCCCTCTGCCAGGGTCCTTTTTTTCTCTCCTTTTATAGGGGCTCATACAACAATAACCACAATACGTGCAAACATCACTGATATAAGGCACATTTGTACATTCATTGCCCTCATTATTCTCAAAATATCTTCTCTCCACCCAAGCCCCTGGCCTCAGCTCCTCATTCCCCCCGCCCCCATTCTCACTACCCCTCCTCATAAATCCTTCATCATTTACTAATTATTATTTTGTCATATCTTGCACTGTCTGATGTCCCCCTTCACCCCCTTTTCTTTTGAGGTTTTATGTAGATCCTTGTCATCGGTTCCCTGCTGCCAGCCTACCCTCCCTCCACCCTCCCAGCATCCCCATTCATAACACTGGTCCTAAAGGGCTCATCCACCTTGAATTCCCTGTGTTTCTAGGTCCTATCTGTCCCAGTGTACATTCTCTGGTCTAGTCAGATTTGAAAGTTATAATTGGGATCTTGATAGTGAGGGGAGAGGAAGCATTGAGGAGCTAGAGGAAAGTTGTGTTTCACCGTTGCTGTCTAGTACCCTGTGTAGGCTTGTCTCTTCCCCAAGACCTTACTTAAGGGAATGTCCAGTGTACTGCAAATGGGCTTTGGCTCTCTACCCAGCATTCCCTGCTCATTCGCAATGAGATTTTTTTGTGCTGATGATGCCTGATCCCTTTGATACCTCGTGATCGCACAGGCTGGTATGCTTATTCCATGTGGGCTCTGTTGTTTCTGAGCTACATGGCCGCTTGCTTACCCTTCAGGCCTTTAAGACCTCAGACGCCATATCTTTTGATAGCAGGGCACCATCAGCTTTCTTGACCACATTTGCTTATGCAACCGCTTAGACTTCAGGGAACGTGTCGGGAAGGTGAGCATCATAGAATGCCAATGTAATAGAACAAGGTATTCTTGCAATGAGAGAGTCCTTGAGTGGAGGCCCAAAGGCCATCTGCTACCTTAATAGGACACCTATAAAGATATGGACATAGGTGTATTTCCCCATGCTCACAGATAAATATATTTACATCTGTGCGTGCCTTTCTTTAGACCTCTATAACTGGCCCGTGCTTCCTAGGTCGCTCTGCTATTCCCTTTCATTTCCCTCTTGTGCCCACTGCCATGCTCAGTTTTCATTTGGGTTTCAGTAAATCCTCTTGGTTCCTTCACCCTTGATCACGCCCTACCAGGATTCCTACATCGCCCTCACCACGGATTTGCATCCACTTGTTGTTCCCTTGTCTCTGGGTTTCTTGACATCACTCCCTTTCCCCCCAACTCCCTCTTTCCCGTGGCCCTCCCGCGAAGTGTTGGTCCCCTTTTTCTCTCCTGCAGATTGTGCATCCAGCATCTCTTTTTAGACATACAGTAGAGGTAATAACATGCACAAACAAAAGACAGAGCGAAAGCAAGCACCAAAAGAAAGAAAACAGCCAAAATCCAATGACCATCAAAGAAAACACAACTCCTCAAGAAAGGAAAGCTTGTAGTTAATTCACGGACTGTTTGTTGGCCCTTAGCAGTGTTTTCCAGTCCAGTCTGTGCGGGCACCAAGTCCTGCCCCCAAAGTCCTCCTTTGGCATTCCCTGGGGACCTTGTTGCTCCACTTCCTTGCTCTTCTGCTGCACGCCCTTAGTGCTATGCCTCGGTGTGTCGGGATCCGTTCCCGCACTGTCTCTCCAGTGTTGTCCCTTCTAGGGCTATGGGTCTTTGAGGGACGTCGTGTCTCATCTTGGGCTGGCCATGTGGTCTTCTGTGTGGACTGTCTTCTCTGAGTGGGAACATGATCCTCAAGGCAGGATCCCGGAGCCCACTGAGTGACTTTCTCTCCAGCAGCTTCTAGGTAGGCTCTGCCCCATGAGGGGCCGTGAGGTGCCTGTGTGAACCTGAGTCTGCTGGAGGTTAGAATAGCAGTCCACAGATGTGTTTGTGCTTGGGGGAAACAGTGGGTGCTGTCAGCAATACTCGGAGAAAAACAATTAAGTTCTGTAAAGCCTTAATTTTGAGGGATTTTCCGTCTTTCTGGGTGTCCATCTTTTCAGGATATGCTCAGGGTGGGCTTTTTTTTTTTTTTTACTTATGACTGATGAATCCACGGCCCCCTCCCCACTATTTTAACAGCAGTTGGTGTTGTAAGTATCACTTGGTATGGGCCAGTCCACCTAGGTTCTAAGGTGTCAGGTTGGTGCTTCTTTACCCATGTCCAGTTTCCTGGTTGCACGTTGTTGGCTGCCTGTTCCCTTTCCCTTGGTTAGGCCCAAAATGAAGGTGTCAGAGCAGATGATTTGTCTCTCACCTGTTGCACAGCCTGCAGGCACTCGATGAGGGAACGATTAGTGACTTCCATTATTTCTACTTCCTTCAATCTTGGGAGGATTTGGGGAAGGGCTGCCAAACATAAATTCAAATGGGGTCATGCTTTTCACATAGGGAGTGCATCTGACTTGAAGTAGGGCAAAATATAAAGTAAGGATCAACCCAGTTCTCGCAAGGTCCTAAATGCAACTTAACGAACAATTCCTTTAGGGTTCTGTTTATTTTTTCTACTTGCCCTGAAGAGCTTCCAGTTAATATTTAGAAGCATTGCTAAGACTTTAGTAATTTGAGCAATAAATGTTGGGCCATTGTTGGACCCCAAGGTGGTGGGAAGGCCAAATCTAGGGACAATTTTAGTTACTAATAATTTACACACAGTGGCAGCAGTTTCCTTCTTTGTTGGGAAGGCTTCCACCCATCCAGAACAGGTGTCTACGAACACCAGCAAATATCGGTAGCCATACTTTCTAAGTTTGATATACATAAAGTCCACCTCCCAGAATTCTCCAGGACTACTACCTCGAGCTCGTGGTTGGGGTTGCTCCTTTTCTTTTTGGGGTTGTTTACCCGAGCACAGTGCAATCAACGGTGGGTGACATCTGCCACCCAGTGTCCAAGCCTGGGTATGTAAAAGTGCCTGAGAAGCAACTGAGACAGTTTAGAGAGGATCCCAAATGCATACCTTCATGTAGTCCTTGAATCAGATCTCTCCCAGAGCTTCTGGCATGAATCTTCTTCCATCAGGATGGAGCAGCCACCCTGGATGCTCCCAGTCTTTTTGGCAGGCCAGCTCTTGGCTTATCTTTAGATCATTTTCTGAGTATGTAGGTTGTGGCTGTAACACTGGGGATGGCATGGTCACAGCCACTACCTTGGGGATTTGTGGCATAGTCCTGGCATTCGAGATCCACCGGTCCGGGGGACTGGTTAGGAGTGGTTCAACCATAGGTCCCCCTGCCACAGCAATATCCTGTCCCAGTGTAAGCTTCCTAGCTTCTATGAGTAGGATGGCCGTGGCAGCCTCAGCTCGCATGCAGCTCAGCCATCCTGCAGCTACAGAGTCCAGTTTCTTTGAAAGATAGGCCACAGGTCTCTTCCATGGCCGCAAGTTCTCAGTTAGCACTTCTTTTGCTGTGCCTCTGGCCTCACATAGACAATTGGAAGGGCTTTACTCTGTCTAGTAGGGCAAGAGAGGTTGCCCATATGAGCGACTTTTTAAAGGATTCAAACGCTTGTTGTTCTACTTCAGTCCATTTAAGTTCTTTTTCCTTTCCCCAGTACTTGCATATAGGGGTTTCGTTGTTTTTGCAAATCCCAAATTCCACAATGGACAGTACCCCACAGCTCCTAGAAACTCTTGCAACTGCCTCTTAGTCTCAGGGACTGGGATTTTGAGGATCGCCTCAGTGCGGCTGGGGGACAAGGTCCGTTTTCCCTCCTCCAGTTGGTAGCCTAGGTATACAGCTTTATGGACACACAGTTGAGCCTTTCTTGCAGATACCCTGTACCCCAATGGGCCAAGGACTATTATCAGGTCCTTGGTAGCCCGTTGGCATTCCTCCAGGGTTTCAGAGGCCAGGAGGAGGTCATCTGCATACTGGAACAAGGTGGTTTGGGGGTGTTCCTCCTTGTGTCCCTGTAAGTCTTCACTGGGTTGATGTGCAGGGGACACGGGTATGGAGAACAAAGCATCCTTTAAGTCCAAAACAGTATAACAAATTCAGTTTGACGGGATAGTACTCAGGAGGGTCTCGGGGTTTGGCACGTGGGGTGGCCCGTTTCTATCCTCTCATTTGCCTCTCTGAGATCCTGCACCGGTTGGAAGTCCTCAGTTCCCGGCTTCTGCATGGGCAGCAGGGGAGCATTCCATGTGGACTTGCAGAGGACCCAAATGCCTGTCCTCTTTAGTCTGCAAATGGGAACAGAAATACCCACTTTTGCTATCCAGGGAGTAGGGTTAGCTTGACACACCGGTGTAGCTGAGCTCAGAAGTTGTACAACCCCAGGCACCTGAAGTTCAGAAAGGTCTGGCAGGTTGTTCTCTGCCCAAACAAAAGGAATATCTTTTAGCGATTTATCAAGAAGTTCCTTTGAGCAGGTCTCTTCTGCTCCTTGATAAAACACATATCACTCTGACATTGGAGCGGTGAGCAAAACTTTTGGCTTTTCAAGTTCAAGGGTTAAGGTGGTTGTAGCAGATGAGAAAGTAATTATGGCTGCCATTTTTCATAATAAGTCACGATCAATTAGGGGAAAGGGGCATTGAGGCATTACCAGGAAGGAGAGTGTGTGTAACTAACTGTCTCTTGTGCTAAATCTGTTATTCTGGCCGTTGTCCATGGGTGTGCTTGGGTCTGCCCTGGGGCCCCTGTAATGAAAGCCTTTCCTTTTGACAAGGCACCTGTAGTCTTTTCTGAAACCAAGAAGGTGACCCCTTTGTCCACCTAGAAATTTACTGGCTGGCTCCCTACATGGAGAGTGAGCATGGGCTCTTTGGGGTCAAGTGAAACAGAGCCTGGACACCTTTATTCAGCTTCGAGCATTATTGTCTGTAGCTTCGATTTTTCTAGGCGAGGACTAGGCCCGTTCCCTCTAGTGGTGGCTCGTCTGCCTCTCCTGGGCTTTTCAAGGCACTGATTTTTCCAATGTCACTGTTTTGTATAGTAGGTACATGGATACTTCCTCAGGACTAGGCGAGTGAGAAGCGGGGTATTAGGGTTAGCCATTCTTAGTTGAACCAAAACTGCTCTGGTCGTTCTCGCAAGCCTTCTGAACACCCATTTCCTTCATGACATTCCCTTGGGCGACGTCTGCACAGCCTACCTCCCCAATATCAGCTAGTTCATTTACACTTCCTAGCTACTTTATTTTCTTTTCATGGTGGCTTCTGTCAGCCCCAAATGGCTTCACTCTTGTCAAAGCTGTTTCAGCTTTTCCCAGAGATCCTACACAGTCGCCATTGTAGCCGAGAGGTAACAGGGTCTGTGACCATGGCCAAGATGGCACCCACCAGTCCAAACATGTGGAAGGGCGCTGCCTAGGGAGCTGGGTGAAGAGGCCTGGGAGTTAGCCCTGCCTGGTCCCGGGAGCCAAAAGTTTCCCTTATCCCCTCCATTCCCTTTGCCTTTCTCCTGGTTTTTCAAACAAGCTGCTCTAGCCCTATAACGCCAAGCACAAAATTGTCATAATTCTTAATGAAAACGTATCTGGTACCCAAATTATAGATGTGACAATTTGGTCACATTTCAAAAACACTGAAAATTTTATGCTTTTAAAATATATTTTGAATGCCATATATATTGATAACTATGAAAGTAAAGAATAGAAACCAAAAAAAAAATTTTCCTAAATTTAAAACTTGAGGCGTTATAGGGCTAGTGTTCTTCCAGATTTGGTTTGTTCCTTCTTACAGGCTGGTTTTCCGTGGCCCAGGCTTAGGCCAATGGCGTTCGGAAGCCTAGGCGGAGTCACTGTTACCTTTAGGCTTTCAGTGATGCTGCTTCAGGCACTTTTGGGGACAGCTCTTACTTAATACACAGCTCCTCTGCCATGATGTTCCAGCCAGAAATTCCAATTTCCCTTAAGGTTCCCTGAGCTGCCACGTGTCCCTTCCCTTCAGAGATTTGAGCATCAGCCCCGCCAGCAGGCGTCTTGGAGGGCCTTGGAGCCATCCCAAGCAATGGTCTTCCTAGCCTGTTGTCCAGAAAAATGGTTGGACCTAAAGGTCGCCCTCGGCGACTAGTCCTTGACCCCTTCCCTCGGGCTGAGGCATGAGATTCAGGGCAACCCAGGGGTGCGCTCTCAAAGTGGGGGTTATTGACCTGGAGGCAGCAAGCTGTCAATCGCCTCCTTGTTTTGTGCTTTCTAGATGGGACTTAGCAGCTTGATGCTCAAGAATTGCCCCCTTGCATGAATCGTGTCCAATTGGGATAGAGTTGATACAGAGACCCTGGGCAAACAAAAGCTGATAGATTCACTTTGCAACTCTATTTGGCCACAGTATCGTTTTGAGAAAGGAGAATGGTGGGCAGAGAATGGTACGCTTTCCCTTCCAACCGTGATTCACCGGGAACAGTTCGGTAGAGTGCCGGGAAAGTGGGCGGAGATGCCAGGACTTAGAGCATTTCTCCTCTCGAGGAGCAGTAGGAGACCTTCATCCCCAGTGCACCCAGGAACCCCTAAGGCAGGCGTCCTCAAACTGTGGTCCATGGGGCACATGTGGCGCCATGCCATTTATCCCACACTCGGGGTGTTTTTGCTGCCACTGCCTGTCCTGCTTAGCAGCCGACTGATGCAGTGTGTATAGGAATTTGTCCATAGGTTTTTTGAAAACCATAGTCTGGCCCTCCAACGGTCGGAGAGACAATGAACTGGCCCCCTGTGTAAACAATTTGAGGACCCCTGCCCTAAGGGATCCTGGACTTCAGGTCACTATTGTCCCAGCCCTGAACCCTCCCTGAACATTCTACCCCTAGTAGAGGCACCAGGGGCATTTGGTCCCAGGGTAACTTACAAGCCTTTTACTCAAATGGAACCCGAGAAAATTAAAAATGACACAGGCAGTTACTCTACTTTTGATCCCTGTTGAATCCGCCTGTAGCATCCCAATATTACAATTTAACCCTATAACGCCGAGCATGACCTTTCCCTAACATTTAATGAAATGAATATAAATGTATATATATTGATAACTATGAAAGTAATGAATCAAAACGAAATTTTTTTGCCCAAAAATTTAAAAGTGAGGCGTTATAGGGTGAAAAAGAAGGATGGTTCTTATCAGAGGGGCCAATGCCTTAGGATCATAAGTGAAGCGGTGATCCCACTGCACCCAGTAGTGCCCAAACCCTGGACCCCCCTAGGGGAAATTGTGAATGCTTTTACCCCCGTGCCGGTACTTAGAATGAACAAACACACACGCCTGATAATCCTAAGATTTTTACTTATTTCCTGTGATACTCACCTACTTTCAAGGGCACTCCCACCTCACAATCCTAGCCTTGTCTCAGTTAAACTGTTCACCCTTTTGTGCGTTTGTTGTTTTTTCCAGAAGTTCTCAAGTTACCAAAGCCCCTAATCCAAGTGTGCCAGCTCCAGGACCACCATCTCCTGGACCACTTCAACCTTATCCATCCTATCGCTGAATGGACAACCCCTCCCAGCACAGCAGGAAGGGTGTGGACCCAAAGCTCCACCTCGTCCCTTTTGCCAGCAGGAAGTAGCTAGAGATGTCGTCGCCCAGTACCCCAAAAATTTGGGTCCACATCTCTTCAGGGTGGAAATGTTAGGTAGCTAGCATAGGGACTGGGGTGTCCATTACACATGCCCAGAGGGCCCAGTTAGCGGCCCAGGAAAGAGTGGCACACTGTGCGTGCTCAGAGGTCCAGGTTTCCGGCCAGGAAGGGCAGGTCCACCTGGGTGGGCGCTGCACCTGCATCGACCCACCTAGGCCAAGTATATTCAATTCAGCCACTAGGATCGACCAGGGTTGCCCACCACATCTCCCTAACTCTCCTAAACCTCACTTGGATCACAAACCAGGCTTTGGCGTGAATTCTTTCTAACGCAGAACCAAGGCCCGAGGGATATCTGTCCCCAGAGAGATCTGACCAACTCAGGAAAGCTCTTTGGAGGCAGCAGGAGTGGACGTGAGTGGCTGGTGGATACTGTTCAGATGCATGGCTTTCTGCTTGGAAGGGTTTTTAGTCTCGGCTGACAGGATCAGAGGAGGTAGTATGTCTGGATCACATAGTATCCATGTCCACAAATGAGCTGCCCATTCCAAAGTCCTGACAGTGCTTTTGGAAAACACTGTGCTTTGGAATGTCACCCCTTGCAGAGGGCAGTGGGAGGGGCTGGGACCCAGGTATGCTGCCCCTTGCTCCCAGTTGCCGGTTTCTGGATCCTGATTATATCTCTCACAGGATCAGTTAGTGGGCTTGTTGTCTGCCTCAGGCTTTGTTCACCGAGGTCCTCCAGCTAGGTGGTGGTGTGTGTGCATGAGCAGAGGCTTCCTGCTAATCCCCCATGAGTTGAAGAGCTCCCCTGGTGTGGGCTCCGTGAAAGAGGTGCCCCAGACAGCAGGAGGGTGGGCCCTACAGGAACCGGAGGGCCATTCCCCCTGTGGAATGACCTCAGAGCCCCGCCTCTCTCACTGTCCAGCTGCCGGGGCTGTGGACCCTAAGCTTCATGCCTCACATAGGAATAGACACAGGGTGAGGCGACTGCAGCACCTGCTTTTGCTGGTCTAATCCAGCCTGAGATCATCCTAGCATCAGCCCTCTGCCAGGGTCCTTTTTTTCTCTCCTTTTATAGGGGCTCATACAACAATAACCACAATACGTGCAAACATCACTGATATAAGGCACATTTGTACATTCATTGCCCTCATTATTCTCAAAATATCTTCTCTCCACCCAAGCCCCTGGCCTCAGCTCCTCATTCCCCCCGCCCCCATTCTCACTACCCCTCCTCATAAATCCTTCATCATTTACTAATTATTATTTTGTCATATCTTGCACTGTCTGATGTCCCCCTTCACCCCCTTTTCTTTTGAGGTTTTATGTAGATCCTTGTCATCGGTTCCCTGCTGCCAGCCTACCCTCCCTCCACCCTCCCAGCATCCCCATTCATAACACTGGTCCTAAAGGGCTCATCCACCTTGAATTCCCTGTGTTTCTAGGTCCTATCTGTCCCAGTGTACATTCTCTGGTCTAGTCAGATTTGAAAGTTATAATTGGGATCTTGATAGTGAGGGGAGAGGAAGCATTGAGGAGCTAGAGGAAAGTTGTGTTTCACCGTTGCTGTCTAGTACCCTGTGTAGGCTTGTCTCTTCCCCAAGACCTTACTTAAGGGAATGTCCAGTGTACTGCAAATGGGCTTTGGCTCTCTACCCAGCATTCCCTGCTCATTCGCAATGAGATTTTTTTGTGCTGATGATGCCTGATCCCTTTGATACCTCGTGATCGCACAGGCTGGTATGCTTATTCCATGTGGGCTCTGTTGTTTCTGAGCTACATGGCCGCTTGCTTACCCTTCAGGCCTTTAAGACCTCAGACGCCATATCTTTTGATAACAGGGCACCATCAGCTTTCTTGACCACATTTGCTTATGCAACCGCTTAGACTTCAGGGAACGTGTCGGGAAGGTGAGCATCATAGAATGCCAATGTAATAGAACAAGGTATTCTTGCAATGAGAGAGTCCTTGAGTGGAGGCCCAAAGGCCATCTGCTACCTTAATAGGACACCTATAAAGATATGGACATAGGTGTATTTCCCCATGCTCACAGATAAATATATTTACATCTGTGCGTGCCTTTCTTTAGACCTCTATAACTGGCCCGTGCTTCCTAGGTCGCTCTGCTATTCCCTTTCATTTCCCTCTTGTGCCCACTGCCATGCTCAGTTTTCATTTGGGTTTCAGTAAATCCTCTTGGTTCCTTCACCCTTGATCACGCCCTACCAGGATTCCTACATCGCCCTCACCACGGATTTGCATCCACTTGTTGTTCCCTTGTCTCTGGGTTTCTTGACATCACTCCCTTTCCCCCCAACTCCCTCTTTCCCGTGGCCCTCCCGCGAAGTGTTGGTCCCCTTTTTCTCTCCTGCAGATTGTGCATCCAGCATCTCTTTTTAGACATACAGTAGAGGTAATAACATGCACAAACAAAAGACAGAGCGAAAGCAAGCACCAAAAGAAAGAAAACAGCCAAAATCCAATGACCATCAAAGAAAACACAACTCCTCAAGAAAGGAAAGCTTGTAGTTAGTTTACGGACTGTTTGTTGGCCCTTAGCAGTGTTTTCCAGTCCAGTCTGTGCGGGCACCAAGTCCTGCCCCCAAAGTCCTCCTTTGGCATTCCCTGGGGACCTTGTTGCTCCACTTCCTTGCTCTTCTGCTGCACGCCCTTAGTGCTATGCCTCGGTGTGTCGGGATCCGTTCCCGCACTGTCTCTCCAGTGTTGTCTATTCTAGGGCTGTGGGTCTTTGAGGGACGTCGTGTCTCATCTTGGGCTGGCCATGTGGTCTTCTGTGTGGACTGTCTTCTCTGAGTGGGAACATCATCCTCAAGCCTGGTGGGCCAGGATGTGCTCCACTCTCCCCTCCTCCCCCTTCGTCTTCTCCGTATTCTCTATCAGATCTGTCCCGCTTCCAGAGCTGCAGATTCAGTGCCGTCCTATGAAAAAACATATTTGGGCGTGGGAGGGGGGAATGGGGGGGGAAGATCTGCTCAGATCTTTCGAGGGTCCAGGAGAGGGTGACTGCTCAGCTGGGCACAGGCATATGGGGCTCTGAGCTCTGGCTCCAGACACTGGTTGGGAATGTGGCTTTGTTTTTAACCAGTTGTGTTCCTGTGGGTCAGTACCTATGTCTTTTTGAGTGAGTTTTCTCATCTGGAAAGTAAAGGTATTCCAGGGTCTAGTGTCCCATGTCACTAAGTGATCGAGAGGGGTTAACCTGAACCTGAATCAAACCATGTGGACATGTCAGGCGCATTCTAGATCCTGGGTGGCGATTCAGAGTCCAGGACAATGTTAATATCCAAGAGGTGATATAGGTGGCTTCGTATTGAAACGGGAAGCCCACGGTGGAGGTTTTGTCCTTCCGCTGATGGCCACTTCAACTCCTGCTAAAAGAGTTTCACTGGCTCAACAGCCGAGCCGGGAGCCAGTGCCATGAAAACCATGTGGCTAACTGGGACATAGGGCAGAGAGACATTTTTTACCTTGATGGCTTGGGAAGCCCCCCAATCTCCATGCAAACCTTCTGGTGTGAGTACTTTGGAAGCAATCATAGGCTGACAGTAATTCCAATCTTTCCTTTGACAATGTGTCCGTTCTCTTTTTTGAACCTGAGAAGATGGCCCCTGTGTCCTCCAAGACATTTCCTGGCTGGCCCCCAACTTGGACAGTTAGCACGGGATCCTGGGGGCCAGTGAAACAGAGTCCTGAGACATTCCTTCAGCTTCCTCAAGCGTTATTGTCTCTCACTTGGGTTTTTCTAGGCGAGGACGAGGCCTGTCCTCTCTAGTGGAGGTTTGTCCGTCTCTCCTGGAGTTTTCAATGCAATGTTTTTTCCAATGTCTGTCTCTTCTGTAGTAGGCACCTGGATCCTTCCTTCCTCAGGGCTTGGTGGTGCCACAGGTCAGTCTCTCCGTGAGTGGGCCATGATCTCTTTTTCTGAGTCTCTGTTGTGTCTCATGGCAATTCCTAGTATTTTAGCTATTTCTTTGTCTCTGTCGTGGTAGGGTCATCTGTGTTGTGATACACCCAATAAGACACTTCTACCAAATCACGAAGATTGTTCCCTTCAAATGCTTCCCATTTCTTTTTCATGTCTGAGGCGGGCTGAGTAATAAAGGCAATACTTATTTCCCTCTTGTTCTCGGGGGCCTCTGGGTCCTTGGGGGTACAAAGAACGCAGGATTCCATCAGCCACTCTAAAAAGGCAGGCAGGCAGGCAGGCAGGCAGGCAGACATTCGTTTGTAGGCGCCTGAAAATTCTCACTGACCTTAGATAAATGCATAGGTTTCCTAGTTGTCCCGCGGAGGCCCTGCAAGAGAGACTGGTGATACCTAGCTAAGCCCTCGGGGCATTACTGGGAGTTTGGGTCTCACATTATTCGTGGAGTGGTAAAAAGAGTTTCTCTCCACTGGGGAGTGCCCGCTGGCTGACCATCAGTTCTATTGACTGCTTTCTGGGCCTCTCTCTGGAAGGGCTCCCATTCCTCTGCTGTGAACAGCACCTGCAGAAGTGGCTGGCACTTGTCTGAGGTGGGCTGATGCATGTGGAAAAGCTAGTCTAGCAAAGAAATCAGACCTTGTGGTTTCTCAGACAGGGGGTTTTGTTTATTCCAATTATGCAATCCTGGGGAAAAAATGGGACATAGACCCAAAGAGGGACGCTTGGGGTTTCCCCAGGTGTTTGGGCTGCTTGCCTTAAGCAGAGAATGCTGCTGACCAGTGATCCTTCTGGGGGGAGGAGAGGACATGCCAGCCCTAGTGCACGTGTTGGGGGGTGACTTTAAAATAGGTGGTATTTCTCTTCCTTTTGCCCCCATGAACTGATAGGCAGGCAGCGGTCACAATGGGTCTTAAGCCAGCTCTCCCGATCCTGAGTCGTCCTGCAAAGTGGGATAAAGAGGACGGGGATGGGGAGGGGAGGAGAGGGACGGCCTCCACTTTGGTGGCTTTAGGAATTTGGACCTGTTGTCTTTCCTGGTCATGCCATGTTTCGTGAAATCATGGAGAAAAGAACCCATTCTGTTGGGGGAGGGAGTAAGTCTTTTATATATGCTGGCTTACTAGTGGCCCTATAAGGTCACACATCAATTTTATCGAACCCTAACCCTAACCCTAACCCTAACCCTAACCCTAACCCTAGCCCTAGCCCTAGCCCTAGCCCTAGCCCTAGCCCTAGCCCTAGCCCTAGCCCTAGCCCTAGCCCTAGCCCTAGCCCTAGCCCTAGCCCTAGCCCTAGCCCTAGCCCTAGCCCTAGCCCTAGCCCTAGCCCTAGCCCTAGCCCTAGCCCTAGCCCTAGCCCTAGCCCTAGCCCTAGCCCTAGCCCTAGCCCTAGCCCTAGCCCTAGCCCTAGCCCTAGCCCTAGCCCTAGCCCTAGCCCTAGCCCTAGCCCTAGCCCTAGCCCTAGCCCTTGCCCTTGCCCTTGCCCTTGCCCTTGCCCTTGCCCTTGCCCTTGCCCTTGCCCTTGCCCTTGCCCTTGCCCTTGCCCTTGCCCTTGCCCTTGCCCTTACCCTTACCCTTACCCTTACCCTTACCCTTACCCTTACCCTTGCCCCCCACCAGAAAGCCAGCCTTTGGTGGTGAGCCATTTTCAGTATATAATGTCTGGCTCTACATTTTGCCAGACCTGTTAGATTGACTAAGTGCCCTTGTGGCATAGTGGTTACAAGTTGAGCTGACATCCCAAAGGCCATTAATTTGATACCACCATCAGCCCTGTGGCAGAAACCTGGTGCTTTCTGCTTCCATGGAGTTAGTCTTGGAGAGTCACAGGGACAGAGCTACCCTGTACCATAGGATCCTGTTCAACAGCGTCCCTCACTAAGAGCTAGTATTGACTTGATGGCCATGAGTTTAAGGGCCATTTTGGCTTCCTTTTCAAAGGAACCTCATTCAGTGAACTGACTCTTTCTGGTCAATCCTTTCCTCTGACTCTGGTCTGAATGTAGCACCTCACCGGGGGAGTGAAGAGGTCTGAAGCTTGGAGCTGCCTCCCAATGAAAGAAAGTAAACCATGATAGTTCATAAAGGCACTTGTGCAAATTGTAAACCACCAACCTTGGCTTAATTCATTTTTTAATTGGATAGAAATACTCTATTTATGTTGATGACAAATAAACCAAACATATATATGTGGATATACACATACACACACACACAAATACACACACACACACACAAGACGGATGTTTAGGGGCATCTACCCAGCTCTGTCAGAGAGATTTGTCCCAGGTCTGGGCATAGGAGTCAGTCTTCTTGCATTTCAGTGTCTGGCTCTGTACCTGACCTTAAGCCCCATGACCTTGATCAGATTGCTTAACATCTCTGAGCCCTTTTGGCAACACCGTGTATCAGGGCTGAGAAGGGGCACTGGGTAAGCCCTGACACATGATGGTGGAGGGACTCAGCCAAAATAAAGCATACAAGGGTAATGACCATGGCATTCTCTCCAGTGTGGGCCTCAGAGCAGCCCTGGTTCTAGATAATCCCACAGAAATAATTTTACCAACCTGGGCCTTCAGCCCTCACGCCAAACTTAACACGTTTTTAATCCACACAATGTTTACAGCTTTGGGTTCTCATCCCTCTCCTTCTTCCAAGAGACCAAGGAGAATGGAGTGTTTGAGCAATATCCAGGCCACATGACCATCTTTCTCAGTTCTTAACTCACCTTTTCCTCTCTCAAGCACAACTTTAATGTTTCCATGAGTGTCCGTGGCTATGATAAAGAATACGTGTTATGGGAGGTAATCAGGGCCTGTGTCTTCCATAAACCAGTTGCCAAAGACTCTTTACAGATAGGTAATGGTAGGCCCATATGTTTTACTTACCTATTGCTGCTTAGTGACTTTCAATCCCACTCGGTGTATTATTTGCTCATAATTTTGTAATTTGAGGAAGGTTTGGCTGGGGCAGCACATCTCCACTCCACGTGGCATTGGCCAAACCAGCTCAAGCAGCGAGACCCGGCAAGATGGGTTTGCTTTGGTTCATAGGTCTAGGGCCTGGGTTCTTGCTGTTGCATTGGCTCCCCAATTTCCCTCCATGTGATCGTATCATGTGCTTGCCTTTAGCTTCCTCACAGCAGGGTGATTTTCAAGATAGATTTTTTTGTCAGGATAGTTGGGCTGTAGGCCCAGTGACAAAATCCCTTAAAGGGATTAAATTGAATGCACAATTTAATACGTGACTGCCAAATATCCCCCAGAGCACACAAGTTGAAACCACAAGACTTCTCCCTACGAGAGGTTCCTTGTAGCTTTTGGTTGTCTTCTAAGTCCCTTTTCCTTTTCCACAATAATGTCTGGGTTGCTTTATCAATCATCTTCTTTCTTTTTATGTAGCACTATCTCTGGCTGTTTAGTCCAAGCCAATGCAGTTCCTTCCCAAAGTTACTGGGTTTCCCTTGCACTGGATTACATGATGCATTCAATTTTATGAAAGCCATGTCCCCACATCTCTTTGAAATGGGTCCCTCTCTGTTTTAGGCTGCAATTCAGCCTATTTAGGCTGTAGCACAGCCTTCTGGAGACTCTTAGAAAACCTTTTGTGTACACGAGACTGTCTACAAGGCACTGGATTACATTCTTTTGTGATCTTAGTACAGGGCATGAAAGCTATCTTCTTGATCTGATACAACACAGAAGCCCTGCTCATGCCATTCCTATTATGGGACATTATTTTTTGGCAAGAAAGACTTGGGGTTGAAAAATAGGTTTTGTTAGGCAGATAGGCAGGAATGAGATGTCCATTGACGCATGCCCAGGAGAACCAAGCATAGAACAAAAGCCTAGGTTTTCCCGCTGGTGGGTACGGATGGGCGTTAAACCTGGATCAGCCCACCTGGGCCAGGTGATTGCAATTCAGCCAATGGGATCGACCTGGGGTCATTCACCATGCCTCTCCCCGGGAATCCTTGAAAAGGCAGGAGCGAGGGGGAGAAAGGAAAAACTGGGGACAGGAACTGGGGAGAGAACTTGAGAAAGAACATGAGACAGGTCTTTTTTTGGAGGAAAACTTAGGAGAGAGATCTTTGCGTGACCTCGAGCAGTCTCTGCCAGGCTGCATGGTGGGGAGGAATCCTAGGGGTGGCGCGTAAAACCTGAAACTTCTTTTAACTTTCATTAAACTCACTTGGATCACGAGCCAGGCTTTGGCGTGAATTCTTTCTCATGCGGAGCCAAGAACTGAGATGTAACTCTAGCCCGGATAGAGATCTTACAGTTCATATTTAAGTCCAGCAAGTCCCTGCTCCTTCATAGTTCATATTTTCTGCTAAAAAAAGCACACAACTAAACCCCAAACAGAAGTAACTTCTTTAGCTTTTCTTTACCCTTCTGTAGTTTATAATTATTTGTCTGTTGCCTCCATTGTTAATGACGCTGAGAGTTCAGATTCTAGATAAAGCAGAAGAATGTCACTGCCACCCAAAATAGTTGTTCTTAGTGTTAGTTGGTGCCCAATCAATCCCTGCCCATCCACTCACTTGCTGCCATTGAGTCAATTCTGACTCATGGCAGCAGAGTATACTTGCCCTGGTAGGTTTCTGAGACTATACATCTGTACAGTAGAAAGCTTCAGCTTTCTCTCTCAGAGCAGCTGGTAGTATTGAACTACTGACCTTATGGCTAGCAGGACAATATGTTACCAGGGATCCTTTTCAAGACTGTGCCCTTTCAGAAACAGATCACCAGGCCTGCTTTCCTAGGAACCTGTGGGTGGGTTTGAAGCATCAACCTTTTGGTTAATATGCAAGTGCTTAACAAATGGTCTTTATCCCGGTTTGGAAAACCTAAGTCACTGGTCTTTTGCCTAAAGAGTCACTTTCAATGGCCCTGGCTTGTTTCATGGGAAGGGCCAGTTCAGGGGCTCCCGGACAGATGGTGGGGTAGGATCCTTATTTAGTAGGGCCATATTGGGTGGGGTGGCAGGGAAGTGTGTGTGTGCTGTATGTGTGTGTAATCTGCATCTTTAACAAATGCCCCCCCCCCACTGAAATGAGAAACACTGGCCCCAATTGTCCTCTGCCTCTCTTGTTGCTGCCTTTTTTGGGATTTTTCTGGCTTTTAGCAGCCCTGGAGGCCCCTCCTATCTAGGCAGGAAAAGGAGCCAATAAATAAGTTCACACTAAGGTGCTAGAGAGTGATAACAGCTAATCCCTTCCAAGGGCAATTGCTCTCAGAAAGAAAGAAAAAAGAGAGAGAGAGAGAGCTCAGGGGGTTGGGGGGAGCAATTTAACTCCAATGAATAGTGTCTCCTGGAAGAGTCCTACACTTTGTCGCTGCAATGGGAGTCATATATGAACACGTGTGTGTGTGTGAAACCCCTCGCATCAGTCTCTTCTTCTGCTTTTGTGTAAATTGGACTTTAAACACATTCTCTAGGAAGTGTTTGAATGCCTCTGTTTATGGAAGCTTCTTGACAGAAGGGGGATTTTTGTCTCTTTTGTTCAGTGAGAGAGCCCCAAGGTGTGGCATTTAATAAGTAAGTAACAAGCTGGTTGAATGAATGAGTGAATGAGTGAGTGAGGTAAAGAAGCCTTCAGCAGCCTTCCAGGTCGAGACTGGCTCCCTCAGAAGCCTGGCTCTTGTCTAAAGTGAGGTAGATCTCTCCCCCTTCCCATTTCATGCTTCCCCGTGGTCTGCCTGGGATTGAGCTGAAAAATGATTTTTCATGCATGTCATCCTCATTATATCATTATCCCTCACAGCAAAACTCTCTGACCACCCTGAAGACCTGTATTTAATGTGAGGAAAGGTGATTTAATGGAGTGGAGAGCGCAGCATAAACCAGACAACCCTTTCAGAATAGCAGAGCAGGCTGTCCCTCCAAGGGGAAAGGGACAAAAAGGGAAAAGAAAAGAAAAATGGCGAGGGAGGGGGGGCAACTCTCACTCTCCTAATAGGCTGAAATAAGAAGTCATTTTGGTCAACTTCATCAGAAGACAAACCTGAAAGGGGCCCCTTGCCCTCCCCGCCAGCGCATAACTGACTTACCATGCATTTTACCGTGGAGCTGATTATGCGGTGAGTTGTGGTAGACGGGGAGAGTTTATTGACATATGGTCTCCCTTCACACCTTTTGTTACAGCCAGACATCAGGGACTGAGCTGCAGGATATTAAAGGATTTGGAAGCGTTATCAAGGAATGGTACATATTTATCAAAACCAGGGTGATATTACAAAGCTGGGTTGCTGCTACACCTGGGTGTGTTATGTGATTAAAAATAATGACAATGCATCCTCTTGATGGATTTTGCACCTGGGCGAATACTGAGCAGGTCTGCTGGACCACCCTTGGTCGAGAATTCACACCTAACAACCCCTTTGGTCTCAGAAGAAAATTGTGGCTGCTAGCTCACACTTGGAATCCAGGTAGGGCAATGTTTAAGCACTTCACTGTTAACCGAAAGAGCAACACTTGGAATTCACCAGCTATCCCGAGTGAGAAAGATGTGACCATGTGCTGCCACAAAGATTACAGCCTTGGAAACCTTCCGGGAGGTTCTTTCCTGGCCTACAGGGTTGCTCGAGTCAGAATTGACTTGACTTCCATGGCATTGAGCTGTTTTGAGTTTTGAATGGCTGAATTGGAGACTTCAGGATTGCAGGAAGATTTGAGAACAGCCTGAAATATGCAGGCGACCAGCCTTGCTTGCTGCAAGGGAAGAGGAGTTGAAGCACTTACTGATGAAGTTCAAAGATGATAGTCTTCAGTATGGATTACAACTCGAGGTTAAAAGAACAAGAATCCTCACCACTGAACCAATAAGCAACATGATAAACAGAGAAAAGATTTAAATGATGAAGCATTTCATCTTACTTGGACCCATCCACAACCAACGCTCATAGAAATATCTGTAAAGAAATCACTGGATAAATTGCTTTCAGTGAATTTGCTGCAAAAGGCCTTTTAAACATTTTTTTGAACCAAGGTGACTTTGTCACCTTAAAAATTCAGGAGTATCCTATCCCAAGGCATGATTATTTTCATGTGGAAGCTGGAAAATGCATAAGGAAGTCCTACGAGAAGAATTGATGCATTTGAAATATGGTCCTGGTGAGGAATATTGAATACACCAAGGAACTTCTAGGAGAACAAACAAATCTATGTTGAAAGAACTACAGCCAGATTGATTCTTAGAAGCGAGGATGGTGACATTTGGCTTCATGTACTTTGGGTGTTATCAGGAGGGACCAGTCCCTGGAGTTGGGCAGCATGCTTGGTCAAGCCAAAAGGAGGACAAACCTCCACAAGATGGGTTGACACAGTGGCTCAAATGTAGGAATGGCTGTGAGAAATGCGCAGGGCAGCGTGTTGTTTTGTTCTGCTGTACATAGAGTGGCCATGAGTTGGAACCAAATTGACAGCACCTGGTTACGCAATGGACTAATGGCAAGATCAACCATTCAAAACCACCAGCCACTCCTCAAGAGAAAGATGAGGCTTTTTTACTCCTGTAAAGAGTCACAGTGTGAGAAAGTCACAGGGGGAATTCTACCCTGTCATATAGGGTCACTGTGAATCGGCATCGACTCTACGGACGTGAACGGCAACAACAACAACAACAACAACAACAAGAACAACAAACACACTAATGGTGGCTGGGTACATGTGCAGACACCCATCCACTCGCACTGGAGCTAAGTTAGTGGTTTCAGCAGGAAGCTTACCTCGGTGGTTTCCAGAACTCCCCTGGGCTGAACCAATTTACACCAGGTCTTTCAAATATTCCTGGTACCCCGGGCATCTCTCATTTCCCAGAGTTGGTTGCATGACTTAAGGCTTGATGATCATGGGGCCACATGAAGGACGCCTATGTGCTCCAACCACTGCCTCCTAGAGAGTGCTGTGGACAATTGCCTTCAAGTCAGCCAGCTCCTGACTCATGCGGACTCCATGTGCTACAGAACTCAATGCCCACTGGTCCTGCCCCATTCCTTCAATGGGTTGTAGATTTGACCCCTTGTCAGCTGGGGGGTTTTCAGTGGCTGATGGCTTGAAGGAGTTCACCAGGCCTTTCCTCCTAGTCTGTCTGTAGGCAGAAAACATCGCTAAAATCTGTTCAGCATCATAGCAATATGCCAGCCTCCACTAGCAGTTAGGTGGTAGCTGTAACAGGAGGCGCACTGGCCAAGAATCAAACCCAAATTTCCTGCATGGCTAGTGAGAATTCTGCCATGGAACCACCATTTCCTCTCTCTTGGTTTCTAGTGTTTATGTATATAAGATTTCAGTACCTTCTAACAAGCAGTAAGTAAGACTGCACCACGGGTCACCTCTATTTAGCTCTCCCTCAAATTTTTCCACATGAATTATAAAGTGTGTGACAGTTGTAATATGTTTCTCTTTTTAAAAATTGCTGGGTGAACTTAAAACAGCACAAGGAAGTGCCAGCATAGCAAAAGGATACCCACCTGCTTATTTATCTTAAGAGAAGAAAAGTCGTGAATGCATTCACTCAGGTGAAAATATCATTCATGGAAAGAAGTGCCTAATGGTCACCAGGACCCATGGTTAATCCAGGCGTGGTCATCTGATTCCAATCGATCAGACCTAGCTATAAATCACTTATATGTCTGGGTAATTAAAAGCAAATATAAATTTTCAAAAAAATAACGTTGCATGGGATAGAAAGAGAATACATAACAACATCAGACATAAATATGCCTCAAGACAAACTCATTGTGCACATCCAGAATACATAATGGCTCTTGCTAAGATGCGTTTCCCACTAGACCCTACCCCAAGCCAGTAAAAGCCAGAAACTCTACAGGAAACTGTGGATTGTACTACTCTGAAATGGGAGCTGTGTCTCTAGACCGAATTTGGGGCTGTTCGTGCTGAGGACTCACCAATACCTGCTGCAGTGACAACAGTCCAGGTGAGAATAAGGAAATCTAGATGACAGCCAGGATATAGGAGCACTGAGACCTCAAATTGCTTCTAGGCGAGCATGGCCTGATGGGCTTCCATTTCTGCACCTCTGGCAGGAGGAGTTTGTTCTGGAAAGTAATGGTTTCTAAGGAAGTATTTCTTAAACTTTCACATGCATGCACTTACCCAGGTTCCTGGAAATCGGGCTGGGGGGCAGATTCTGATTTTGTGGGTTCAGGGTGGGGTCTAGGATCCAGCAGTTCTAGAGGCCCTGGTACTCTTGGGCTGTTAACCACAAGGACAGTAGTCCTAAACCACCAGCCACTCCTTGGGAGAAATATGAGGCTGTAGACTCCGGGCAAGAGTGACAGTCTGGGAAACCCACAAGGGCAGTTCTACCCTGTCCTGTAGGGTCACTATGAGTCAGCATCAACTCGATGGCATTAGCATGGGAGAAGCTAATGCTGATGTTGCTGGTTCCTTGACCTATCGTACTTTGAGTGGCAAAGTCCCAAGGGCCTTCCCGGATGTGATGGCCAAAAACAGTAGTGTTCACCCTTGGTCATACTTTGGAATCCCTTAGGAGCTTTCAAGCCTCCCATTGGCCTGGCCCCATCCCAGACCAATGAAGCAAGGCTTAGTGGAAGCAGGATTCAGGTCACGGTCAGTGAGAAAGCCCCCTTGGCAATGCCAACGTACATCCAGTGCAGAGTCAAACTGGTCGACAACTCCACATGGTTCCATATACTTTGGTGAAGCCAGCTGTTTGGGCAAGGTTTTCAGAGTTACCACCCATGTAGACTTGTTGGTGATAGTGCATTAAATAGAGCACATGCAGTGCATTGCATGAGTGGCCTATGTCATGCAACCACATCAGGGGGATGTTGAGCCAATTTCTCTGGGAAACCAAGGGTGTTGGCTCCATCCTGAACGTTGGCAGGGTAATGGACTGACACAGAGGAAACTCGTTCTCTTTGTGGCAGTGCACTAATGGGTTCTTCACAGAAGGCCAAGTCCATGGCTTCAGATGCAGATGCTCACGGGGCTGAGGGAGCAGGTCAAATCCTAAGTCCGAGGTGGGTGTTTGCATATTTACATGCCCTCACTGCCATCAAGTCCATTCCAACTCACAGGCCCATGGGACTGAGTAAAATGGCCCCCGTGGGTTTCTGAGACTGTGATTCTTTAGAGGAGTAGAAAATCTCCTCTTTCTCCAGAGGAGCGGTTGGCCATTCAAACTGCTGACCTTGAGATTAACAGTCCAACTCCTGACCACTCTTGCCGTCAGAATTCTATTTATATACACAAGTATATATATATATATATTTATACTTTCCCAAAAGAACTCCACATTTTCAAATCATTCTTGACACTCATGGCCTTTTTTCCTTTATAGCCATGCCTTTGGTTGAAACACAGATATAAGAGAAATATTTATCTACTTATAGGGGTCCAAAAGGAGCTTTGGTGGCATAGTGTTTGCATGTTGGGCTGCTAACACCAAAGTCAGCACTTTGAAACCACCAGCCACTCCGTGGGAAGAAGAGTCTGTCTACTCCTATAAAGAGTTACAGTCTCAGAAACTCACAGGGACAGATCTACTCTGCCTCATAGGGTCACTATGAGTCAGCATCACCTCCCTGGCAGTGAGGTAGATTTTGGTTTCATAGAGATACAAGTCAGTCTTGAGCTGCTAAAGACAAGGTTGGCAGTTTGAACCCACCAGCTGCAGAGAAAGAGGAGGCTTTCTATTCCCATAAGGCGCTACAGTTTCAGAAATACCCACAGGGGAAATTTTAACCTCTCCTGTGGGATCAATATGAGTCAGAATCGACTTATCGGTGGTGAGCAAGTGGAGGGGACCCTAAACAGGTTCCGGTGGACCTTAAGAGTTCTACTCATTGTGCATGCTCTGTAAAATGTAAACCAAGATTTTACTTTTGCAAACATTATTTTTTTCTAAACACGTCTAACTGTGAAACTATACACGCATGCGGGTCTTTGAACCTGGTCAGTGGTCTGGGGAAGTGAAGGGCCCTGACACCCTTTGTTGTTGTTAGTGCTGTCCAATCATTCTGACATCACAGGGACCTTCTTTGCAACACAAGGCAGCACTGCCCGGTCCTTTGCCAGCCTCAGGGGTAGTATGTTGGAGCCCATGGTTTCAGCTACCGTGTCCTCCAGTTCACCAAGGAGTTTCCTCTTTGTGCTGCTTACTAAACCCGTTTCTGAGGAGTCCATTCCAACTCACGGTGACGCCGTGTGGGTCAGCACCACGGGACCCCACAGAGCTTTCAAAGGCTGGTCGTTCAGAAGTCAATCAGCAGGCCTTTCTTCTGAGGGGCCTTAGATTTGAACCGCAAACCTTTTAATCAGCAGTGGTTGAGCGTGCTAACTGTTCACATTACCCGGGGACACCCAACCCTTCTTACCCTCATCGCTTCATAGGTGATCCATCTCCAATCCAAGAGGGCAGAGAAGATAGATAATACAGCCTGAGCTGCGTATGTCAGGTCCAAACTTTTCAGTGTCATGGAACAAATAGCCAAAAACCTTGATGAAATGGCTGGGAAAACTCAGTCCAAATCATTCCAAAGAAATGAGTAGCGGTGCACTCTTGGGAACTTGTGCTGTGACAGCAGCCACCAGGAAGACCCCGGTAGTCCAGAGCCTTGCCACCCCAAATATGGTCACAGACTAGCAACATCAGGAGCTTGTTAGAAGTGCAAATTCTCAAGCCCTACACAAGGTCCACTGAACCAGCGTGTGCAATTTACCAAGACCACCAACGGATCGGGGTACCTGTGAAAACCAAACCAAACCCATACTCACTGCTGTCCAGTCGAGTCAGACTCAGAGCAGCCCTATGGGCCAGGGTAGAGCTACCACTGTGCATTCCCAAGACTAATTCTTTAAAGGAGCAGACAGCTTGTTGTTCTCCTTCAGAATGCCTGCTAATTTAGAACTGCTAGTTTGGTGGTTAGCAGCCCACTGCCTAACCGCTAGGCCACCAGGGCTCCTTTTGTGCTTGTGAGGGGTCGAGCAAGTACCATTAGCAACTAGAGAAGAACCTGGAAGAAGAAGAGCAGGGTGGGAACTGTGAGTCAACTTGGTCATTAGCACATTTCTGTGTTCACTTATTCTGTTCCTTCCCTTGTGTATTCAGTCAACAATTCTTCTTTGAACATCACCTCTGAGCCAGGATCTGTGATATGCTAATTAAGCTGGTTTAGGAAAGGGGTCTGCCTAAGTGACTCCTGCTTCCTGGCTTTTCCTGCTTCCAGATCCCCTCTCTTTACTTCCTTCCACATTAGAAGCACATCCTTACATGTGCAGCTGATCCCTAGTTCAGGACCGGAAGTTACGTGTTGGCATGCATGCATGCTCATAGCTCGCTCAGTGGGAGTGCAAAAAGTCAATTCCTTCAAGAGCCTAGCACAGTCTGTAAGGTTGGGATGGTGTTAAAAGTGGTGGGGTTGGTGTTAGTTCCCGTTGAGCCCATTCTGCACAGGATGCCTTCATGTGACAGAGTAGAAATGTCCCCATTGGGTTTCCTAGTCTGTCATCGTTACCAAAGGAGCCCCGGGGGGTACTTTAAGGGAAGTGTTGGACTGTCAACTGCAAAGTCAGGGGTTCACACCTACCAGCTGCTCCGCAGGAGACAGATGAGGCCCTCTGCTCCCATGAAGATTTACAGCCTCAGAATCCCATGATTGGGTCGCTATGAGCCAGAGTTGGTTCCATGACAGACCCAAAGCCCACTTTCTGTCGAGTTGATTCCAACTCATGGTGATCTTATATACGTGTTGTTGTTGCTGTCGGGTGCCATTGAGTGGTTTCTGACCCAAAGTTACCCTATGCACAACAGAACCAAACACTTCCAGGTCCTGCACCATCATCACATTTGTTCTCTGCCTGAGTTCATTGATGCAGCCACGGTGTCAATCCAGCTCGTTGAGGGCCTTCCTCTTTTGTGCTGCCCCTCCACTTTACCAAGCAGGATGTCCTTCTCCAGGCAATATGTCCAACGTATTTGGGAGGCAAAATCTTGCCATATATGCTGTCAAGGGCACTCTGGCCTGACTTCTTCCAAGACAGATTAGGTTGTTCGTTTAGTAGTCCATGGCAGGGTAGAATTTTCCCTATAGGTTTCTGAGATATTATGTCTCTATAGGAATAGATAGCTTCATCTTTCTCCCACAGTGAAGCTGGTGGGTTAGAACTGTTGACTTTGCATTTAGTAGCTCTGTGAGTAGCCCGCCATGTCACCAGAGGTCCTTTGCGTTTGATGGCAGTGGGGTGGAATGCTTACAATGGCAAGACCTTTTTCTCATGCATTGCTACTGACCGCGGTCTAAAGCCCAAGTGCTTAGCCATTGGGCCACCAGGATTCTTCGTGGTAAGGATGTGTTCCTGCCAAAGTTCATGAACACTACACAGCAGTGGGGTTTTGGAGCTGCTAGGTAGTTTAGCTTAGGGACTGAGGCATCCATTACACATGGTCTGCAGTCTGAGCCTTTGTCCCATGAACGAGTGGTACACTGCACATGCTCAGAGGCTCAGGTTCCCAGCCAGGAAGGGGAGGTACACCTGGGTGTGTTCTGCACCTGAATTGGCCCAACAAGGCCAGGTGAATTCAGTTCAGCCAATGAGTTCAACCAGGGTCACCAGCACGCCCCACCTCTTGGAGTAATTTAAAAGGCAGGAGCACAGAGCAGACCTTGTGACTTTCAGGGAAGCTTCTAAGGAGATGCACATTTCTGAAGAGCCCTGCAGGTGCCTTTATAAACCTGAAACTTCTTCTAATTCTCATAAAACTCACTTGGATCACAAACTAGGCTTGGAGGTGAATGCTTTCTCGTGTGTAGCCAAGGAGCAAGGTATATCTCTATCCTGAGAGATCTCACAGAACCATAGATTGCCCTGGCATGTTTTGGAATCCTGATGGTGTCATGGTTATGCTTTGTGCAACAGTTTAAAACCACTAGCCACTCCACAAGGGAAAGATGGGGCTTTCTATTCCTATAAAGAGATACATCCTCAGTAACTCACAGGGGAATTCTACCCTGTCCTATAGGGTTGTTATGAGTCAGCATTGACTCAATGGCAGTGAGTGAGTGCCCTGGCAAGAAACCCTTGGGTATCTACATTGACTCTCAGTTTCTGGTTAGCTTTTCACCACTTCACCCCATGAACTTGAACTGCAGAGTGGATGAGGGTTGGGAGCTCTGGCTCTGGGGCTGCTTGCTTGAATTTTCACATCATGGCCCTGCCCGTGATGGGACCTTTGACAGTTGGGCAAATGAGCTCAAGCCCGAGTTTCCTTTTCTGCAGCATAGACTGAGGAAGGAGATGTCTTCCTTCTTGTGTGCTAACTGACTTTTACCAGTTAGTATGAATTAGATCTTTCCACGAGGAAGATCAGGGAGAAGGGGGAAGGATGAAGCAACTTGGATAGAGGTGAAGGCAGCGTGAGGGGTCAGAGAGAGATGAAAGGACCACCATGTCACCTTTGACTACTCTTAGTGAGGCTGGCTTGGAGTGCGGGAGACGGGGAGAGTGAGGACACGGGCTAAAGGCAGTGCTCATTCATTACTTCCGGGCAGAGTTCAGCCTTTGGCATGCTTGTTGGATGCTGGCGCTGTGTTCATCCAATGAAACTTCAAAATTCTGTCCTGTCATTAACCCTTTGTCTCTCCTTTGTTCACGATTTAGAACTTCTATTCTCGGGTTCTCTTTAGAGCCCCAGGAAATCAAAAGTCACAAGTCACTTCTGTTTACAGAGAGGCCCCCAGCATGCAAAGGCAGGAGGGTGTGTTAACAGCACACCGGTCCAGTGGCTGGTCACGTCCATGCAGTACATTCTCCATCCCTTAGCTCAACAAAAGGAAAATCACCAAAGAGAAAAATTTTTCTTTTTCATGGATATTTACTTTTTCAGTTCCCTCCCCCACCCATAATCTGTGTGAATTACAATAGAACACGCACACACACACACATACACACAATTTTCTGCCAGAATGTGTTACTCCAGTACATTCTACCCTCCTCCCTCACTGCCTCCTACCCTTTTTTCTCCTATCTACTTTCTTCCCATGACACCCAATGGACAGGTAGGGGAATTCACAATAGACCCCAGTCTCAAATGTAGTTTAAAGCTCAATCACGAACTGCTATTGTGCCAGTTCTGACCCATAGTTACAGGATACAACTGTCCTTGTGGATTTCTGAAACAACAATTCTTTGTGGGAGTTGAAAGCTGCCCTTTCTACAGGAATGCAGCAGGTGCGTTTGAACTGCCAACCCTGCAGTTAACAGGCCAATGTGAAGGGATTTTGCCACTTTGCCACCAAGGATCCTAAAGGTAGCATGAGGAGAACATTTATTAAATCTTCCATGGTACACAGGCAAGGGGGAGACCTGAACTACAGCTCTCGGGATTCTTGGTGCCTCGCAGTGGACAGTTCCAGCCGCATCGGATCCAGGCTTCCCAAGATTTGCAGAGCCACCAGCATAGTCTTTGCTCCTCTCCAGGATTCACAATTGCTTCCTGGTTGCTCAGGTATATAGGAGTTTAGTGGTTCTCTAATGCAATCATCCCATTTTGCAAAGAAGATGCTGATGCCCAGACCGGGGAGAAGATTATCTGAGGCCACTGAGAAGGACACCATCACCTCAAGTCCTTCTGACCCCCCACAAGTTTCTGCCAACAGCAATGAGCTCTGGGTTACCTACTCAGTCTTTTGAAGCCTTAGCCAGCTGATGCAGCTGCCAGTTGGATTGATCAGGGTATGTGACCCAGAGCTCCTTAGAACGCGCCCCCTCCCAAATGCAAATTTACTGCCATAGAGTTGATACTGACTCATAATGACCCTATAAGACAGGGTAGAACTTCCCCTGTAGGTTTCTGAGACTAACTTTCAGCCTTTCTCCTGAGAAGTGGCTGGTTGTGTGGTGATTTAGATTTTGCAGTTAGCAGCCTTTCAGCATGAGAGGTAGGGTCACATTTCTGTTCTGATTATGCTCCATTTTCTGAGATGCCAGTGCCGAGGCTCCCCCCTGGCAGGTAGCAGTGAGATTTTTCTCACTAAACTGCGCTGGATGGGAAACTTGGGGCAAGTAGTGCATCGCAGCCAAGGAAGATCTCATTGACAGTGCAGTACTTGAATAAGGCAGGAAGACACAGGAGTGGCCATCTGGTGGTGGGCAAAGTGTTCCAGGTAGGAGACAGTCAGTGCAAAAGACCTTGTGATTGGGTTCTCCAAGCTTCTTCCTGGAACAGCAAGGAGACCAATGTGAGTGGGGCATGACACTCTGTGTAGTGAGGAAAGATGATCACTGTGTGGGCCTCCTGTATGATTGAGAAGCCAAGGGGAATTTTTAAACCCTAAGCCAGATCAATGCTCAAGGAAGCATCAGTCAAGACATCAAACGACACGTTGCATTGGCTAAATGTGCTACAACAGATCTCTTAAAAAGACTGAAGATCAAGGATGTTACTTTGAGGACACTGCGTGATCTTGTGCCAAATCTCGCCATGGTTGTTAGGTTGGAGTCCATTGTTGCAGCCATGGTGTCAGCCCATCTCCTTGAAGATCAGTCTCTTTTCTTGTGGACCTTCAGTTTTACCGAGCATGATGTCCCTTTCCATGGACTGGTCTTTCCTGATAAAATGTAGTAGCTACCAGATTGGATGTCATGCCTTTAGAACAGTGGTTCTCAACCTTCCTAATGTTGTGACACTTTCATATAGTTCCTCATGTGTGGTGCTCCTCCCAACTATAAAATTATTTTTGTTGCTACTTCATAACTATAATATTGCTACTGTGATGAATCGGATGACCCCTGTGAAAGCATTGTTCGACCCCCCCCCCCAACGGGGTCGCGACCCACAGGTTGAGAATCACTGCTCTGGAACATTTTCATCATAGAAGAGAGTTCGGTTGCACAGCTCTGAGTTAGAGGGTGAGACGGGTTATTTGACATTCATTTGCTGATGTGTTTGCGAACCCAGTGGAAACACTCGGGAATGAGCATGTTCTTTAGCCATTTTCCTGGATCATTCAAATGCCATCTCCCCTGTGAATGCCTCACTCCATCCTTGGCTTTCCATATTTGCCATATGAAAATGGGATAATATTTCAATACTTAGCATTATATATAACCCAGTATTTGGTATTCTGCCTCAAACAGATGCGAGTCTCTCTCTTTTTCTACTAGTATTTAATTTTGATATGTGAAAACATACAAAGCAAAATCTGTTCCATTTCAACCCTTTCTGGACACAATGTTCAGTGACATTGGTCACACGCTTCATATGAATTAGCATTCTTGTTCTTTCTATTCTAGGTGTTTCCTTTCTTTTTACTTAATCTCTCTGCCACAACCCTCTCACATATATTTTGACTTATCTGTAGCCCATTTAGATTTGTGCTGATTTTTTAAAGACTGCAATACTCAAGGATGCAATCCTTTAAGAGCTAAATTGTTATTTAGTTTAAAGATGACTTCAGGGGACAGTTTCAATTAAAGGTTTGAAGAGTAACTCAGGGTCATAGTCTCTGGGACTCTTCCAGTTAAGTAAGTCTAGATAATTAAAGAATTTTAAATTATGTTCCACAAGGTTCTCCCTTTCTATCAGCATCCTTAGGAATCATGGTGCTATGGTGCCTGCTAACCTCAAAGTCAATAGTTGAAACCACCAGCCACTCTGCAGGGGAAAGAAAAGTTTTTCTGTTTCCTTAAAGAATAGCAAGCGAGGAAACCACAGGGGGTGTTCTATACTGAGTCAAAATTGACTCCATGGCAGTGAGTTTATGTTGTTATCAAAAAAAGAACACATTTTAATGGGGGCTCTGACAGATAATATAACAATCCATAAATCAATTAGATCAAGCGAGTTTGTACATATGCTGCCACCATCATTTTCTAAACACTATCATTCTACTTGACCCCTTTGATATCAGCTCCTGTTTTTTCCCTCTTTCCTCAACCCTCACACCCTTACTAAATTATATATAAATTAATATCTTTATACACACCGTCTTCTGTGTCCCTCTACCCATATTTCTGTTATTCGGCCCCTAAGTTGTGTGTGTGTGTGTGTTCCATTGTTATCAGTTCCCTTTTCCTCCCCTTCCCTACACAGCCACCCTGTGCCCTCATGGTATCTGAGTCAGTTCGAGTTGACTAGAGAAGCACATTCATAAACACTCATGTGTCTTAAAAAAGCTTTATATAGAAGAATAATTGTATATTAAGAAAACATGCCAGCCCAGTCCAGACCACGTCCATAAGTACGAAATTAACCCATATAGCCAATAACAGTGTGTAAATTTTTTTCAGACTTATGCAACACATGCAATGACACCAAGTGCTGGAAGATCACAGGGCAGTCGGTGGAATGTCTTATGGACCCAGTGGAGGTGGAAAGTGGCATGGGTCTCCACATGACTCCTCCCCGTTCAAGGCTCTGGCTGCCGTCAATGTAGATCCATGTATCTTGTCAGCAGGAATATCAAGTCATGGGTGTCTCTCACCCCCAGGAAAGAATACAGGAGTTGCCAGAATCCTCAAGAGAAGGCCATGCCCACATTGAGACCTCACTGGCTATGGCCTGAGTGACAGACTGGACTCCACCCCTATGCAAGATGATGGGAGATTAAAAAGCTACCACAGTATCGCTACTCCCATTACTGTTCCTGAGGATTTTATCTGTCCTGGATTCCGTGCGTGGTTGCTATTTCTTTTTATGATTTTTCTTTCAGCATCTATCTGTGGTGTCCCTGATCTGAAGGCCCTGATGCAGTATCTGTGAGTCTCCTGTGAGCAGGGACTGTGTTCTCTACATCTGGGTCTTCTTAAAGCTTTGCAAAATGTTGTCATTTGAATAACACTCAACAAATATTTATTGAAGGAATGGCATTGCAGGTGACAGTCAGTACCTATTCTCCCATCAGTTATATGGTTGGCGGTCTTTTTACCTCTCAGACATATAGCTGAATCATTACAATGTGAGGGTCTGAGCCTGGTTATATTATAGGGACATGTAGTCAAAAGACAAAATATGTTTGCCTAAAGCACCTTTTGAGTATGATGTTTCAATAAAATAAATCGGACAGATCCTGGCAGCAGACATGTTTCAGCCGCTCACAAGCTATGTGGCTTTGGGTAGTGTACCCTAAGCTCTGAATTCAAGGTAAGTAGTTTCAATGGTCAATTGCATGTGAGAGCTGGACAGTGAGTAAGGAAAACTGAAGAAGAATCAATGCATGTGAATGATGTGCAAACAATACCGAAAGTCATCTGGGCTGTCAGAAGAACAAGCAAATCCCTCTTGGAGGAAGCACAGCCAGAATGCCCCTTAGAAGTGAGGATGGCAAGTCTTCATCTCACATCCAGTGGACATGCTATCAGGAGAGACTGGTTCTTAAGAAGGGACATAATGCTTGTTAAAGTACAGGGGCAGCAAGAGGGAAGAAGACCCTTGATAAGATGGATGTCCACAGTGGCTACAGCAATGGGCTCAACATGGACCAACGACTGTGGTGATGACACAAGAACAGGCAGGGTTTCATTCCGTTGTACAGTTCCGGTCTCTGGTACAAAGGAAAATAAGTTGCCCTATCCTGTGGGGTCGAGGCTATTGTGCCTGCTGTGTATTTTGTCCTAAGGACTTGCAGTGTTGTTCTTTATACAGTGTTGTTGTTATTAGCTGCTTTTCGGTCCATTTTGACTCATAGCGACCCCCATGCATTTCAGAGTAGAACTGTTCCATAGGGTTTTTAAGGCTGTGACCTTTTGGAAGCAGATATTCAGGCCTACCTTCCTTAGGCACCTCTTGGATTCTGGGTGGGATTTAACTGCCGACCTCCTGGGTGCTAGTCAAACACTACCCAGGGAGTCCTCCCACTGAATAGTGTGAGTGTATTCCCACCTAGGGTGCTCCTCTTCCAGTACTTGTTTGGACGGTATTCTCTTTTGATGCATAGGGTTCAATGGACTCATTTTCAGTAGTACATCATCAGGTCTTTCTTCCCAGTGTGTCCTAGCTTGGATGCTCTTGTGAAGCGTGTCCAGAGTGGCTTGCTCTGGTTATAATCGTAGCTGGTGACACCGCTTACAGCAATCACAGCTATAGACAAATGACAACATGATGACAAACTGACAGATGGGTGGCAGCCTAGGGAAGGAATGATCAACACAACACAACCTGAGTGGAAATCGAGCTATGGAGTCTCTGAGAGTCCAGGCTCTTCGTCCTGGCACAGCCTGGGGCAGGGCCTGGAGCCAGGAACTGTGGCTGCTGGGGTGAGGACCCCCAGCTTCCCCACTTGTCATTCCCTCCCCAAAAACAGCTGGCAGCCTGTGGGAATTGTCTTTCCCCTTGCACATGACGGCACTGACGAGCATAACGCAACCCTGCTGGTGGTTAATGACTGGTGACATTATGAGGCCACTGCCCACCTTTGGTTGAGGGAATTTGCCAATGCTCGGAAGTTGTTGGGCTCTAACGAAATGCAACCCCTGCAAGCAAGCACTGAGTCAAGTGCACGAGGTGTGGGGCACTCTGACATCCCCGCGTGACCGTGAAAAGCAGGCTGCGGAGCAGTGGTGGCTGCTGAGGCTCCTTTCTCCTGGCAATACTGGCATGCTGAAATGGCGGGCTGATTTGCCATGGAAAGCAGGGTTTCATGGGAACTTGAGGATTAAGAATCCACATGCCTGCAATCAATATTGTATGTTCATCGTATAATTTACTTTGAAAGGGAGACGACACAGTTCTCCAAATTTTGGGGTGAAGTAAACCACTTTTTCAAAGGAGTAAGTGGATTTCTGTGTTTATAAATCATGCCCACCACTTGGGGGTGCAGAGGAGGATATGGGAGGATGGTAAAGAAGAGCAGCAGGAGAGGACCTGAAGACCTCATGCTTCCTCAGGGTCAGGGGCCAGGCAAAACCAATGTCCCTGGAACACCACTGTCTCTGTGGAATGGTATTAGCACAGCTTGTTACTTGCATACTGTACTGAGTTCATTCTGACTCGCAGCGCCCCTATAGGGAAGAATAAACATGCCTCAATGAGTCTCTGAGACTATAATTCTTTACTCAAATAGAAAGCCTCATCTTTTTTCCATGGAGGAAATGGTGGATTCACAACTGCTGACCTGGTGGTTAGCAGGCCAACACTTAACTTACTATACCACCAGGACATTTCTGTTTAGCCTAGAGACTTTCAAATGGATAGAACAAGACCCATACCAACCCTGTTCACGGCTATCAACCCCCCTTTCTGTGAAGTCCCCACTACGTTCTGTGAAGTTCACCACTTTCTCCGTATGTGTGTGTGTGTGTGTGTTACGTAACCTTACCCTTGATCATTCCCTACCAGGCCTGCCACTTCCCCCTCACTACCATATTGAGTCCCCTGTTGTTCCCTTGTCCCTGTGTTTGTTAACACCACTTCCTTACCCCCGCACCTCCCCCTATCCCAAGTGCCCCCGGAACTCTCAGTCCTGTTGTTTTTCCTCCAGATAGTTCATCCAGCCTCTCTTATTTAGACAGACCTGTGGAGACACTAACATGCACGAAAACAAGACAGAGGAAAACAAAGCAACAGTTTACAACCAGACAACAAAACAACAAAAACAAACCACTGACAAAGAACAAAACAAAACACATCAAGAAAGAAGACCTTGTAGTTAGTTCAAGGATCATTTGTTGGACCTTAGGAGTGTTTTCCAATCCAGTCTGTTGAGGCACCACAACCTGGCCCCAAAGTCCACTTTCAGCATTCCCTCTGGACCTTGCCACTCCATTCCCTTGCTGTTCCACTGCACTCCACCACACTTTGCCTCGGTGTGGTGGAATCAGGTTAGGTGCAATTCGCACACTGTGTCTCCAGTGCTGTCCCCTGTATCACCCTTGGTCACTGAGGGGCATCATGTCTCATAGTGGGGCCAGCCATGTTGTTCTCTTTGTGGACTGGCTTCTCTGAGACTGGAACTCTTTAGGGGAGTAGAAAGCCTCATCTTTCTCCCTTGGAGTGGCTGGGGATTTCAAATTTGCCATTTCAGACATTGCGTTTAGCAGCCCAACACATAACCCCTATACCCCACCATAGCTACAGAAAACAATAAAGAAACAAAATCCAACAACATTCATTGCCATTGGGTGCATAACAATCCTATCGAGAGAAAATACTGCGACCTCCTGGGTTTCCAAGGCTATAACTCTTTGTAAAAATAAAATTGTGTTATGTTTTCAGTGAAAGTTTACATAACCGATTAGATTTTCATTTAACAAATTCTCTACTTGTTTAGTGACATTAGTTAATTTTTCAATAAAAAGGAAAGCAGAAAATTAAAAAAAGAACAAATGAAAAACGTTTTAAGAGTAAAGACAAATGATAAGATGTTAATTTTTAACCTAATCATATCTGCAACAATACACTTTCTGATGTACTGACGGTGAGCAGGGTTTAATCCCATCCCTGGTGAATGGTCCCAGGGGATTTAATGGAGGCTTATTCTCTGTGGAATCTCTGCCAATGCATTTTGAGTTTTTATACTCATCTAAGGCTATAACTCTTTATGGGAGAAGAAAGCCTCATCTTCTCCAAAGGAGCGACTGGTGAATTCCAACTGCTGACCTTGCAGTTAATAGCCCAACACATAACCCATTATGCCACCAGAAGAGAGATTTGTATCTGGGTGCCTTCCAAATCAAGCACTACAATTATGCAAGGAGGATATTTTTTTCTGTACTGGAGCCAGGTCAAGTCAGAACCAGTGTGTCCATGGTTTGCAGCGAAGTCGGAGGAAGAAGAGGGTAGACTGTCTATAACTTCTCATAGCCCAGGGAAATGCTAGGCCTGGAAGGGGGCATGTGGCTCAACCATATTCAGAAAATCTGCACACTAACCTCCCCGGCTCAAATAATTACCAGCACCATGTCTCTGAATATCACCTGAAAGCAAAATAGTGAAAGCACCATTTCCATTTCATAATACTTTTATTAAAAGTAAAGTTCAATTCAGTGATGTGAAGAAGCTGGGAAAATTATCTTTTCATTTCTTTCTTTTTCTTTCCCTCCCTTTCCCCTTCTTCTCCACAGAACTGAGAGGCAGAAGGAATAAAGGCAGCATGGCACCAGCTGGAGGACACCGTGGGGTCAGGGTCACCATTTAACTCATGCTTCTCCAGTTTGGAGGGGCAACTGGATGTCCTCATTTGTGAATTTGCTTATTAATCTTTTTGAGTTAACAAGGTCATGGTAAAAAATGATTGTTGGCGTTTTTGTTAGGAACCTTCTAGTCCAGTCCAACTCATAGTGACTCAATGCATCAGTGCCGAGCTCTCTAGACCAATGGTTCTCAACCTGTGGGACCCTTGCACAGGGTGACTGTAACAAAATTACAGTTATGAAGCAGCAATGAGAATATTTTTATGGTTGTGGAGGTCACCACAACATGAGGAACTGTATGAAAGTGTTGTGGCATTAGGAAGTTTGAGAACCACTGCTCTAGGCTTTTCTATGCTGTAATCTTTACAAGAATGAGTTGCCTGGTTTTTCTTCCAAGAACAGAGCCACTGGTGGGTTCAAACCTTCAACCTTTTGGATAGCAGATGAGCACTTAACCATTGTGCCTCCAGGGCTCTTTGATAAACTCTATTAGAGGGTCTTAACCATTGCAACCCCATGGATCCTTTTGGCATTTAGGATTGGCTATGGAACACCTGCCCACTCCCCAGAATAATATTTCCAAATACCTCCAATGAAATACAGAATCACAAAGGCACAAATTGTATTGAAATGCAGTGATAAAAATAAAAGACATTGGATTTGTGGCTAATATACATGTTAATAAATCCATTAAATATGATCTGATGGTGGGTCTAATAAACCAAACCCACACCATTGAGTTGATCCTGACTCACTGTGACCCTATATAAAATTCCTCAGGCTAAATCTTGACAGGAGCAGATCATCTCACCTTCCTCTCAGAGAACAACTGGTGCCTTTGAACTGCCAACCTTGAGGTTACCTGCCCAATGGCTCACCCACAGCGTCACCATGAGTTCTAGATAGTGATGAGCATGAACTGTACTCAACGATGGCTGCAACGACTAGCATGGGGTGTGAAAGCATGTAGAATTTCTCTCGGTGGTAATCGCATGGCTATTCTGAACACAGCTGTGGACATGCTAAACTGCCCTACGAGCTTAGGGGAACTAACTCAACCAGGATTGTCCCTCATCCAATTTGACATTGCTCCCCAGCCTGCTGGGGCTCAGTGGTTCAGTGTTAGGGTCCCTTGTCTAGATACCAGGGCTGGCATGGAGAAAGTCATTCCTCTGCAGCCTTCTAGTGTGTGGGGGAAGATATTAGTGTTAAGCCTTGGCAGGAAATTGGTGGATTTTCCTGGCAGCCACATTCTTAATAACCATTTACTGGATACTTATTATATTCTGAGGGTAAATTGTGGTTCAGTTGTAGAATTCTCCTTTTCCATGTGGGAGATCTGGGTTTGAGTCCAAGACAATGCAACTCATGTGCATCCAACACTCATTTGTCAGGGGGATGCTTGGTTATTGCTGTGGTACTGAACTGATTTCTGTGTTGCTATGATACTGAAATGGGGAAGCTTGGTTGGGTGCGGCTATGAGACTGAACCTGTTTCTGTGATGTGTCCAGACTAAGATGAGCGATGAAGAAGAGCCTGGTATTCTACTTCTGAAAACCAATTAACGAAAACCCCTGTGAATCACAATCTGATGCACAACCAAAGAGATGGTGCAGGACCAGGGAGAATATTGCCCATGGAGTCACTGGGAGCTGGTTGTCACAGTGAGTTGGACTGGAGGCTGACTCAACAGCAGCTAACAACCATTGTGTTCCAGGCACTCGATTTGCTTTAAAAATCTAGCTCAGCCTTCTGGTACAGGGAAGTGATTAATCATGCCTACTTTATAGCACACCGTGAACCCTGATAAATGTCAGGCCCTGCTTGTGTTTTGTCCCTCCTTTTCCACATTCACATCACTTCCATTCCCCTCTTCAGACTAGTACCCCCTGCTGGGTGCTTGGTGTGTGTGTGTGTCCTTATAGGCATACAGCCATGTGCACTAGACCATGCTGCCATGTGCACTAGACCATGCTGCTTGGTGAATGGGCTTTCAGCTTCCATGAATGGTACTGCAATATAAATCTCATTCAGTTTCTGACCTTTTCAACTCCTTGCAATGTCATTAAGAGTTATTGCCATGCTGCATATCAATTGCATGTGCTGCTGCGTGCCACTTGGTCATGAGCAATCATCATCTTTCTTTTGTTTCCTTCTTCAGTTGTCTGTTGATTGGCATCCAATTCGGCTCCAACTCTTCTCTACTGCAGGTATCAGCGTGGTGACCATTCTTGTAAAAATGCCCCAAGGGCCCTGTGAATTAGATAAATAGCTTGGCCTATATACCCAGGAATTATGCGTTGGGCTGCTAACCCCAAGGTGAGCAGTTCCAACCCACCAGCTATTCCATGGAGCAAAGAGAGGCTGTCTGCTGTCATAAGAATTTAGTTTTGTAAACCTATAGCAGCAATTCTACTGTGCCTTGTAGGGTTGCTAATGAGGAAGAATCAACTGGGGTTCTGTTTGTTTTTATACATCCAGGAGAGAGCTTTGATGGGGGAGATATTAAGTGCTTGGCTGCTAACCCAAAGGTCAGTAGTTTGAAGCCGTCTTCCACACACTGTGGGATAAAGGCATGGCTGTCTACTTCCCAATAGAAGCCTTGAAAGCATCATGGGACCATTCAGCTTTGTTTGATAGGGTCATGAGGAATGAAAGTCAACTCAGTGATTGCGCTTCTTTGGTTGTATGCCCAGGAGGGGCTCACTAGGTCCCAGGGTCCATTCAATGGGCTTTCACTAAGCTCTGCCAGATTGCTGTGCAGCAAACCTGCATCATTAGCAGTGTTTCTCTGCTTTCCCCGGATCTCCAATGACACTTGGTATGTTTGTCTTTCTAACTGTTGCCCGTTTGATGATTTTAAAAGGTCAAGCACAATAAACTCATCTATCCCAGGCACTTTATGGTTCTGTAGCAGATTCTTAGGATTGCCATGCCACATTCCTTTGACCCATCTCTGACACCATCTCACTGCCTTCCAGTCAATACCGACTCATAGCGATCCTGTGGGGCAGTGTACAATTGCCCCCTGCGAGTTTCAAACACTACAACTCTTTATTGGAGTAGAAAACCCCATCTTTCTTCCTTGGAGCTAGTAGTTTTGAACTGCTGACCTTGAAGTTAGCAAACCAACTTGTAACCACTGCACTTCCAGGGCTCCTCCTGATATCCATCATAGCAGTGGCGAACGGCTCTATGTAAGTGCAGGCTCCTGCTGAAATGGTGTCTTATCACAACTGTGCAGCACGCAGCTCTCCATGTCCTTCTGCCTCGAAGCCTTTTCAAAGGCATGGAAAGCCAAACCCAGGAAGGTAGGAGAGGTCACCTTACTAGGAGGAATGCTCAACACCACTACAGGCGAAGAAGAGCCCAGCCTCCTGTTTCTGGTAGACAATTCTAGGACAGAACCCATGTTGCTCAGAAGTCCTGGGGGAATCAAGCTCCTGTATCCTACATTAAAAGCCTCAACACCCCGTTCCCATTGTGATTGCTTCTCCCCCTAACTCAGTCTTGCGTCTGCTTTCCTATTCCCACTCCCTGCCATCAGATCTCAAATAGACTCCCTGCACCCAGGCCTGAGGAATAAGCTCGGCATGCAAGGGCACTCAATCCAAGACACACACATTACTCTGAATCTCCAAAACAACCCTGTGGGCTACGTGTGTAATCCCCAGTTCACAGATGAGAAATGGATTGAAAAACAGTGACACACCCAAGATCACACAGGCCAGGGTTCAAGTCTGTGTCTATCAGTTATTCTTTTATTCAAGTATGCCAGAGAAGACTGGGTCTTAACACTTGAGCAATCTTCTTGGAAGAATAAGGCAAACTACAGAAAACACAAAATGAATATCGCATTTGTTCGTTTATCCATTTGCAAAAGACATAATACCTATAGTGCTAAGAATAGTATTCAAAGTACCTATTACTACCCCCTCAAAGCTTACATACTAGTCACCAAACTCAAACAAATACAATGCTATCAAGTTGATTACAACTTATAGCAACCCCATATAGGGCTTCCAAGACTATAAATCTTTACAGAAGCAGAGAGCTTCACTTTTCTCCCCCTGAGTGACTGGTGCATTTGAACTACTGACCTTGTGGTTAGCAGCCCATTGCTAAATGATTAGTTCCATAATCATTACGCTTACTTAACTCTACATTCTTTTAATTATTTCTCTATCAGTCCAAATTGCATCTGGCTACATGGGAAAAAACAAACCGACTCTAGTGGTCTAATCACAAAAGCTTAATTTTTCTTATATTAACACCAAAAATACCAAACCAGTTGCCACTGAATTGATTCTGATTTACAGTTACCCCATATGATTCAGGGTAGAACTGTGCCCCATGAGGTTTTCAAGGGCTGAATTTTTAAATGTAGATTGCCAGGTTTTTCTTCCAAGGCATCTTTGTCTTAGCAGTGAATTGTGTTAACCCTTTGCACCACACAGGGGTTTGTCTTATACAACAGTAAGTCTTGAAATAGGTAGCCTAGGTCTGGCGTATTTGCTCAGGGACTCATCTTGGATATAGGAGAATGCATGCTTTTTGGTCTGCCAAACTCATGTAACCTATGTGACTCTCTCATCTTTCAATATTCTGACTAGGGAGCATGACAGCAGAAGAGCCAAGGACAAAAATGAAATGGGTTATGCCAGACAAGTGTTTTGCCTTAAACAACAACAAAAACTTTCTTGGGAGTCCTACTCAGTATCTTTCACCTACACATATTTGGCCCAAACTGGGTCAAATGCTTATGCATAGCTGCAAGGGAGCCTAGGAGTGAGCGATTTAAGTAGGTACATTATCACCCTAAACAAAATTGAGCTTCTATTAGTAGTAAGAATGAGAAAAATGGATACTGTTTAGGCATATAGCAGGGTTGGATAGAATTCTATTTTGTGTCTTAATTTACATTTTGAATGAACTCAGAAAAAGTCATAGAGAGTAGAACAAAGGGATGGATGTGCATCCAACCACCTCAACTACTCATTTCTTTTCATGCTCTCCCTCTAGCTTCCCTGAATAGTTCTTGGTTACACATTGGGCTGCTAATTGCACGGTCGGTAATTTGAAATCACCGGCTGCTCTTCGGGAGAAAGATGGGACTCTACTCTGTAAAGAGGTACAGTCTCAGAACTTCACAGGTACAATTTTACCCATGTCCTGTAGGGTCGATATGAGTTAGCATTGATTCAATGGCAGTGAGCTTGGTTTGGATAGATCTGTGGAATCTTAGGATGGAATAGTTTGAATACACAGAAAAAAATTCAGTGGAATCATAACCCTCTAAATAATTACCCTCTAAAGCCACAAAGATCAACTGTGTCCAGCATGGTGACAGTTTAGCATATGCCATGGGGACATTGCTCATATCCCAGTGTTGTTAATCAACAAAAACTCACGCACTGCCACTTATAGTGACCCTATGCACAATAGAATAAAAGCCTTTCTAGTCCTGTGACATCCTCACAATGGTCATATTTTAGCCTATTGTTACAGCCACTGTGTTGATCCATCTCATTCAGGGCTTACCTGTTTTTTGACGATGCTCTACCAAGTGTTTTGTCCTTTTCTAGGGACTAATTTCTCCTGATACCATGTTCAAAGTATATGAAATGGAGTTTTACCATCCTCACTTCTAAAATACATTCTGGCTGTACTTCTTCCGGGATAGACCTCTTTGTTCTGCTGGGCATTCATGGTATATTCAATATTATTTGCAACATCATATTTTAAAGGCATCATCATATTTTCTTCAGTCTTCCTTATTTATGTTCCATCTTTCACATGCATATGTCAAACATTACCATCAAGTCTATTCTTATTCATAGTGACCATCTAGGGTTTCCAAGGCTGTAAATCTTTACAGGGTCAAATAGCTTCCTCTTTCTTCTGTGGAGCAGCAAGTGGGTTGAACCACCAACCTTGATGTTAGTCATTCAACCCATACCAGACACTGAAATTAAGACTCCTTTCACATGCATCTAAGGTGATTAAAAATATCAAGGCTAAAAGCAGGCATAATTTGCTAATCCCCAGAGTAAAACATTTGCTCTTTCACATTTTAAAGAGGTCTTTTACAACAGATTTTTCCAATGAAATACGTTGATTTATTGACTGCTGCTTCTGTGAGTATTGATTGTGGGTCCAAGTAAAATAGGGTTTAGCTACATTTCTCTATTTGTAATGATGTTGTGTGTTTATATTTGTCAAGTTGAGAAGACATTTGTATTCTTAGTGTTGAAGACTAATTCATACTGAAGGTGTACTATATGAGCTTTATCAGTAAGTACTTCAAGGCCTATTGACTTTCAGCCAGCAAGATTGGGTCATCTGCATAATACAGGTTGTTAATGATTCTTCCTCCAATCCAGATGCCTCAACTTCTTCATACAGAGCAGCTTCTCAGATTATTTGAATAAGTATAGTGTGATAGATAGGTAGGTTTATAGTGCCAACCTGGCCAATAAGAACATGTGGGATTAATAAGTTCGCAGTTTGATTCGTGGGCAAAGAGATAAATGGCTCAGCAAGCCACACCTATCTCTCAGTTGCTCTCTGGTGATCAGACCAGTGTGTGGCTGCCTTACCTAGTTCTGCAGTTTGCTGCCTGGCTGTACTGCCATATTTACTGTTGCATGGAAGTGAGTTAAACTGAGTCCTCTGTACTGCTATGTGGACTAATTAGCTGTTATATTCCTTCGTGTTCTATCTATCTATCAAATCATAAATGTCCTGGTTTTGTTTCTCTAGAGAACCCTGTCTAACACATATGGTGAAAGGATATAACCACAACACACACTCTCCTGATTTTAAACCACGCACTATCCACTTGTTCTATTCGAACCACTTCCTGTTGGTTTGTGTACAGGTACCACAGGAGCACAATTAAATGTACGGGAATTCCCATTGTTCTCATATGTATTCATATGCTACCCAAAGTTTGTTATGATACACAGTAAAATCCTCTGCATAGTCAATAGTACATAAGTAAGCATTTTCCTTGTATCCTCTGTTTTCAGCCAAGGTCCATCTGAAACCAGCATTGATATACCTTGCCTCATGCCCTCTTTTAATACAGCCTGGATTTCTGGCAGCTTCCTGTTGACATATTGCTATAACTACTTTTAAAGGTATCGTCAATAAAATTGTACTTGCATGTCATATTAATGTTATTTTAAATTAATTTGCAAATTTTGTTGCGTCATATTTCTTTAGAATGGACACAAATATTAATCACTTCCAGTTGGTTGGCCAGATAGCTATCTTCCAAATTTCTTGACATGGACTATCACTGCATGAGCGTGTTGAAATATTTCCATTCCTATCCCTTCCTTGCTTTTCACTAATGCTTACATTGCAGCTTCAACTTCCTCTTGGCCTTTTGAACTAGTAGAACCTCAACTAATTCTTGGGAACAGAGACTCTGTACACTCCGTCCATATTCTTTGGATTCTCCCTACATCATTCAATAGTTTGATAAATAATCCTTGAACATTGTAATCCGAGGCTTGGATTTTTTCTTCTGTTCTTTCAATTTATGATATGCTGACCGTACTCATTCCTTTTGCTTTCCTAATTCCAGGTCTTTACATGTTACAATATAATTCTTTACTTTATCTTCTCAAGCTGGCCTTTCAAATTTTTCTGTTCAACTCTTTTATTTCATCATTTCTTCCATTTGCTTTAACTGCTTTAGGTTCAAGAGCAAGTTTCACAGTCTCCTCTGATATCCACTGTAGTATTTTCTTTCTTTCCTGTATTATTAATGATCTTTTTGAGGAGCCCCCAATAAAATGATTTATGATAAATAAATAAATAGCCACAGGTGACATGACAAAAAAAAAAAAAAAGATTGATGACCTTGATGCTATTTCACAAGTCTTCTGGTAGCTGATCATTAATGTTCAATATGTCCGAACCATTCTTGAGATAGGCTCTAAATTCAGGTGAGATATTGTGATAGTAAGGTTTGGTGTCAATTTAGCTTGACCAGGATCTTCAGAAGGTGCAGGTCACACTCTCCTTGGAGGTATGACCTATTTCATAGCTATAAGTAGACTGTGGAGAATGGGCTCACTCTTTTTCTTCCTGATGAAATGACCCTGGACCCTACGTCTGGCTTCTTGGGATGGCAATCACCATGAGACCTGCTGACCCTAAGAGCTGTCTGTGGCCTGCCAACTGCCTGTTGACTTTGGATTCTCCCAACTCTGCCTCCACCAACCTGTGGTTTTCCTGTTTCTTGGGCTATTCCTCCAACAGCTTCAGGAGTCTGGAAGGGCCTCTAGTTTGCATCTGATTTATGGGCTGGAGTTGGACTGGGGTTTCTTGTTGTGTGGACTTCTTAATGTAAAATTCTTTATTGATATAAATTTCCTTCTTCTACATGTATCAGTATCACTGGTTTGTTTCTCTAGAAACCCCAGCCGACCACAGATATAATATAGGCTGTATTTGGGCTCTTTTGCGTTCTTATTTTAATTTTCTTCAGGTTTGACTTGAACTTGCATATTAGTAATTGATAGTCTTTTACATAGTTGGCCCCCGGTCTTGTTTTGTCTCAATGATATTGAGCTTCTCTATCATGTCTTCCCACAGATTTAATCAATTCCATTCCTGTGTTTTCCACATGTATATATGCCGCTCCTGTTGTTGAATAAAGGTGTTTGCAATGAGGAAGTTATTGCTCTTGCAGAATTCTTTCATGCAGTCTTCAGCTTCTTTTCGATCCCCAAAGCCATAGTTTCTAATTATTCTTCCTTCCTTTTTGTTTCCATGTGTGCATTCCAATTGTCAGCAATTATTAATGCATTTTCAGTACATGTGTGGTCAATTTCAGACTAAAGAAGTTGGTACAATTCTTCATTGGCTTTAGTGGTTTGTGAGAAAATTTGAATAATGGTTCTATTAACTGGCCTTCCTTGTGTATGAAGATAGATATTATTCTGTCACAGGCAGCATTGCACTTCAAGATAGATCTAAAAATGCTCTTTTTGAGGATGAAAGAGACATTCTTTTGAATTTGTCATTGTCAGCATAGTCATTCTTATCATTTTAAGATTCAAAGGGACTATTTCAACTCACCAATGCCTAGGATATTGATCTTTATAGGTCAGATTCCGTTTTTTTATGATTTCCAATTTTCCTAGATTCTTATTTTGCACGTTTGATGTTCTGATTATTAATGAATGGTTGCAATGATTTTTCTCATTTTGAATTATAATCCATTAGCAAATGAAGGTGCCAGAAGCTTTAGTACACTTTGTTGCTAGATGCCTTCAAGTCAGTTCTGTCTCATAATAATGCCTACACAACAGAATGAAACATTGCCTGGTCCTACCCCATACTCAAAAATTTTGTTATGTTTGAGTCCATTGTTGTAGGAATTGTCTAGATCCATTTGATCGGGTGTCTTCCTCTTTTTGCAACCCCTCCACTGTAATGTGTATGATGTCCTCCAGGGACTGGTCTGTCCTGATAACATCTGCAAAGTACATGAGATGAAGTCTCGCCATCCTATCTGCCAAGGAACATTTAGCTGCACTTCTTCTCAGACAGATTTGTTTGTTCTTCTCTCCACCCATGGTACTTTCAGTATTTTTTGTCAGTACCTTAATTCAAATGCACCAGTTCTCCTTCAGTCGTTCTCATTCAATGTTCAAATTTCACATGCATAAGGTGTGGCGGAAAATGCCATGCCTTGGGCCAGGCGCAACGTAATCCTAAGTGAAATTCTTGATCTTCAGTACTTTAAAGTGGTTATGTGCAGTAGATTTGCCTAATGCAATATGTTATTTGGTTTTTTGATTGTTGTTTCCATGAGCATTAGTTGTGAATCTAAGCAAGACGAAATCCTTGATAACTTCCATATTTTCTCCATTTATTATGATGTTATCTACAGCTCCTGTTGTGAGGTTTTGAGTTATCATTAAGGTGGACTCTACTTTGAGGAAGCTCTCCTTCTCGGTGATATTTTGATTGTTTTGCAATCTGAGGGGCTCATTTTCTGGCATTATATCAGACAATATTTTACTGCTATGCATAAAGTTTTCAATGGTGAATCCCTCAGAAGTGGACTGATTGTTTTGTCGTCCTGTCAGTTCTTAGTCTGGAAGCTGTGTTGAAATCTGTTCACCGTGGGTGATCCTGCCTGGTATTTGAAGTACTAGTGGACTAACTCCCAGCATCACAGCAAAGCACAAGCTACCACAGTGCAGCAAATTGACAGATGGGGCACGGGAGGGGAGTTGTCATTGTTAGACACTGTTAATTTGGCTCTAACTCATAGCACCCACAGCCTGTTTCCTCACAGTGAATGTTGGAGACCATTTTTGCAGCCAGTATGCCAATTCATCCCATTGAGGACCTTCTTCTTTTTTTCACCACTCCACTTTACCAAGTATGATATCCTTCTCTAGGGACTATGCTCAGCTGTTAACATGTCCAAAGTATGTGATATGAAGTCTTGCCATTCTCACGTCTAGGAAGCATTCTGGCTCTACTTCCGCCAAGAAAGATTTGTTCCTTCTTCTGAAAGTCCATGGAATAATCAATATTCTTCACCAGCATCATAATTCAAAGACATCAACTTTTATTTTATCTTTCATAATTATTGTCCATTTTCAAGTACATATGAGGTGATTGAAAATGCCATAGTATGATAGTTATATAATTTTATGTCAGTTTGAAGATATGTAAAAGTGTAAGGTTGGTATCCAATCTGTCAATCACACCATAGTCTGATGGTGCCTCTTTGTGGCCATGGCCTTCTCATAAGGAGGGCCCTGGGAACCTCCCCTTCTTTTTGCATTCACCTGACTGCTTCCTGCCCACGTTGAGAGCTGCCAGAGTCTTGCCATGCTTCCATCGACCTTGGGTCCACACGACATTGCAATCACTGGCCTTTGACATCCCTGCATTCTGCATCATTGCATGTAACTGCGTAAGTTGGAAAGGAACTTATGGGCTAGTGTTGGACTTATGGACTTGAGTTGGACTGGCCTGGGATATTTCCTTGAAATAGAAATACTATAATGACTTCTTGATTAAAAACTATTTATTGCACATATATGAGTGTCACTTGATTTGTGTCTCTAGTCAGCCTGGATTACATCCAGTTCTCTGCCATCAAGTTGATTCCAACCCTTAGCAACTCTATAGGACAGGGGAGAGATATCCCTGTGGGTTTCCAATACTGGAACTTTGTATGGGAGCAGAACTGCTGATCTTGTGTTGAGCAACCCAACCGGGTTGGTTCTGATGCATTATGTTTGTAACCACTATACCACTAGGGCTCAGCTGTGCCTTATTCCTCAAAGTGACATCTTTTAACACTGGAAATTGGTCTTCAGCAAGATCTACCAGTGTACTCGTTCATATGACTTATTTTCTTTTTACACTGTTTTGATTGTGATGTGAGGGAAAATCTACAGAGTAAATTGATTTTCTTTACAATTCATGCAATGTTTTATGATATTGATTGCAATACCTACAATGCAATACTACTTTTCCTATTCCCTCCCTTTGTTTGCCGTTTCCATTGGTCTTTCGTTCCCATGCCTTCCTGCCTTCTGAGTAACTCCCTGACAAATGCTGGGCTCTGAATTGTACATCGTTGACAGTATAGGTCTCCTATTTGGGGGCTGAAAGTTGAGCCATGGAGGTGAGGTCAGGTGTCAAATGGGAATTCCACTAGTGCCTATCATATCCTAAGGTTAGTCTTCTTATTTTGAGTTCTACATTTTCCCCAGTTGATCCAGGGCCTACTACTGTGAGCACTTTCAGAGCAATCTGCAGTGAGAACCCTATGCTACCTTGGTCTTCTGGACTCAGCGCTGTGGAGCCTGGGCTTCATGTGGTCAGTGAATCCCTTTCATCTTCTTTTGATGCTATCTGTGTAATTCTGTATTTTGAATTTCTCTTCAATTTTTTCAGCTAGTGAAATGCACATGCTTTTCATTTTTGCTGTCCTAATTCCAGGTCTTTGCACCTTTTAATATAATTCTTTATTCCATCTTTTTGAATTCCCCTTTGAAATTTTATGTTCAGCTTCTTTATTCAGCGTCTTTACTTCATCAATTATTTCTATATTTCTCTCTCTCTTTTTCGTACTTCATCATTTCTTTCATTGGCTTCAGCTACTCCACATTCAAGGTGACATCCGTTTTGTCTGTTCTTTAGTTTCTATCTTTTTAATTATCTTTGAATTTCTTTATTTATGATGTTCTTGATATTATTGCAGAACTCGTATCATCTCAGGTGATTTGTGTTCAATGTGTCAACTTTCTTCTTGAAGTAGCCTCTAATTTAGATGAGATATACTCAAATTCATACTTTGACTCTTGGGGACTTGTTTTAATTTTGTTGGAATTCGAGTTGAATTTGCCATTGATGGTTTGTTCCACAGTTCGTCTCCAGTCTCGTGACTGATGATATTGAACTTCTTTATACCGTAAATACTTGAGTATAAGCCGAGATTTTTCAGCACATTTTTTATGCTGAAAAAGCACCCCAGCTTTGGGGGGTAAAATTAGTTGCCTTGGGTTATACTCGAGTATGTATAGTAGATTATTTCAACAGATATAGTTGATTTAATTCCTGTGTATTTCTATCCAATATACATAATCCATGTCTATGGTTACTGTTTACATCCCTGAAAAATAAATGTTCAATCAATAAGCCATCCTTATTGGAAAATTCTATCATGAGATCTCCCATGTGGCTTCCATCCCCATGGCCATATTTTCTAACTAGTGATCCTCCTCCTTAGTTTCCAATTTTTGCATTCAAGTCATCAGTAATCTTGATTGCATGTTTCATCAATTTCAGACTGAAAAGGTTGGTAAAAATCCTCAATGGCTTTATTGTTAGCATTAGTGGTTGGTGTGTAAATTTGAATAATAACTTTATTAATTATTCATCCTTGTAGGTGTAATATATCCTACACCTAACAATGGTGAACATTGGAATCGATGTTGAAACATTCTCTTTTTTAACATGAAAGTCATCCATTCCTTTCAAATTTGTTACTCTGGTATGTAAACCATATTATTGTGACATTCAAAATGGCCAATACCAGTCTATTTCAGTTCAATAACACCTAGAGTGTTTGATCTTTATGTGTTCCATTTTTTCATGGCTTCCAATTTTTCTAGATCCATATTTCATGCATCCCATCTTCTTGTTAGTGGTTATTGCAGTACTGCTGTTTCTTCTCATTTTGAGTCATTGCCACATCAACAAATATAGGTCCTGAAAACTTTATATCACTAAGGTCAACTCTACTTTGAGGAGACAGCTCTTCCCCAATTATATTTTGAGTGTCTTCCAACTTGAGGGGTTCATCATCCTGCACTATATGAAACAATATTCCACTGCTATCAATGTGCTCCACAAACACCACTATTTTTTTCAGATGTAGATTGGCAGGTTATTCTTTCTAGTCTATTTAGCTTGTAAGCTTTTCTGAAAATTTTCCACCACGGGTAACTATGCTTGTGTTTGAAATACCAGTGGTATATCTCACAGGATCATGATGACTTTCAAGTTATGATAGTTCAAGAACCTGACATGTCTGACAACTTGGCATGCTAGCCTAATTCCGAATGGCCAGCACATCTCTCTTCTTGCTTTCTCTAGTTTCTGTAGACCACTGTACCTGAGCATGCATGGCTTAGGAGGTTGTGGAGTTAATTCTTGCTTCCTGGAGTAACCCTTAACCAATGACCCATAGGAGTTGTTGGACAAATAGCCACACTCCCTCACATTCTAGCAGAATAACTAGTGGATTTTCTACAGTGTCTCCAGTAAGATTAACCTTCAGTTGCTCACAATTTTAAATTGTTTGATAATGTACTTTTCATTGGCTGCCTTCTTTCCCTTTTCTATTTCCCATTTCCTTATTGATATCTCCCCCAGAAAATGGCTTAATTAAAACCTTTGTCTCAGGATCTAATCCTATGGGGAACCCAAACTCAATCACACAAGACATTTGTCAAATCATGGACTTAGTGGTTATATCTATTATATGTGTAGGTCATGGAAGAGGAGAATTCATACCATCCCTTTGAATAGTCACTCGGAGTGCCAACTGGGTCCCCAGCATAGATCCTGGACATCAAAACTCACTGTTTCCTGTATCATAACACTTCCTTTTAGACTTCAGTCATTCAAAAAACTCAACAAATAGCTTGCTGTCTCACTTCAAATTTTGTAGTGTGCAAATATGGCTATGTTTTCATTGTGTGTTTAGCCCTGGACAAATCAGCTTTGACCAGGAAGGTGAAGTCATGTGGAAAAACAAACCAAAAACACTAGCAGCTGTGTGTTGTGGAAGAAAACCCTGTGGATGAAGTGCAATTTTTAGGGAACAGAGACCAGTAAGATAAACCAATAAGTGTCCACTGTTCTGATGTTAAGGAGAACCCTGGTGAGGCAGTAATTAAGCACTTAAGGGCTAATCAATCAGCAGTTCAAACCCACCATCTTCCCCAAGGAAGAGTTACGATGTGGCAGTCTGACCCCCTTAAGATTTACATTTATTACCACTACCAACTGATCTGAGAGGGATAGCATTAGGGGATCCTGGATTGCATTCTTAACGAGCTCTAATGGCAGAGTGGACTCCTCATTGATCTCCTAACCGCAAAGAAAGTGGTTCTAACCTATCAGTTGGTCCATGTGAGAAATATGAGTTTGTCTGCTCTGGTAAAGATTTAAGCCTTGGAAAAATCAAAGGGTGAAGTTCTATTCTATCTTGTAGGGTCTCTATGAGTCAGCTTCAACACAATGATAATGAGTTTGCTTTGGAATTTTGGGATAGAATAGGAGAAATATGTGCAACAAAGTTTAAACTTATTTTAAATGTTCAGTGGTATTGCTCAGAGAGAGATTCTTGGAACCCACAAGACTGTTGTCCTTAGGCACCTTCAGATCTGGAACTGAACTCACTCCCTTGGCTCAATCTTCAGCCAAACAATAGGTAGATCTATAAGGTAAAAAGTAACACTAATCAACTATTTGAATCAAAAGGATATAATTTATTCAAAGATAAAGTTCAGAAGGGTCAGGAAAGAAGGGGGAATGGAAACAGGAAATACAAGGAGGAAGTGCGATAAGTGATATTACGTTGAGCAGATTGCAGTCAATATCATGAAGCAAAATATGTGTGAACTGTCAAATGGAAAACGGATGTATTCTGTAAACCTTCACCCAACTCACAATAAAGAGATTTTTTGTCAGCCTTGGAAACCTATGAGGCAATACTATTCTGTCCTATAGGGTACCCATGAGTTGAAATTAACTCAGTGGCAATGGGATATTGATACTGATGCTTTCTGCCGATTCTAAAAAATAGGGTTATTAGCAATTATTGTGGAAATAGCATGAATGAGACTATGTAAATGGGGTTGGTTACAGATAAATTCTTGCAAATGTTAAAGGATAAGTGATTGAGGATGGACTTACCCAAAAAGAGAAAATTATTGCAAGACTTTGTTCCAGGGATAAAATAAAAATAGGTTTCCTGTGGGTAAGACTTAAGCCTATAGATATGGAATTTAAGGAACTGGTATTCCATGATGGTCACCTTCCCGACACAATCACTCAAGACAAAAAGTGGGTGTATAAACAAATGAGGTGAAGAAAGCTTATGGAGCCTAGCTATCAAAAGATAAAGAGTCTAGGGTTTTAAAAACTAGAAGGTTCACAAGTGGCCATCTAGCTTAGAAGCAATAAAGCGCACATGAAAGAAGCACACCAGCCTGTGTGATCACAAGATGTAGAAGGGATCAGGTATCAGGCATCAAAGAACAAAAAAATCATATCATTGTGAATGAGGGGGGGTACAGTTAGGGGATCCAAGATCTATCTGTAGGCAACTGGACAACCCCTTACAGAAGGGTCGCTGGGAGGAGATGAGCCAGTCAGGATGCAGTGTAGCAACGATGAAACATATAACTTTCCTCTCATTCCTAAATGCTACCGCGCCCACTATCATGATCCCAATTCTACCTTACAAACCTGGCTAGACCAGAGAATATACACTGGTCCATATAGGAACTGGAAACACAGGGAAACCAGGACAGATGAACCCTTCAGGACCAGTGCTGAGAGTAGCAATAACAGGAGGATGGAGGAAAGGTGGGGTAGAAAGAGGGATCTGATTACAAGGATCTACATATAACCTCCTCCATGAGGGAGGGACAACAAAAAAGTGGGTGAAGGTAGATGTCGGACAGTGTAAGATAGGACAGAATAATAATTTATAAATTATCAAGGGTCCATGAGGGAGGGGAAGGGGGAAGGAGGGGAAATGAGGAGCTACTACCAAGGGCTCAAGTAGAAAGCAAATGTTTTGAGAATGATGATGGCAACAAATGTACGCAGTGGATGTATGTATAGATTGTGATAAGAGTTGTAGGAGCCCCCAATAAAATGATTCTTTTTAAAAACCTCAAAGAGCAAAACACACTATGGTTTATTATACATCAATGATACTTCAATAAAATTACATAAAAAAGGGGAAAAAGAAATGGAATTTAAGGTAAAGAAAGTATTCCCTTTGAGGACCATATTGCAAATATATATTTAGGCAGGCAATTAGATAAAGACATTTTAAGTCTGGGCTTCTATACCTGCCATCTGTCTGTTATGAATAGTATAATTAGCAACTAGAATCTCTCACACAAAATCAACTCAATATGGTATTTCTGGTCTGACCTCCGTGGTGTTCTACTCTGCTTTGATGGAGCTCATCATATCATGACTCTATAACAAGATTGAGGAGTTATTTGCATTCTTATGTGGAAGGTAAATCTGTTTGGCCATTCTGTTAGACTAGTTCATTTTCTTTCCTACCATCCCATCTGCCATTTTAATTCAAAACAAGGAGAAAAGCATGTATGTGCCTTTTGAGGAAGGAGAAGATTTTGGTGTGGAAGAAATTCTCTTCTAGACTGCAAGGTAAGTATTTACCCCCTCTAGCCCTGTTGGAGGAGGGGAAAAGGAAGAGAGACAAGGCAAAGAGAACAACATAGTTAGTTTCATGCCTCCTTACTTGACCTGGGGATTGAGGGGAATATCAGTGACTATGGACCTGTTGTGCTCCCCATTTGGAAGCATGAAGAATAGAGGCTGCCAGGCAGAGCAGCCCTCTGGGAAGTCACTGAAGACAAACATATAGAGAGTGCCATCAAGTCTACTGTGATCCATGGAGACCTTATATGAAATGGAATGGAGTGCTGTCTGACCTTGCACCATCGTCACACATTCCTGAATGTTGAAGTCCATTGTTGCAGCGATTAGGTCAATGTGCCTCAATAAGGATCTCCCATGTCCCTCTATTTCATCAAATATGATGTCTTCCTCTAGCAATTGTCCCCTGATAGTGTGTCCAAAACACATTAGTCAGTCAGTGTTCTCTTGTGATCCATAAGGTTTTCTTTCAGTAATTTTTGGAAGTGGACTAGCAGGCCCCTCTTCCTTGTCTGTCTTAGTCTAGAAGCTTCACTGAAACCTGTCCACCATGGGCAATCCTGCTGGTATTTGAAATTCTGGGAACAGAGCTTCCAGCACCATAACAATACACAAACCATTATAGTACAACCAACTGACAGATGAGTGGAGGATATCTATATCTATATATGGAGAGAGAGAGAGTAAAACTGGCAATGCAGTCTGATTAGGCAGTATTCTGATAATCTGCTGCTAACAGAAAGTATCCCCACAAATAACATCTTAAAGTAATGATAATATCAATTTTGCTCACAAATCTGCAATCTGGGCAGAGCTCAGCGAGGACACTAGTTTTGGCTTCATCAAGCATTAGCTGGGGTAGCTCAAAGGACAGAGGCTGCAGCTCTCTTAAGACTCACTCCCTCACACGACTGATACTTCTATTGGTTGGAGCTCAAGAAGAACCCTATATGTGACATTTTCATTTGGCTTGGTCTTCCTTGCAACATCCTGACAGGGTCCCAATGGTGAACAACCCAATACGACCAGGTGGAAGTCACAGAGCAACACTTCTGCCATAGTCAAAGGCCTGCCAAGATGCAAGGAAGAGGGAAAGCAGGCCCTGTTTCTGGAAAAATGAACACAAATTCATCTTGTAACAAGAGAATGTGCGATGTGCAACATTAGGACAGTCATCTTTGAAGGACACAACCTGCCATGAGCCAAGAGACAGATTTCTACGAAAACGAAAGGGCAGGACTTAGACTTAAAGATAAAGCCACAGACTTCATAGGACAAGAGCAATAGGGAGACAAGCAAAGGAAAGCTCTAGGACGCAAGCCTAACATGGCTAAAGATAGGGACAATGTCAGGACTGAACTGGAAGCAAGCAGACACCTGTGCAAGGCAGAACCCGTGAAGTTGTGAGTGCCTTCAAAGCTAAGTCAAAGTACCTTGGGGCGTGAGAAGGGAAGGAGCAGGAGAAGGAATTAATGGGTAGGTTTATGGAATTTGTAAGTCTGGAGACAGAGCATCAGGAATAGCTGGGTTCTGGCACTCAGTTGAGACCATCAGAGTTTGAACCTTTTCCTTTCAGAGCTGTTTCCTTTTGAGTTTCACGCAGGCTTCCTGATGACAGCTGTAGTTTTATCTAGAAGCTCAGGAATTCTATTAGAGAGAGGCTCTTTTCCTTTCTAATCATTGGTGGTACTATCAGGTAAGCATTGGATTGCTAACTGCAAGGTTGGCAGTGCTACCCTACCAGCTACCTCATAGGGAAAAAGATGGAACTTTCTGCTCACATAAATATTTACAGTCTGAGAAACCCCACAGGGACCTTCTATGATTCAAAATGGACTCATTGGCAATGGGGCAATTGTTTCTGGGGCATTTTTTAGGGTTAGATATCATTAACCTAGCATGAGTCTCATACTGAGTCTGACCCAGTCCCTTTGGACAGAGGAAAGTCATGCCCTGACTAGCCAGGCCTGGAGCTGGCAGATTGGGTCAATGCCAGCAGAAGCATGGAGATGGAGCATGGTGGAAGAGTGATCCCAAAGATACAAGCCATGTGCTGTGAGTGGAAGAAGGGCAAATGAATGCTGCATTAATTAACCAGTCATTGACAAAATGAGGTTGCATGACAAATGGCTCCAAAACCCAGCAGTTCAACAAACAGCCCAACCCCTTCCCTCCCACACACACAGTTCTTAAAATTCAGGATCAGGGAGATTAACTGGAACTTTGAACTTGGCACTTCAGGGCTTGGAAGAGGTGACAGTGCATGTAAAGGCCTTGGGGCAGGAGAGATCTTGGTGTGACTGAAAGCCCAGAAGAAGACTAATTTGGGGGAGGTGAGATAATAGGAATGGAGTTTTCAGTGAGCATTTCCTTGAGAGCCTTCAAGCGAAAGCGATTTTTCTATATTCATGTTTTAGAAGTAGATCTCCACCCATTGGGTAAAGCTTTGGGTATTGGATTGGTGTCGGTATGCAGGAAAAAAATAAATGGGCTTGTTATGGATTAGGAGCCTGTGGTAGTCACCTAATCTTGTGTCAAGTTAAGGATTAGGAGTGTAGGCGTGGAGTTTAGGCTGCCAATCTGGAGAAAGTCAGTGAGACTTTTATGTGGGCATAGCCTCCTTCTGAGAACTCTGAGAAATCTGGTACTTCCTCCTTGGAGGTGGAAGACACCTCTCGCTCTCTCTCTCTCTCTGCTACTCCTTGGGAGACATTGCAGAAGGCAAGCCAAATGGATGCGACCAGACCTCTGAAGCCAAAGAAGCCTCAGAGAGATCGCTGCCAGCACTGAGATGCTTACAATGCCACTGGATCCACAAGACTTTCCACCCATTGGCCTGTGAGTATCCTGCATTCAGCATCACTGCACATGTTTTATGGGTCTGAAAAGGAATTTATAGATTGGTATCAGACATATGGGCTAATATCAGACTTATGGATTTGATGTGCACTGGGCTGGGACGTTTGCTTAATGTACAATTACTGTTTGATATAAAACTCTCTCTCTGGATTTATAAGGTAGAATTAGACCAGAACATGTACTCTGGTACAGAGAGGAGCTGGAAACACAGGGAATCCACGACAGATGATCCCTTCAGGACCAGTGGTGAGAGTGGCAATACCAGGAGGGTGGAGGGAAGGTGGGGTAGAAAGGGTGAATCGATTACAAGGATCTACATAAAATCTCTGCCCTGGGGGACAGACAACAGAAAAGTGGGGGAAGTGAGATGTTTGACCTGTAAGATATGACAAAATAATTTATATATTACCAAGGATTTATGAGGGAGGGGGAGGAGGATGGTAGTGGGGAAATGAGGAGCTGATACGAAGGGCTCAAGTAGAAAGCAAATATTTTGAGAAGGATGAGGGCAACACATGTACAAATGTACTTGACACACAATGGGTGGATGGATGATGGATGGATGGATGGATGGATGGATGGATGGATGGATGGATGGATGGATGGATGGAATGACTGTGATAAGAGTTGTATGAGCCCCCAATAAAATTATCAAGGGTTCCTAAGGAGGGGGGAGTAGGAAGGGAGGAGAAAAATGAGGAGCAGGTGCCAGGGGCTTATGTGGAGAGCAAATGTTTTGACAATGATGAGGGCAATGAATGTATAAATGTGCCTTATAATGGATGGATGGATGGATGGATTGTGATAAGAGTTGTATGAATCCCTAATATAATGATTAAATAATAGGGAAATGATTTTTAAAAACCACCAACTCTCTCTCATACACATGCGTCTCCCTCGATTTTCCTCTAGCATACCCAGACTAATACACAGTTCGCCCCTGTCCTATAGGGCCGCTATGAGTTGGCATGGACTTGAGGGCAGTGGGTTTGTTAGGGCTTTGGAGTTCAGCAGGCCTTTGTTGGTGTGTTTGAGTCTATTTTTGTAGCTGTTGTGTGCAGGTCAGTGGCTCATCTTCCAGCACTCTATAGGACCATATTTTGTTGTGACCCATAAGGCTTTCATTTGTTAATATTTGGAAGTAGATCACCAGGTCTTTCTTCCTAGTCTGCCTTAGGCTAGAGCAGTGGTTCTCAATCTGTGGGTTGTGACCCCTTTTGGGGTCCAGCGACCTTTTAACACGAGTCACCTGATTCATGGCAGTAGCAACATTACAGTTATGAAGTAGCAAGGAAAATGATTTTATGGTTGGGGGTCACCACAACATGAGGAATTGTATTAAAGGAAGGTTGAGCACCACAGGGCTCGAGGTTCCACTGAAGCCTGCCCATCATTGCTGACCCTTCTGGGGTTTGTCATATCGGTGGCACAGCTTCCAATTTCACAGCAGCACTCTAGCTACCACTGCACCACGAACTGATAGACAGGTGGTGGACTGTTCTTAAAAGCCACCTGATTTACGATGCTTTGTTTTGACAGCCCTGGAAAATGGATACAGAATCTAGTTTCATAGTCAATGCAAGACACACCTTGGGGCAGTAGGGATGGCATGAAGTGAATAGATTCAAAGTATATTTTAGGGAGAGGAAGGATGACAGTTAATGCCTGGGGGGTGTGCAAGAAGGAAGGAAGCAGAGACACCATTGATATTAAGTGCCTGAGTTAAGACAGGAATTTCCAGGGAAGCTGGTGGGTCATGATGGGAGAATTTCACACTCCCCGGGGACAGGGGGAGCATTGATTAGTTCATATGTCTGCGCATCTTCTCAGACAATAGAGGCTTTGTCATCCTCAAATGAAGCATGCAGTTGGAGCTCAGAGAGGGCATGCAGTGCAAATGAAGACTGGCTTGGTTGAGATGGGTGGACCAGGGCCACTAGTCAATTCTGAGGAGCTTCAGAAAACCTGCCCAGTGTCTCTTGGAGAGTGGGCATGTCTCATGGCCACAGAGGGCCTTTTAATGTTTCACCTCCCACTGCAGCAGCGAGAGGCTCTATCAGCTCATCCTGGAAAGGAAACATACTACCTGCCATCAGGTTCATTTCTTCAAAAAGGATGGAAGAATACAAATGAAAGACTACAGTTTGAAGGGGTCTTAGGCAGACTATCAGGCTCATTAAAGCTTCATTTATTAAAACTTCATTATTCAGAGACATTCTCCAAGTAGGATGTATGCTGGGGTGGGGGTGGGCATGAGGAGGAACGCTTGGAGCAGGGTAGGGGAACAACCCCACACCCCCAAAAAATACCTTCCCAAGAAGCAATTCCAGTGGGCACAGATTAGATAGAAGTTTCATCCTCTGGTCACTTGATGTTTGTCCCTCTCTTTTATCTGAATGCTCTTTCCACATTGCTCAGATGAAGCATCAAATTTATATTAAAATGCAAGTTAGGAAGCATCATCCCCAACCAACCTTGTTCATCAAAATGGTAGTGCTCTCTCCGGGTACCCTGAGTTCAGTTTGTCAACAAGCTGAAGCAGTTGAGCTGGGGCTCTGTGAGGCCCAGGAGCATGAGTTCATTAATATCTGACCCATAATGCCTTGCTGGGTTTATGCCAACAAAGCCCTGTCACTCCTTACCTTAGGATTTACTCACTCTTTGAAACAGGCATTTATTTACACACAGTTTGACCTCATGATGGTGTTCAGCAGATGTGGATCTTACTTATTTGCATTGTTCTGTGACAGTTGCAAAATTCGTTAGTGGCTCAGGGATCAATCCTCTGTGGACTGCCCCGAAGCTAGATGAAGCAAGCGGGTTCTCCCTGATTCATCCTCCCTCCTTAGCAATGCTTGCTAGTCAGGATAACATAGTGCCCATTAAAGAAACTGCCTGTGTCACTTTAAATTTGTGACCTGGGCGGGAGGGAGGGTCATGATCACAAGTGACAGAAACTGACGCTTGACTAACTTAGGGAAAAAGGCCTAATGGTGGATAAATGTTGGGAAGACAAGAAAATGTGGCAAATGCCTGGGCAATCTCAGGGCTGTGAAGCAGGTAATGGCGAAACACTCCTCCTGAGGCCAAAGCGTGCCCTCTGTAGTACATTAAATCACATTCACACACACCCATTCATGTTCACATAGGACCTGAGGCTATGGCCTTACTTGGAGAGGAGGTCTTGGCAGATGTGCTTAGATAAGTATTTCAAGAGCTCCATCTTTCTGGGTTTAGATTTCAGATGGATACTACATGCACTGATTGGTGTGTTCTTATAAGAAGAGGAGTGGGCACACAGAGACCCCGTGTGAAGACACTGGCAGAGATTGGATCAGTGCATCTATAAGCCAAGAAATATCAAGGATTAGCAGCAGTGACCGGAAGCAGAGAGAGGCTACTTTGATTCTCCTTCAGAGTTCTCAGAAGGAATGAATGTTGCCCACACCTTAATTTTAACCCATTGTCCTTCAGAAAAGTGAGAGAACAAATGCCTGCTGTTTAAGTCACTCGATTGGTAGCCATTTGTTACAGCTACCCAAAAGAACCATTATGGATTGATCTGTAGCCCCCTCAAAATATGTGAGAAATTTGAACCTTGGTGGACATGATCCTGTTTGAAAAGAAGGGAGTTCTTTTGTAATATAAATGAGGCCGTATGGCCACTGGAGATCCCTTCATAGAGGGGTTTAGAAGAGGAGATGGGTCAGTCAGGGTGCGAGGTAGTACCGATGAAGAACACAGCTTTCCCCCAGATCCTGTATGCTTCCTCCCCCCAACTACCATGATCCAAATTCTACCTTGCAGGGCTGGATAGGGCAGAGGTTGTACACTGGTGCATATGGGGGCTGGAGGCACAGGGAATCCAGGGTGGATGATACCTTCAGGACCAAAGGTGTGAGGGGCGATGCTGGGAGAGTGGAGGGTGAGTGGGTTGGAAAGGGGGAACTGATTACGAGGATCCACATGTGACCGCCTCCCTGGGAGATGGACAGCAGAGAAGGGGGGGAAGGGAGACTCGGGATAGAGCAAGATATGACAAAATAACAATGTATAAATTACCAAGGGTACATGAGGGAGGGGGGAGTGGGGAGAGAGGGGAAAAAAAAAAGAGGACCTGATGCAAAGTGCATAAGTGGAGAGCAAATGCTTTGAGAATGATTGGGGCAGGGAATGTGCGGATGTGCTTTATATAATTGATGTATGTATATGTATGGATTGTGATAAGAGTTGTATGAGCCCCTAATAAAATGTAAAAAAAAGAAAATGATTAGGGCAAAGAATGTACAGATGTGCTTTATACAATTGATATATGTATATGTATGGATTGTGATAAGAGTTGTATGAGTCCTAATAAAATGTTAAAAAAAATGAGGCCATATGAGAATAGGCTTGAGCCTAAACCTAAACACTTCTGAGTTAAAGGCCAGGATAGACCCAGTAACACACAGTACGGGGAGAAAGATAGAGAGGAATGCCAAGGAACTTTCTGGTATCCACAAAGAAGGACCCTGACCTAGAGTCGCACCCCAAATTTGAACCTGTAAGCTCCAAAGCAGGGGGAAAAGTGTTTTAAGGCTACTGACTTGTTGGATAATTTTTGGTTAAGGAGATTAAGACAGGAACTTAAGACATCCTCCAATCCTTCCTCTGGCTTCGTTCCATTTTTCTCACATTCAAGAGTCCTCCTAGAGGATTCAGTCAGGTTGTTGTTGTTGTTGTTGTTGTTGTTGTTGTTCAGTGTCATAGGGAGGGTTTGGATTCATTGTGACCATACATACAACATAATCATACACTGCCCGGTCCTGTACCATTCTCACCGTTGTTCTTAAGTTTGAGCCCATTGTTGCAGCCACTGTGTCAATCCCATTTGTTGAGGGCCTTCCTCTTTTCATTGCCCCTCTACTTTCCAGAACACGATGTCCTGCTCCAGGGACTGATCTCTCCGGACAACATGTCAAAGTTAAGGCGAAGTCTCATTATCCTTGCCCTGAGGAACATTCTGGCTGTACTTCATCCAAGTTAGATGGGTTTGTTCTTTTGGCAGTCCATGGTACATTCATTACTCTTTTACATCACTACTAATCAAATATATCTATTCTTCTTTGGTCTTCCTTATTCAGGTTTCAACTTTCACATGAATATGAGACAGTTGAAAATACCATGGCCTGGGTCAACCCGCCCCAGTCCTCAAAGTAATCTCTTGCTTTTCAACACTTTAAAGAGGTCTCGTGTAGCAGATTTGACTAGTGAAATGTGTCATTTGTTCTCTTCTCTGCTGCTTCCATGAGAATTGATTGTGGATTCAAGCAAGACAAAATCCTTGACAATTTCGATCTTTCCTCCATTTATCATGATGTTATCAATAGGTCCAGTTGTAAGGGTCTGGGCTTTCTTTACATTGAGTCATAATCCAAACTGAAGGCTTTAATCCTTCATCTTCATCAGCACGTGAATCAAGTCCTTCTCATTTTCAGCAAAATTGTGTCATCTGTATAATGCAGGTTGTTAATAGGCCTTCCTCCAACCTGATGCTCCATCAGGCACTGCCCCTTAATGAGTTTAGGTCATGAAGGATAGTCCTCCATAGGCACATTGATTATTACACTACCACCCTCACATAATAAATTCAGAGAGAGAAAATTTCCCCAAAGCAATGGAAAGCTTACTAGAGAAGTGGAGGGTGCTAAAAGCCAAAGGTGACACAAACTGGAAATCAATACTAGTTTTCAATACCTGCAGTCATCTAATAGTTCACTGCACTATCTAAGGAAAGGTGAGGAGAACTGGGGCAATTCCATTAAAAAAAAGACAATGCAGGGTATATAAGTCCGTCATTCCTCTGGAGAAGAAAAACACATAGTTGGGTTGTAGAGCTTTGTTTGCTAATCAACCGAATGTAGTTGTAAGGCAGGGGTGTGTGTGTGCGCGCGTGTGTGTGTGCGTGCGTGTGTGTGTGTGTTGAAGGGAGGGGCTTGCCATTCTATTTCATAGCCAGGAGAAAGATGAGCCTCTTCCCATATCTTTTGCTCTGTGGCAAGTTACTGATCTACAAGGAACTTTTATTTGACAAGGACATTGCCGAGCAAAAAACGGGAAGCTTGTGTTCATCTCTGCTGAGAGGTGGAGTCAAAGAGATGGGCTTTATGACAGACACCCTGATCGTGCAACCAAACTATGAAATGGCCTCATACATTCAACACACATTTGCTGCACCTTCCCAGTGTGCTGCCCAGATATTACCAGGCAGAGTGTTTTATGGGCAGCATTTTAGAGTTAGGCAGGCAGAGGGAGTGTCTTTGTGGGTGTTGCCTTTACCAGTCCTTGGATTGTTCTGGGACAGGCATGTCTTTTTCCTCTAAAGTAACTGATTGCGTGTAAAGAAGGAGTCTCCTCAGTAAGACGGGTTGAACCAAACCCAACCTATGACAATCATCTCAATTGGAACACATAGCGACCCTATACAAATACCTGTAGGGTTTCCAAGTTTGTAACTCTTTTGGGGGGGTCAACTACCATATCCTTCTCTTGCAGAACCACTACAGAGTTGAGTGTTGTGTTAGCAGCTGAATGCTTAATCACTGTGCCCATTTTGTTTGCTGAGCCGCCCTCAAAACACTGAACAGGTTTTCTGGGTACCAAGCATGTCCACTTCTATATCATGCCTAGGGTGTTTTCTCCAAGTTGATAGGAGGTGCAAATCAGTTACTAGGGGTTTGGCAGAGTCAGTATGGAAACTGGGAGGGTGTGTGAAATTTGAACCAGAGTAGAACAATTCCAAGACACTTCCTAGGGATTCCTGGCATATAATATGCAAATGATAGTCAAGATATATAACTGTGTCTCTGTTCTTGGTTCTGTCAGTACCTGGTGTGGCCACAAAGGAGAAACCTGGTCTCCTGCTATTTTGAGCATCTAGTGTGAATGACAGGAGATAAGTCACATGCTAATGAACCCTGGTGGTGTAGTAGTTAAGCACCATGGTGCCCGGCTATCAAAGCATATAGCATCTGGGGTCTTAAAGGCTGGAAGATAAACAGGGGGCCATGTAGATAAGAAACAACAAAGTCCACATGGAAAAAGCACACCAGCCTACACCAACATGATCGCTGAAGACAAAGCGGGTGCATAAGCACATGTGAGCATGTTTTCTTGATGTGCACTCACCCTTTACATACAACTCTCTTATACATACGTGTTTCTGTGGATTTGTTTCTCGAATGCACCCAGACTAACATAAGCAGCGTGGAACGCATTTTAGAAGCCTAGACAAGGGCAGGGCAGGATATTCAGAGGGACTGGATCCAGAATTAGAGAGGAAGGAGCCCTGGTGGCAAAACGGGCTGCTAGCTCCCTGTCCCAAGGGGGACAATGAGACTGCTGGCTCCCATGAACATTTACAGTCTTGAAAACTCCATACAGGGTCACTGTGGTTGGAATCCACTGGACGGCAGTGACCTTTTGGGATTGAAGGTGGAAGCCACCAATGACTTCCTGCCATTGAGCCAAGGAGCCTCCGGAGAGTGTGTGAACTTCTGGAATGCAGTGAACAACCTCTGCACATCTGCTTTTCGTGCTGCCCAAGTCATGCCCTTGGCCTTTGCTTAAACATATTCATCCAGAAGTGAACCATCACAGCTGCTCCCTCGGGAAGCTGGGGGCTGAGCTCTCTGGTTCCACTCTGTCAGCATTTCTGGTCCGGGTACCTCCCCTCTGCCCGGCACAGGCAATGTGCTTTTGGAAGCAGTGCTCCCTGGGTAGTGGGTGTGATTTGCCTCCTCTGGCCTAACATGATGAATGCTGAGAGGGGGTGGATACTAGGGGGTTAAACTCCCTGAACTTTACCTAGCCCAGGGGAAAACTTATTATTTAAAGTAAGCTTTAGACAGAATCTTTAGAAAGAGAAATGGTTAACTTTATGTACACAATTACTCCCCAACACATAGGCTCAACCTCATAGGCTGTGGATGACCTTGAGCAGGTGCTCAGTCACAATGGGTTTCTATCAGGATTGAGAGTTCAGCTCTCTCAACTCTCCAACTGGTTATTGGCACCATAGTCTCGTTTCTATTTTTGTATTTACTTTGTTTTGAGGGGGAAAAGACTCCCATCCAACTATATTTTATTAGGAACTCCTTTGCTAAGTTTTACACAAGAAAAAGGCACAAACTGCTGTTCTGGATGAAGGAGAGGATCCGCATGAGGCCACAATGGTGTCGGAAGGACACACAGCCACAGTGACTTAAATAAAATGACACCCATTCTGTCCTGCTGACTCTGACTCATAGTGACTCTGTGTAGGGATCCTGAAGTTGCTACCTTTACAGGAAGCAATAACCTCATCTTTCTCCTGTGGAATGACTAGTGGCTTTGAACCAGCGACCTTGCTCTTAATAGTCCAACACTATCCAGCATTACCACCTGGGCTCCTGAAAACTTAAACAAGACATAGAAAACAAACAACTTTGTCACAAAATTGTGACTGAAGACAGATCAATTCATGGAGTTTCAGGAGGGCCTGTGAGAGCATGAGCGGGACCTTCATTGGGATGTGCACACTACCGTATATCGTTGAGTGTGGCCCGGGGAGTGGATGCAAGCACACTGCTTGAGGGACAAGCTTTCCACTGCCAGTCAGCAGTAAGAAAGAACTCAATGGTGGCTGAATCTGTGGCCCCTCAAAATGGATGTAGCGTCTCCACATAGACTCGTCTGTTTCCTTAAAATAGGGTACTGCCAGGAACAGCTAGAAGTCTGCATGACCTATCAGATCTCAACGCCGATCTCAAATCACTTCACATGATCCATTCTACCAGGCATGTCAAGGACAACTAGAGGTCTGCATGAGCGAGCCCAAATCGCCTCCTCACTTACCCATTCCAGAGGCTGTGCCTGTATAACCTATCGACTAACACATTCCCATATGCCGTGGTTATGAAACCAACCATCATGCTGGAATAAGGACCAATCACGATGCAAGGGTCAGGGTCAATGGGAAAGCAAAATAGGGGTGAGGGGAGCCAAGAGGGGTCGCTTCACTCAATCCCTAAACCTGATCTAATGTCACTAGACTGGGGTCTTCCTCACATCTCAAGGGCACCTGATTCATGATTGAAGTGAATTGTGCTTATTCAATCTTTGTTCTGCTTGCTGTCCTGCTGTGCTGCATCCTCTTCTTGCTTTTTTGTGCATGGCTCCCTCTGTTGTGGTGACAAATGGATTGAGAGGGATTTGACATAGGGAGAAAGCCCACCCACATCAACTGTCACCAGAAGCAGACACTAAGTCCATTTCTCTCACCTCACAGAACTATGCACACCAGACACTGGTAGGGCTGTCTGGGAGGGGAACACTTAGTGCAGTGGTTCTCAACCTGTGGGTTGCGACACCTTTGGGAGTCATATGACCCTTTCACAGGGCTCACCCAATTCATAACTGTAGCAAAATTACAGTGATGAAGTAGCAAGAAAATCATTTAATGGTTGGGGGAGGGGGGCATCACCACAACAAGAGGACCTGTATTAGGAAGGTTGAGAACCACTGCCCGAGTGTGTTTAGGACTTTGCTGCCCTCAAGGTCATCAGACATTCCTGATGGCAGAGCCACTGCAGGAAGCCCTTCTGGGAAATGCCCTGAAGACAGGTCTCAACCAACTCCACCCTCACCCTCTGAGATCCTAATCATAGGATGCATGGAAATGCTCCCTGCCTCTTCGAAGGCTGTAAGTCCATGGGAGCAGAAAGCCTCCTCTTTCTCCCTTGGAGTGGTGGCTGGAGAGTTCAAACTGCTCACTTTCTGGCTAACATAACCCACAGACCAGCTCCCCCTGAGCTCAGTTTGGTTTGCCGCACAGCACACATTGTTTGGAACCTTCTGAAATAGCTATGCACATGTGCAGGTTGGGGGGATTTCGCACAAGATGCAGTTTTCCACCCTCTCTTGGCAAAAATAATTTTTGCAAAAGGCTTGTATTCTCTTCTGGATCTGAGTAGCAGCTACTCTCATGAAGTCATAGCACATACATTCATGCTACAGTCCTCCCAACTCCCAAATGTCTTACGCCGAGTCTGCTCCATGCTTTTCTGTGTCCTACATGGCAGCTGTAGGCACCGAAGGCATGGGCTCTGCAGCCTGGGTCCAAATCTCTCCTTCCCACTTCCTCACTGTGTGGTCCTAGGGTCATGACTTTAGAGTTGTATGAGCCCCTAATAAATTGTTAAAAAAAAATGATCCTCAATTCTATCTGAATCCTTGCCATAGCTCCAAGTTGCCTTAATAAACACGAGCAAGAAAAGTACCTCTGGCAGCAGACCGCTCAGGTTCAAATCCAGGCTCTCTAACTTATTGACTATGCGACCTTGGGCAAACCTGGACCTCTCTGTGCTTCCAAAGATTCACTTTCCAAAAGGGAAGTCATAAGCCAACTTTTCTTATTCCTCACTGGGTTGCTTTGAAGATGAAATGAGACATCTGTCTAAAAATGCTTCTGACCATCCCTTGGTTCTCACAGCTCCACAAATGCTATGGATTATTGTTATAAGATTATGAATGATTTTTTTCCAAGGGTAGTGCAAAGATTAACATCAGTGCTACTTCTCTCTGACAAAATATCAATCCAAATTTCTAAAGAGCAGGGTCTGAACGGATGCGCTGTTAACAGCATCTTGCTTTTCTCCCATCACTTGTCACAGTAAATCTGATAAGAAATGCTGGGCTAGGGCTGGCAGCCAAGCCCCTCACTGGCAGCGTGCAGGACCTCAGGTTGTTGACAGGCCAAGGGGCATCACAATGGCAAGAGGAGACTCCACAAAGAGCCCCTGATTCCTCCCCCACGCCCTCCTTCCTCACGTTCAGGGTTAAACGTCAAAATACTATTTTTTTGTCACCTGGTGAAATAATGAGCCCCCATTCCCGTTGCCTTGGTATCATCAGAGCGCAACAGCCACGTGGGGTAATCGCTGTCTCCGTGTTAATGCTGCTCACTTCAAACATTTTCACAGGCCCTGGCGAAATGAAACCTGTGCTTTCTACCTAGGTGGAGTTTGAGGCGATTCAGCCCATTTGCTTCTGCTGAAGAGGCTACCTCAGAAAAACAGGAAATAAAAACATAGAGGGTGCCATTGACATTAGGTTTCTCATTCTCTTCCTTTCTTCCCTACCTTTCTTTCTTCTTCTTGCCCTTCTCTTTCTCTTTTCTTCCTTCCCTCCCTTTGCTCACGTGTTCCTGCCTGCCTTCACCTTCCATCTTCCCTCCCACACTCCTCCATTTCTTCTTCGCTCCTCTCTTCCCACCGCCACCTTTCTCCTTTCCTTCACTTCCTTTTCCCTTCAGCCTCCCAGTCTCCCTCCTTCACTCTCTCCCTTTGCTCCTTCCTTTCCCCACCTTGTTTTGATCCAGTGATTTGTACTCCTTTCTTCCTCTCATCCCACCCCTCCCCATTGCTGGAGAAACATCAGTTCCTTGTGGTGCTGGTTTCTTGGCGCCAGACCCTGTTCTTTGGGTGTTCACAAGTTTGCGTCCTGTGTGCAAACATAAGACAGACATATGATCAGGGTTGGACAGAAGATGGGATTTGACAGGTGTACTGCATCCCAAATCTCCAGGAGGCAAAGGTAAAGTCAGGCTCCTGCCTTTAAGGTTATGTCTCCCATTGTAACTGCATCCCACAGAGGCTCCTGCCTCCTGGCAACCTGAGGCCTGCTGCCTGCCTTCCTCTAGCTCCTGGGGAATTGGGGCAGCAGTGGCAAGAACAACAAAAATCCCCAGGAGTTGTCAAGAAGGGAGGCTGCCTTGCTCGAGAGATGGCCCCCTCACCCACCTGCATGTTGTTGAGATGCAGGTTCTCATCCCTGTGGCTGGGCAAGAAACGCCCCCTCCCCAAACGCAGTGGCTTCAAACAAGGACCATCATCGTGTGGTTGCTGGGAGGCCACTGGGTGGTGCTTGGAGTCTCCCATGAGTTGGCAGTCACATGGGAGCTGGGGCAGGGGCCTCTGGTGACTCCAGTGCCTACATGTGCACTCAGAGGGCTGGAAGCTGAAGCTGGGTGCTTAGCTGGGTTGTTGGTTGGAGTGTCTCCACGTGGCCTTTCCAGGCGGCTCAGGCTTCTTTCAGCATAGTGTCCGGGTGCTGAGAAGTGTCCTGAGAGGTAGCACGTGGAGGCTGGACATTCTAAGGGTGAGCACTCAAGAAGAAGTCTTTGAAGGGATTTTTCAGAAGCTGTGAAGCACTTTGTGGGAGGGAAGGGGGTTGCCCAAACTAGATGTCACAGTGTCATCTTCTCCATAATCTATTGGTCACAGAGGTCATGGAACATCCCAATTTAAGGGGAAAGGGCATAGACTCTACCTTCCTATAGGTAACCTGTCAAGGAATTTGGGGGTCACATACGAAGACTGGGAGACCCTGGGTGGCACAAATGGTTAAGGACTCAACGTATCAAGAGGTGGGCAGCTGCACCCCTCAGAAGAAATAACTAATGGCCTGCTTCTAGAAGCCCACAGGCTTGAGAATCCTGTGATGTGTAGTTTCTCCCTGGCACCCAGGGGGTCCTCGGGAACCAGAACCAACATAAGAGCAATGGGTTGGGTTTTTGTTGGTTTTGTTTGGGCTAATATTAAAACGACTAGTATGAAATTATATATGTATTGTGTTTAACTCTCAGGACTCTGATTATGCTGAAGTTGAACAAAACCGTCTGCCTCTTCTATGAACACCAGCCGATGGAGGCAAAGGGTGAGGGTCTAGAGGAAGAATGAATGTCCCATTCCCGTCCTTATGTTTCAGTTGTCCTTAAAGGGCACAGGGGACAAACCAGACGTCTTTGATATGATTTTAGCCTAATGATGTGCTAGTATGATGATGAGCAGCCTGAAAAGTGGTTTTAACTAATGTGATCCAATATTTGAAAAGTTGACGATTTCACATCGAATTTTATATTCTCAGCATCTCAGTTACAAACAGAAAATCAGGCCTTAAAATCCTTGCATTTCCCCAAGGCAACAACAGTCTGGAGCTAGAATTTGAATGTCCCCTGTGGATGAGCTGACACGTGCCTGTTAACCACAGTCCCCATCCATCCCTATTGCCCCCAAAACAGAGGTTGGCTATAAGTATCCTTTATCTATATGGCTAAATAGGTTAGTTAGTTTGGATTGGGTTGCTAGTTTTTACTGTTTTGTTTTGCTTACTTTTGATTTTTTGGGGGCTAGGAAATGGTGTGTATTTTGGTACCATGTCTTCCAAAGCGAGAAAACCAAACCCAGTAAGCCAAGAAGGTCAAACAGTCTAGATTAATGATGAAAGGAGGAGCCCTGTTGGTGAGGTAGATTATGAGTTGGACTTCTAACTGCAACATCAGAAGTTCGAAACTCCCCCCACCCCCACTCCACAGGAGAAAGATGAGATTTTCTACTCCTGTAAAGATTTACAGCCTTGGAAACCCACAGGGGCAGTTCTATACTCTGTCCAAGGGGTTGCTATATGTCAGAATTGATTCCAGGGTAGTGAGGTTGTCATGATTGATATAAATAATTTTTGGTGAGTATTGAAAAATCCAGTCAATATTATTTTTAATACACATCAAAGAAGGTCCACATTAATTGTTCCCACAACCCTGCCACATTCTTTCTTTATTCCCTTGCCTCCCACTCTCCTTTCTTCCTCCCTATGGTCTTTTATCTCATTCATTTTCTTTCAAGGGTTAGCCTAGGAGTGGGAAAGTCTGACTAATTCTTAACCAAAAGACTAAATTGGTTTTATTGTTGGTGTTATTACTTGGGTTAAATTTTTTTCTTTTCTCTTCTTCTATTGGTTTGCGTCATGTAACCCAGAAAATGGGGAAACATTTGGAACATCAAAACACTATCCTTTCTCAGTAGACTACAAGCATTAAAGGCAACAGAGATAAATACTCCAATAATAACAATAACATACAAGGATAGCTAGAGAGATAAATAGATAGATAGAAAAACCACAAAATCTGAGCAGTTGTGGGAAGGGGAATGGGAATAGCCCCATGAATACATATAGGTTTGCCAGAGAATAGTTCTATATACATATTAGCATATACTACAAATATGACCATGAATATAATAGTGCATCCAGGAGGCATAGTTAGGAAATGTCTTAGCTAGAACAAAACCCCTTGAGGGAGCGTGTCCTAAATATCGGGGATCAGGAACATAGCTCTGAGAGACCTCAAGATCAATTGGTACAAACTAGCTCACAAAGACAATGTTCTATATCCATCAGGGAAGTGACTGGGGTCTTCAAAAGCTAGTGAGTAGCAAACTAAAAGTCGGTTCTTGGTCTCACCCTATGTGTTGGACAGGGTTCTCTAGAGAGACAAAACCATATTGCTAGTAATTATATATAAATATATTTTTAAAGCTAGATATGCAATACAAGAAAATATTTTTAAAGCTAGATATGCAATACAAGAAATGAACCACTAAATTAATTACAGATAGATAACACAAGAAACTAACAGTTAAATTATAAAACAGTGAGACACTAGCAGTCCTTTAAGGCTTGAGAGCCGCCAGTTGCCAGTCCCTTTCTGTAGAGAGAGCTGGGCTATATATACCCAGGCAGCAAACAGCAAGGCAAGTCACCAACTGTCGGTCCCCAGCTCCAGAGACGAACATTCCAATCCTGTGGGATTAAATGGACCTCAACTTACAGCGACAGAGTCCACAAGCTAGGCATCCCACAGGTAGTGTACCCCTTTAAATTGAGGCATAGAACAAGCAAGGCGAGGCTCACGAAGCCATTTATCCCTCTGTCCTTTGATTAATCCTACTTGTGTTTATCGGCCAGGCTGGCACAATAAACTATTGCACCCTGTCTGGAGCGAATAACATTGAAGAAGCTCAAGATGCCTGGCAACAATTAGTCCAAATCAGTAATGGACTATGCGTACCTCAGCCTCTATGATGCTAAGGTCAGAAGAACTAAATGGTGCCTGCCTATGACAAACAGCTGCTCTGAAAGGGATCATGGTACATGGTCCTAGATAGAGTGGGGAGAAATGTGTAAGAAAACTGAAAGTCATACTACTACTACCAATAGTAATAATAATAATGGTAAAAGATGAGGTTTATTGGTTAGATAGACTAGTGAGATCCCCACTACTATGGTCCTTCATCACCCTTCAGGTCTGGAACTGAATTCAACCCCCTGAAAAATAGACAGGTTTATAAAGTGAACCTTATGAGAAAAGATTGCAGCCCTCAGTATGGATTACAACTCAATGTCAAGAAGACACACATCCTCACAACTTGATCAATAGGTACCATGATAAATGGAGAAGTTTGTTGTTTTTTTTACTTGGTGTTATTTGTTGAAGTTGTCACGGATTTTTTGTCTTGATGAGGTCTATAATCAATGCTCTTGGAAGCTGCAATCATGAGATCAAATGACGCATTCCATATGGATACATTTGGTGCACAATACGTCTGTAGAGTGCTAAAAAGCAAGGATGTCACTTTGAGGACTAAGGTGCACCTTACCCAAGCCATAGTAATTTAAATTGCCTCATAAGTATGTGAAAGTCAGACATTGAATAAGGAAGGCTGAAGAAGAATTGATATGTCTGAATTGTGGTGCTGGTGAAGAATATTGAAAGTAACATGGACTGCCAAGGGAACAAACAGATCTGTCTTAGAAGAAGTATGGTCAGAGGGCTCCTTAAAGGCAAGGATGGTGAGACTTCCTCTCACATACTTTGGTCATGTTCTTAAGAGAGACTAGTCCCTGGAGAAGGACATCATGCCAGGTGAAGTAGAGGGACAGTGAAAGAGAGGAAGCCCCTTAAGGAGATGGATTGACAGTGACTGAAACAAGGGGCTCAAGCTTGGGAACAATTAGGAGAATTATTCAGGGCTAGGTAGTGTTTCTGTCTGTTTGGCATAGGGTCAATGTGGGTTGCAACTGGCTCAATGGCACCTGATAAGAACAACTACACCAAAATGAATCATAGCACTGAGGAGCACACATTCCTCAGAACCATCAACCATTCAAAAGCAAATAGGCAGTATTTTCCCAAGGCCAAATTCAAAGAATGAAAACAGGAAGCAGAGTTTCAATGGCATGAGTGATATTACATTGCAGGAGATTGTCATCAATGTCACATAACAAAACGTGTATAAATTGTTACGTGCAAAGCTGATTTTCTCTGTAAACCTTAACCCACCTTACAATAAAAAGTTTCTTTTTTTAAAACAAAGACACCATCGTTCATATTATAGACACAGCCAAAGAAAGATCTCCTGGACAATCCTAAAAGGATCTCCCAAATGATTTGGGTAGTTAGCCCTCCCCAGGGAGTTCTACCCATTGAAACGCTGGGCGGTTATGGCTGCAATTATATTTCAGGCCAGAAGAGGCAGCAGAGGCCTGGTTGTTCAAATGCTACAAAACTACCAGACAATGGGCAAACAGTTTCTTTCCACGGACGACTAGCGGCTCTGTCATATCCATGTCTGGTGTTCAACACTTGGCGACAGAATCCAGCCCGCTGGGTTTGGGTGGGGTCTGTTTCTCACCCATGCTTGGCTTGGGATTGTTCTATGGCATCCACAAAGTGGAGTCCTTTCCTTTCTGATGTCCCGAGAAAGCTGTTTTCTCCTTTTTCTCTCTCTGGCCCTCTTCCCAAGAACCCTGGGGTTCACTCTGCTTTCCTCTGGTTGATGTTTCTCAGGCAGTTACTTGACCTCGGTTCATCTACTGCAGGTGACCATAAGCAAGTAACTGTACCGTCCTTGGATGGTATTGTTCATGAGCTAGGCTGCGAACTACGGGTTAAAGGTTTGAGTTCACCCAGAGGTGCCTTCCAAGAAGGGCCTGGTGCTATGCCTCTGGAAAAAAACCCACCCCAGCCATGGAAAATTCTAGGGACCGGACTTCTCTAAAACATTTGGGCTCTCCATGAGTCCGAGTTGACTCAATGGCAATTGGTTGCTGGTATTCCTGTTAGTAGAAGACAACAATCTTTAAGCAGTCCCTCTTGGATTCATGGGAGGAGGGTGGCTTCCTCTGAGAGAACTTCTCAGGGCTCCAAGGGCTCAATGATCTTACAAAAAATGAGAGAAATGATGAGCCTGATGACAGATGATATTGCTATGCAGGCCTCGTTTCAGGATGCTCAAGTTTCCAGGTCTTTCCCTGACTCACAGTGTAGCCCTGTGAGGTTCCAAATAGAAGGGCACCCTTGCTCCCAGGACCTGGAGCCTTGTAGCTGAGCAGAGCAGTCATGATGAGAAAGAGGACCCAAGGGGGAAGTCAGGGGGCTGCTTCACTTGTCTCAGTGTCAAGCAAACAAATGTTTTGGCAGGAAATTTCTCTTCAAGAGTGTTCTGATTTCTTGAAGGAAATATTTTTCTGAACCATTTCCTCAGGGGAAAACCACTCAACTACCTCGGGAAGGAAGGTTTTTCTCCTTCCAAGCTTACCAGGCTGTGCTAACTCACAGAGGAGGTGTGACTAGCAGGCAATGAAACTGATTTCCAGACTCCTATGAAAATCAGCAAGTGCTCGGCTGCTAAGTGAAAGGTCGGCAGTTGGAAATCCCCAGCTGCTCTGCAGGAGAAAGTGGTGGCTGACTGTGTCTGACAAGATGACAGCTTTGGAAACCCAATGGGGCAGTTCTCCTCTGTGTTCTACAGTTGCTTTGAGTTGGAGTGGACTTGACAGTGATAGATCTGATCTTTTTCCCCATGAAAATCAACTTTCACGAATACATGTGCATTCATGGATGTCTGTGTCTGCTTTGGCATGCATGTGCACATATGTGCCTATTTGCACGTGGATGAATACGTCTGTGAATGTGGGCGTCTCTATTTACTTTGCCATGTGTGTGCACATGTCTGCCTTTGTCAGTATGCATGCGGGCTCAGGCAGCATAAATAGATCACAGAGAAACTTGGAGAGAAAGAGAAAAGTAACCTATTTTCTCATGGGTCTCCCATACCTGACGGTCTACTGGCATCCACCGCCACGAAGACCAGAGGTCACTTCATGCCATGTGTCCAGCTGCACATTGCTGGTTGAGGTAGGCAAGTGAGACTGGCCTCGCCAACCTACCACCCACCTGCAGGAGTGATTCCCACCATCTGTCCTGGAGCCCCTCCCACCTTACTCAGCCTCCCTAGACCTTGAGTGAAAGGCGTTTCCAACGTTTTTACATAAAGATTTCTGAGATTGACTGAAGAAATAATTTCATTTGACAAAACAAGAAGCTTTGAATTTAAAGATTTGAGGCAAGTGCCCTTCAGAGAGGGGGACACAGGACGGGGCCATGCTCCCTTCCGGTATGCACAGGGGTTGCTATGAGTTGGAACCAACTTGATGAGCACCTGCCAGCAACAACAACAACCAGAAGTTGTCCAAACTTCTGTGGCCTCAACTCGGAAATGAGAATATTATTATTGCCTCCTAGAAAGAACTCAAGGTATGTACAATTGGTTAATAGGCGTTTGGAAAGTGAGTACATTAAGTGGACTGATGACATTGATAAGGCAATAAGAAACTGAGAAGGCTTCACTAACAGGTGCTTTCACATCTGTAACCAGTAGATTCCTTCCTTCTTCATCTCTTGCCATCTTAATCAGCTCCCACACTTTCCAGGCAGCTTGAGGGATTAAATGTTCAGTCTGATCCTATTATAAGCCTCAGCCTCAGAATCAGAGGCTTTACCTGAGGTTTGAGGAGCTATACTGGGAATGAGGGAGAGTAACCTGTCTTTTCTATTGCTCTCCTATCGCTCCCTCTTCCCTAGCCCTTCCCTGTCTCTGGGCCTGCCTTTCCTCCCTAGAGCATTGGCTTCCGGGAGAAGGGGATGGAAACAATGAGCACAATGAGCACATTCCTGACCAGGCCTCTTACCATGCTATGTTCCAACCCTCTCTTGGAAGGGCCTCCACGAAGTCCTCTTATGTCATCTCACAATAACTTGTTAGATACCATTGAGTGAGCTCCTGACTCATAGCAAAAGTACACACAAGAGATTGAAGCACCACCTGGTCCTGCACCGTCCTCACAATGGTCCTTGTGTGTGAGCCCATGGTTGCAGCAGTGTGGAGGAGATCCTGTCCAAGAAGGCTGCCAGTGGGTGGGAGGGGCTGCAGCTTTCAGAGACTTTGGAGGATGCCAAGGTGGATAGTTCACGGCGTATCATATGAGGTCAGCCAGCGGGCCTTGGGGCCCCTTCCCATTATCCATAGATATATGAAATAAATGGAGGCCCTCAGCAAGATGGGCTGCAGACACCTCCAGGACTCACTTGATCCTTGGCAAGCTCCCTTAGCCTTAGGACACCACCTGCTGGAACTGTGGCTTTGCTGCCTCTCCTGGCTCTCAACTTCCCTCCTAGAGGACTCCAGCCACCCTTCTCCTTCCAGATCCTTCCAGCAGGAGGCAGATATTGGTCTCTATGCTTTTGCATGTGGCCAGTTTTCTAGGGACAGATCAGCCTCTCCCAAGAATTTGGGTTCACCAGAGTGAGCGTGCCCACAAGTCTGCAGAGCGTACGGCCAGGCCTCTGAAGAGAGAACTGCTGGAAGATTTGCCCCTTTTCAAAAGCGCTAATTCCACAGTTGAGAGCTCGTCTCCTGGGGACTCAGCTTGAGTCTCAAGGAGCACATCCCCTTTGACACTGCTGGCAACTCGAGGTGCTGTGGGTCATTTTCTTGCCTTTGAGGAGTGCAAGGGAAATGCTACAATATGTCCCTTCACATGAACCACCAATCCTTATCTGGAGAACTCTCTGAGATGACAGGGATGAGAGGGAGATGTTCCTGGGGCACGCTTTCACCTGCACATCTCTCAGGTGAGTCAAACATTTGACCCCCAAAAGTTGAGTATGATGGTGAGAGTTCAGGCTGGGAGATAGAGTGTCTGGGTTCAAATCAAGAGACTGCACATCTCAACTCCCATGGTTCTCCTGCATAAAACCCAAGCCAAGCAGTTTATCACTTCCCGGCTGAGTATCCTACTGAGGCCAGCTAAACTCATTCTTTGCTGATGACAACGTTGCTTGTACCAAATGGCTTTGCCATGTAGCCCTTAGCAATGGCCAGAAGGGCTGCTCATCAAACCGCAGAGCAGGGCTTCTGGCGCACACGTTAAGAAGGGGGCTATTCACAACAAGGTCAGTAGTTCAGAACCCACTAGCTGTTTCTCTGGAGAAAAACTGTGGCTGTGTGCTTCCATAAAGATGCCCAGCCATGGAACCCCCCTGGAGAGGGCCATGATGAGCTGGAGTGAGCTCTACAGGAGTGGGATTTTTTACTGTGGATGTAATCCCACCTGGGCAGAGATTTTCTTTGTGACTTAAAGAGGCTGTACCTTACACCAATGACTTGGCTGATACAAAAGGATTCAATTCGACACTGAAGCAAACCAACTCCAAGGGAAGAAGGCAGCTGCCATGCAGAGAGCTCCAAGGACCACCAACCATGGAGGTCATTGAAGCCAAAACAAGAATACCGCCCACCAGCCCTCAGCCCCCAGGGATGGACAAAGAGAGCGTGCCCATCAAGCTGGTGCACTGGCATGATGCTGTCAGCCTCCGGTGCTGTGAGAACATTGACTTTGGTGTGTTAAAGGCACCCACTTGCGGTATGTTTGTGATGTCAGCATGTGGAAACTATGGCAAGCCCCCCTCCCTGCCTCACAGCAGCAAAGCCTCGGCATTAAAACCCTGTGCCTTCTGTGGCGCTTGCCAGCTGTGAGAGGGCAGGAAATGCCCTTGGCTTTTCTGCTCCTTGTTGCGACCTCCCTCTGAGGCAGGGAGCAGAGGATTTGAGGTTGGAATCTGTTTTGTTTCATCACTACCCTTTGTCATCTCTCTGAACACTGTCATGTGCTCCTCACCAGTGCTTCGCCCTCTCTATCACCACGCCATGTGCTCTTTAAAACATGCACACACACACACACACACACACACACACACACACCTAATGTTCACATTTTGAGGCACATTTGTCTTTAATTCACTAATAATAACAATAATTATTCAAAGCCACTTTACCATCTGAAAAGAAATCTCTATGCATACACTTAGATCATGGATGCCAACTGCCTTCTTAACAACATTTCCCAATGAAATATTCAGCAGCGATTATATTAAGCCTGAAGTTGTTCATCCAGTTTGTGTTAATCAAAACAAAAACAAGAGACGAAGGGATCCAAAAGGACATGTAAGATCATAGACTGAAAGTAGCCCCATCGAGCACCAAAGGCTTGTCCAGAAGGGCAGAGCCACAGGGTAAAGCTACATCTCTCTGGAGTTGCTGGCATTTAACTAGATGCAAAATGTCAGCGCAGGAAATGGCTTGCCCAATGCAAATACTAACAAGGGAGGCATGTGTTCCTGTGTAAATGGAGCTTTAGCCAATCCGGGCCTTCAGGATCCAGCTCTCATCGCACCATCCACGGGAAGCACCAGGGGAATGTTCCGTTTGCTTATTTTCCCTCTCTTTGCTAAGAAGAAAAAGAGCCTTTGTGGCCTAGTGGCTACAAGTTGGGCTGCTAATTGCTATATCAGCAGTTTGAAACTACCAGCTGCTTTGTGGGAGAAAGATAAGGCATTCTGCTCCCATAAAGAGTTCGAGTCTCAGACACTCACAGGGGCAGTTCTACGCTGCCCTATAAGTTGGCTGTGAGTCAGCATGGATTCGATGGCAGTGAGTTTTCTAAGAGTAAGAAGTATCTAGGGGTGTAAACAGTTAATGAGCTCTGCTATTAAGGGAAAAGTTGTCATTCCCAACCCACTTAGAGGAGCAGTGAAAGAGAAGCCTGGCAATCTTCTTCAGAATCCTCGGCCATTGAAAAGTTTATAGAATGTATTGACCTAGGTTGTTAAATAGATACAGGTATATGGTGGAGCATACAGGGACCAATGTCATAAAACGGGGTGGGGGTGGAAAAAATCTCTGAGACAGATGCAAAAACTGTGAGGGAATGAGTTTTTGAGGCTGGGGGATCAGGACCATCGTCTCTGGGATTTTCAAAGTTCCTGAGCAATCAGGAAAGGGGCAAGAGTTGGTCTCTCCCCATCCAGAGGACAGCAGAAGAGGAGAACTGATTGGGCACAATGAATCAATGACTAGTGACTCAAGCAATGATCACCCTCCAACACTGGAGACCAGAAGAACTAGATGGTGCCTAGCTCTCACTATCGACTGCTATGAAAGAGATCACATTAGAAGGGCTTGATTAGAGTAGAAGGGAAATGTGGGGCTAAACTCAAAATCATGATTGTCGCGCGCCAGGTCTCGCCAGCAAGAAAAGACGCACCACAACAGGATTCTTCCACAAGCATTTAATTTTTCATAATGCGGTAAAAGACCCCGAAACCCCAAACTACTGCTGCTTATATATGCTCTATGGGGACGTGCTGTGCCCTGATTGGTGCATTTGCCAAAACCTCATGCATTGATTGGTGAGTTCGCCAGAACCTTCGTTTGCATACTCCAGGGTGGAGTTATGACTACGTCATCTCAGCATCACGCATGCGCTAAGTGGTTGTTTATCACTTAGTTGGACCACCGCCCTGACTGCCCGGCGCCATCTAGTAATGGCGGCGAGAGCTGCGGCTACCCACATCACGAGAGCTGTGGCTTCCCACATCTCGCGAGAGCTATGGCTTCCCACATCTCCTCCTTTCTTTTTTATTTTAAGCCTAATCCATCGATCAATTCCAGAGCCTCCATCAGCTCCAAAAGATCAAGATGGATATAAAGTCCATCGATCCATCCCGGAGCCTCCAGCAGCCCCAGGAGATCAAGATTGATATAAAAACCCAAATCTGGTCACTCTAATGTGTGCAATGAGCAAAGCTCCACATGGTGCAAGCGCTGACCAAGATCCAATTTCTGTCACTCTTCCCAGTGCAATGGGACAATTCCCTTGGGGTGCAGGAGCTGACAACTTATGGGGGTTAATTTTCTCTTAACAAAGAAAGCCAAAGATCATGGGAACCACCGCGCTCAATCGCTAAGAGCGCCTGCGTGATGATGACTTTGTCACGTTTTTGCTGGGCTTTAAGCTTGCAGAGCAACCATAGCAACAACACTCCTCCACAGCACATTATTGCAGCAAATGTAAACACCCCCACCCACTCTTTAAAGTAGGAAAAGGCAGTAGAAAGCCAAGAAGTAAAATCTCCAACAGTTATGGGTTTCATTCTTGTGCCATTAAGAGTCGTAATCTGCATCCGGAGTTGTTCTTGAAGTTCTTCCAGCTCAGCTGTCCATTGTCCTGTAAGATACTGGGATATATTCTTGCTGCTAAAAGAAGACTCATTCAAGAATTTTAAAGGTGTTATGCACAAATTAGGTGTTGAAGAAACACAACTTAATTGCACCATGCTCGTAAGAGTATCCACTTGGTGTTGTAATAAATCAACTCTCTGGTTCACTAACAGTAAACCAGACATTAATCGAGCATCCAACATATGGACTGTAGATAAAGCTTCTGATGTAGATTGTGTAATATTGCTAATGACATTTGCTGTCATTACTTGATTAGACATAGCCAATCCTGCTGTAACCGCTGCTGCAGCTGAGATAGTAATAGCTGTAATAATTGCTGCGGTAATGCCAAAATCTCTTTTATATCTATAAAGTGTAGCAATAGGAAAAGTATTGGGATCTGCTTCAACCGGTACAGGTATCATAGTGGGAATCTTTACTATCAAGGCAAATGCCTCAGAGCCATTCCAACATTCAGTAAGCCAACACTGACTGCTAAATCTATTACATGAAGCTTCCCAAAATGTATCATTTGCATGACTAAAGTTGAATGTTAACAGAAAGAAAAATGGGGGCTGGACACAAACAGGTGATGGCTGAAATTGCACTCTTGATATATTAACCATAGTATTTACTTTCAGCCTCTTTGTAGTGGTATTGTATACACCAGTGACATTGTATAAAGTATCATTAATTCCAAACATTTTTGCAAAAGGAGTTACTATCGTAGATGCTCCACGTTGATTATATACCATCCATTCATACCATGGCCAGGTATTATCAGGACCAGTGGTATTAGTATTACTATTCCATTTTGCTTTACCTAAAGTCGGAGTCATATCAAAACCTGGTATAATAGGGTTGCTCCGATAATTTGGAGACTGACATTGAGTAAAAGTAGGCGGAAAACTTTTTTCAGGTGAGCAACTAGGTAATATGACACGTCTGGTCACATTAGGTGGCACTACTGATCCATTAATGGGCCCAGAGGGCCTGGATCCTTCACGAATCACCGTAAGTGTTGTTGTATTTACACGTTTTCCTTTCTCAGAGGTGCCACTTCCACCTGTAGCACCTTGTGCAACTTTCATAAGGGTGGATATAATATTATTAAATGTAGAGTCTCCAGAAGGATCCACCCAATTGACTAAAGATCCATTTCTTACAGATATACAAGGTGCACTAGTATTGATGGTGGTAAAACACAAACTATATGCCAATGTAAAATTGCTTGCATTATATACTTTAGGAGGCTCCCCTCTAGGCGTAATACATGGTATTCCCAAATCACATTGCGTTGATAAGAATAAGGGTAATATTGACGCATTCGAGTGTATGGGAATAGGTACAGGCCAAGTTTTAGCTATGGCCCATAAAAAAACTCCTTTAACTATTGGGGTCCATATTACCATCAGTATCAGCAACATTATTAGGTTGATCATCGTCTTCTTCATTCTTCCTGCTCGCACGATCTTCATCCTCCTTAATTAATCTCACCAGTCTCTCTGGCACCCAGATGGGGTTTTCTTCTTTCTGTGGAAAAACACAAATTGCTCCCCTGGACCTGATTAATATGGGGTCCGGGCCATACCATTTGTTGTCTAGGACATTTTTCCATCGGGCCATTTCCTTTGGTGGCTTTGGCCATTGTCCATGTCTGTCTGCAGCTGATTGGCCTTTCTCATCCAGATTTAAAAAAATTTCAGTTTCTCCCTATTGAGTAAGATGCTGGCAGTTGGTTTTTCATATATGTCCCTGATTTCATTGAGAATTTCCCTTCGATTCCTATTTTTTAGTATTTGTATCTAGAATGGCTGTTAGATATTATCAAATACCTTTTCTGAATCAATTGAAATGCTCATGTGGTTGTTTTTCTTTTTTATATGGTAGATCACATTCATTATTTTTCTCATTTCAAACCATCTTTGCATCCCTGGAACCAATCTCACCTGCTGTGGTTCTTTTGCTTAGCTTTTTGATAGATTGTTGGATTCTGTTGGCCAGGATTTTGAGATTTTGCCCCTATATTCATAAGGGATATTGGTTTACAGTTTTGTTTTGTTTGAAATATTTATTTCTGTTGACAAATAAATGAAATTTTGTCTTAAAGCATGGTGCAGCATGGGTAACAATGTTCACTCACGGTACTCACATGTGGGTGTATCTGCATGTGGGCGGACCCACCTAGAGACAGATAGAGGAGCGGTGTCTTGGTTCCTAAGAACATTGGTAACACAGAAAAATATGAGAAAAAAGACAAAAAGGATGGTAATAGAAATAAATTAATAAAAATATCTATTAAAGGCTACAAAAGAGAGACAATGGGAAGAAAACATAAAATTTAAATTTACAAGACATATTTTTGTTTTAAATTCTATACCATTGGCTAAATTAACTACACCATCAATAAAATTGCCTTATGCCCAAGGGGATGATTGATAATGTTCTCTAACAGAAAATAACAATTATATCTCTGAGGTGAACCAGAGCCAGATGAACCATAAATATGTGAATGGATTTTGCACTTGCACTTAATTCTAGCCTCAATCTAAGTACAATTAGTTCTTATGAAATGGCCCTATTTGATGCTCGTCCTCATGAAGAAATCACTCAAGACATGAATGCTATAGGAAAGTGTAATGAAGAAACTAGATGGTGCCCACCTATCAGAAAAAAATAGCCTCTGGGGTCTTAAAAGCTGGTCTTAAACAGCCATCTAAGTGAGGGATCAACTAAGTCCATGTGGAAGAAGCACACCAGCCTGTAAGGTCCTAGGATTTTAACTCATGAAATTCAAATCTGAAGGAGGGAATGATATCAGCTTCAATTATGAACACCTGGTTTTAAGGTTGTGGATAACATTTGCAAGCTCTGGGGAATCCTCTCTGACCAGAGCCATGGGGTGTGAACAGCCCTGTTATCAGACAGATAGCATTGTAAAATTGGTTATTGCAGATGTATTTAAGTTAAAATTTATACATCTCCCTTTTGACTCATTTTAAATATATTCCAGTTCTTTTAACCTCTGCTTTCTTTTCTAGAGCTTTTTTTAATCTGTTTTCTTTGTTATTGTTGTTAGGCTTTTAAAAATACATTTTTCTGTATATGAAATCCAGGATAACTAAATCTATATAGACAATGGTTTGGGGGCTATGGCAGGGGAGGTTGGGGGAAATAACATGAATACAATAAAGAAAAAATGTTCTAAAATTGATTGTGGTGATAATGATTATTACAATTTATCTTAATATAATTGAGCTATTGTATGGCATGTGAGTCATATGCCAATAAAAGTGTTTTTGTAAATGAATTAAAACAATTTTTCCAAGCTGTTCTCAGCCTGCTAATTGTTTCTGTCTTGGAAATTTCAACGACAATATGTTCCAGTGTTTTCTTTTGGGATCTGTGGTGTTTTGGGTTCTCTCTGCTTCCTGGAGAATTATTTTCTCCTCCTCTGTTCTGTTAAGGAAGTATTATTCCGGAATTTCTTATATGGATAGAATCCCACTTCATTCTTATGTTTTCTTCAGATTCTTTTGTTCTTTTAGCTGATTGTATCACTCATAAATTGGAGTTAAGAGATATGCCTTCAAACTCACCAATTCAGCTTTCCATTTCTTCAATTCTCTTACTCTGTTCTTCTAAATTGTTGCCTAATTCTCTTATCTTAATATTTTCTGCATTTCTTTTTAGAGGTTTTTGTTGAAGATATCTAGCTTTTCTATTCTGACCATTGTTCTCGCAGACTCTTTGTTGAAAGTACATGACAACATTTTTCTGAATTCAATTTATGATAGTTTCAGAGCCTGTTCTTTTTAAGAAAATTCCTTGAGATCTGAGTGTTGTTCATTTGTTAATCCTTCTTCTGATGAATCAGGAGTGACTGCTGCCACTGCAGCATCGTGGCCGGGTATTACGGTTGGGAGGGCTGCTAGATTTTGTGGGAGTCGATGACTTTGTTGAGTAGTGCCAGAAATGAATAATAGAAGAGGGACGGGGGAGGGAAAAAAGGCTTTGGGCAGTAAAAGGCTGTACTAAGAAAAGTTGGGAGGGGGAGGAACACTGTACTTGAGTGTATTCTTCCCTAAGGCCTAGAGCTTCTTAACATAGTCCGTCAAAGCACAGGCAATCTTCAGGAAAACCATCATGGTGCCAAGTTTGTCCTTGGGATAGCCTAGGCTGGTCCTTTGGGACCTATGCTCCGGGAACTGTGCAGGCCAGCTTGCTTGGAGAGCTGGAAGCCACATGGGACCTGCGTGCTTATTACACGTGAAGCTTTGGACCCTGCTCACAATGATAGTCTTTGAGGAGTGGAGCTGGGTTGCTGTAGCCAGCAGTGCAGAATGGAGCTACAGATGGGTAGCAGGAGACCACTGGGCGCCTCTTCAGTGGACCTGCTCTTTCCTTCCCTTCTCTGCTTGCTCCCACAGTCTCTGATATATGGAAGCCTCCTTTTACTTCACTTTCAAGCCATTGTCTGAGATCACAGGCCACCTGTCTTTTCTTAGGGCCTAGTCTATCCTGGTTGTTACATAAGGATCTACCTGTGTGTATGTGTTCAGTTGGACATGTTCTAGTCCCCTTTCTTTAATGTTTTTAAAAGTTTCTATAGAACTGGTGTCAGCACTTCTGAATTTTTTATGAAATATCCCAGTGAAGCCATCTTGCCATTGACTTTTCTTTTTATATATATTTTTGGTCTTTTTTGAAGGGGTGGAGCAGGGGGTTAATCACATTCTGAATTGCTTATTTCATAATTACTCTGCTTAAACCTATTTCTATTCATATTAGTTTAGGTATGTCGTATATTTTCAGGAATTTGTCCCATTCATCTGCACTTTCAAATCTGTTGCAGTTCTTTTTCATAGTGTTATGATTCTTTATTCAATGAATATGTTGTGTTGTCTCCAGATTCATTTCTTTTGATTATTTGCCCTTCCCCCCCCCCACCCCCCCAGTATATCCAGTAGTTTGTTTCAGTGATTCTTTTCAAAGAACCAACTTCTGGTTTGATTGATTTTTTTCTGTTGTTTAACTGTATTCTATTTCATTTCTTTCTCACTGGTATTTATTATTCATTTCAGCTAGTATCTTTGGCCTCTTGCTCTTCCTTTCCTTTTTGTTCAAGTTTTCATTTAAACAATTGATTTTCATCCATCTTTTTAAATATGGGCATGTATTGCTATGAATTTCCCTCTGAGAATGGTTTGCGCTGTGTCATAAAGGATTTGGTATGTTGTGCTTTCCTTTATATTTGATACCAAGTATATTTTTATTTCACTTTTAATTTCTTACATAGAGAAATTGTTTTCTAGTCGTACAATATTTAATTTTGGTATAATAATAATTATTCATTTTTATTCTTCCTGTGATTGATTTCTTACTTCATACCATTATGGTCAGAAAGTATGCTTTGTATGATTTTAATGTTTTAAAACTTGAGATTTGTGGCATAATCTGTAGTTGGTTCTGGAAAAATTATCCTGTGAAAATGTCTGCTGATGATGGATGGAGTGTTCTAAGTTAAATTGGCTTATGATTTTCTTTATGTTCTTAATGTCCTTATTGATTCACTTTTTAAATGTTCTGTCGAGAACTGAAATTGAAGGTTTCAAAACTACAAATATTAATAGCGGCACTGTAATTTTTTTCTTTGATATTAGTGTTTGTGTCATGTTTTTGGACAGGTTAGGTGAATATATGCTAATAATTGTTGAATCTTCTTGAAGTATTAGCCCTTTTATTATGTAATAGCCTTTATCAGTATGACCACACTCCTTTTTTTGGGTGCTGGTTGCACGGAACATTTTTTCCATCCTTTATTTTCAGTCAGTTTGTGTCCTAATTGAATGTGTGTTTTGTGTAGGTAACAAAAGATGAATCATGTTTTTTATCCAGTCTATCACTCTGCCTTTTGTGTAAATATTTTGGCTATTTACATTTTCTTCATTCTTTTAGCTAATTGGGTTTTGAGTTTCTTTTATCTGGTTTCTCTTTTTATCAATTTTCCTGTTATTTTTTGTATTTAGCATCTTTTGTTATGAGCTTTAATTCCTCTTTACATATTCTCTTAGTGGTTACTACAAATATTATACTATACAACATGCAATTACAGTAACATTTAGCATGCAATCAACAATGAATGTGAAATATTAAGTATTCCTGGTTTACTGTTCCCTCTCCTTTTTCTGTTGGTGAACCTCCAGTGACAGTAATGTACACCCTACATCCAGTAGTCGTAATATGTACTTATTTTCTGAGATCTCTGTCTGACTCCTTCCTCCCCCTTTGTGTACATTTGAGTGTTTGATTAATGTTCTTTCCTTTCCATTTAGAAAACTTCCTTAAGTACATGTAGGGCTGGTCTGGTATTGCCAAATTCCCAAGGCTTCTGGTTATTTGGGACTCTTCTTCCCTGTTTCAAAGAAATGCCTTGACTTAGTGCTTTTCTGTTGTTTCCTTTTTAATTAAAGTAGGGCGATGCCATCTATCGGTTGGCGTGTGTCACATATTGGTATAAGGAGCCCTGGTGGTGCAGATTGGTGTGATACTGCTAACCACAAGTCAGCAATTCACATCCATCTTTCTCTGTAGGGGAAAGATCAAGCTATTGCTCCCATAAACATGTACGCTCTCAGAACTCTAGGGTAAAAAAAGAAACCAAGAAACCATGGGGAGCAGTTTTACTCTTCCCATAGGGACACGAACAGTCAGAATCAACTTGAAGGCAGTGGGTTTTTACCTGTTGTTATGGAATTAAAGAATTTCCGATTTATTACCAAAGGTTTATAATTCATTACTGTGCTTAGATTTCTGGTGTTCAAATTGTGCCAGACAGGTCAACCTATCTGCTAAGTTTTTGCACTGCACCATCATTGTTTTGGTTGTTTTATTACGTGGTTCCTGAGATACTCCAGATTTACCTTGTACATTGCTGCCATTTACCCCAGAATCAGCCATTTCTCCAATGACTGCCGGTTCATTTGACAAGAGAATGATTCTTGAGGTCGATTAGGTTACCAGATGGGCTCATTGCTACAGGGATATCCTTGCTTGTTGGCTGAACTCAGTGTCTTACACTCATTCTACAGAAGGAGAAATAGCATGACCTTTCCCCCTGCGTAGCGCCCATTCTTTTCCAAATTTTAGCGTAAAGTTTCACTGTAATTTACAATGCATATTGCAAAGCACAACAACCATGCTTCTTCCCTTTGTCGCTGAATTTTCCTCCAATTTAGCTAACATTTTAACTTTCTTTCTCTTTCTCTCAGCTGGTAATCTTTGTTTTCTCGATGAGGCTGCCCTTGGCAAATATAAGATTTTAGTCAGATCGCTTTCAGTGGCAGTTTTTACTGCTATTGTGGACACTACAATGGATTTATCAAATGTTCTTTCTCTTTAAGCATCATTTCAGCTTTTTCTTTTTTTCCCCCAACTGTCCATCTTGATTTTCCTGGTGAGGCTGCCTTTGATAAAAGGAAATATAAGATGGTAACCCGCTATCTTTGGTTTGATACTTTTTTCTGCTGTGTATTTTGCTGGACACCATAATGGCTTTCTGTGGCCTCTGTAAGAAACCCAGAGTCCTTTGTTCTTAATGCTGTGATAGACCTGAGTGGACTTGCTACTTCACAAGACTTTCCCCAGATTCCTTATCACCTTCAACATCCACAGCCACCCACTTAAGCAAGTGATAACTTAAAAACAGTAGTCTGACTTCCATCCTTCCAGAGAGCCACCAAGTAGACGTGCTAAGGCCCTGCTGCTCCAGCTCAGGCTCCACACATCTCTACCAGTTGTAATGGACTATGCTCCTAGGTTTTGTGTTACTAAATCTCAAGACAGAGAGACTTCGACTCGTTGTATATCAGGCATCAGCTTTCTCACACTGCTGAGTGGTGTGGATGTGTCTAAAGGAGTCCTAGTGGTACTTAGTGGCTATGTTTGGGTGCTGTTAAAATCTAGGTCAGTCGTTCAAACCCATCAGCCAGTCTGTGGGAGCGAGATGAAGCCGTCTGTTCCTGTAAAGATTTTCCACCTCAAAAACCGAAAGAAGTAGTTCTCTGCCCTATATGGTCGTTGTGAGTCAGAATCAACTTGTTATCAGCAGTGGACATTTTCAGAATACCTATTTGGAATATAAGAAGAACCACACAAGAAGCAGGCCACCAGATAAATATGACTGTGGATGTTGCTTCCAAGATCCGTGCTGCCCAGTGGAAAGGGAAATGAGCTGCAAGTGCACACAGTTGATGCATCCCACTGCCGACTGCGAGGCTGGCAGTTTGAGTCCACCCACATTGAAAGGGATATTGAAAGAAAGACCTGGTGATCTACTTCTGAAAAATCACCATCGAAAACCCTGTGAAGCACAGTTCTACTCTGACACCCATGGGGTTGGCAGTACTACTCAACCGGGTGCCTAGCAAGACACCATTCTTTGTGGGATTTTTCCTATTTTAATTACCATCCATTGCTTTTTATTTTTTTAATCATTTTACTGAGGGCTCGTACAACATTTATCACAATCCATACGTACATCCATTGTGTCAAGCACATTTGTACATTTCTTGCCATCATCATTCTCAAAATATTTCTTTCTGCTTGAGCCCTTGGTATCAGCTCCTCATTTTTCCCCTCCCTCCTAACCCTTCTCCCTCATGAATCCTTGATAAATTTATAAATTATTATTATTTTGCCATGTCTTACACTGTCCAGCATCTTCCTTCACCCACATTTCTGTTGTCTGTCCCCCAGGGGGTGGTTATATGTAGATCCTTGTGATCAGTTCCTGCTTTCTACCCCTCCGTCCCTCCACCCTTCCTGTTTCGCCGCTCTCACCACTGGTCCTGAGAGGGTCATCTGTCCTGGAGTGCCTCTGTTTCCAGTTCCTGTGTGTACCAGTATACATCCTTTGGTCTAGCTGGATTTGTAAGGTAGAATTGGGATGATGATAGTGGGGAGGAGGAAGCATTGAAACTAGAGTAAAGTTGTATGTTTCATCATTGCTACACAGCACCTTGACTTGCTCATCTCCTCCCTGCAACCCTTCTGTGAGGGGATCTCCACTTGCCTACAGATGGGCTTTGGATCCCCACTCTGCACTGCCCCTCAATCACAGTGATAATAATATTTTTGTTCTTTGATGCCTGATACCTGAACCCATCAACATCTCATGATCACACAGGGTAGTGTGCTTCTTCCATGTGGGATTTATTGCTTCTCAGCTAAATGGCCTCTTTATTTTTAAGCCATTAAGACCCTAGGTGCTATATCTTTTGATAGCCAGGCACTACCAGCTTTCTTCACCACATTTGCTTACGCACCTGTGTTGTCTTCAGCGATCGTGTTGGGAAGGTGAGCCTTATGGAATGCCAGTTTAATAGAACAAGTGTTCTTGCATTGAGGGAGTACTTGAGTAGAGGCCCAATGTCCATCAGCTACGTTAATACTATAAATATATGCACATAGATCGATTATTTCCCCATTGTCATATATAAATATGTTTGCATATGTACATGCCTGTATTTAGACCTCTATAAATATCCTTTGCCTTCTAGTTCTTTCCTCTATTTCCTTTTACTTTTATCTTGTCCCTCTATCATGCTCAGCCTTCATTTGGGTTTCAGTAATTCCTCTCAGTTACATTACCCTTGAACAAGCCCTACCAGGCCTTTTACACCCTCCTCATCACTGATTTTGGATCACTTGTTATTCCATTGTCCCTGGGATTTATTAACACCACTTCCTTTCCCCCACCTCTCCCTCTACTATGTCCCCTGGAACCTTCGGTCCTGTTGTTTTCTCCTCCAGATTGTTTATCCAGACTCTTTTATCTAGACAGACCTGCAGAGATAATACTATGCACAAACCAAGACAGAGCAAAACAAAGCAACAAAAAAGAAAATAGCTCAAGGTCTATTGACATTTAGGAGTGTTTTCTGGTGGAGTCTGATGGAGTGCCACACCATGGCCCCAAAGTCTATTTTTGGTATTCCCTCGAGACGTCCTTGCTCTGCTCCCCTTGCTGTTCTGTTGCACGCCTTTAGTGTTTTGCCTCGGTGTGGTGGGGTCTGATCAGGCATAATTCCCTCACTGTGTATCCAGTGTTGTCCCCTATAGGGCTATGGGCCAGTGAGGGATGTCATGTCTCATAGTGGGGTTGACCATATGGCCCTCTCTAGCTATTGGCTGCTCTGAGCAGGGATATCATCTTCAAGTCTTGGTGGGCCAGGATGTGCTCCACTCTCTCTTCCTCCCCCCTCATTTGCTCCTGTGTGCTCTGATCAGACATGTCCCTCTCCCTGAGCTGTAGCTTCAGTGCTGCCCCTAAGGTAAATTCTTCAGGGGGCAGGGGTGGTTGTCCACATAGTTGGGATTGGGGCCTGTCTCTCAGACCCCTCTACTGGTTCCCTGCTTCATGCCAGTATGTTGCATTCACATCTTAGAGCACCGCTTTGTAGTCTGGTCCCTCTTTCCCTGAGAAGATATGAATAATACACTCCCCTTGGGGGAGTTAGTGCCCTGTTCCCCAACTACTCATTTGTTTTTTCTCTCTTTCCCCTTCCTTTTTAGTTGTCTACCATATGTATTCCTGGATTTGGTCTGGTCCCTGCCATACTCCCTGAACCTGAACCCAGGAATGTTTATATACAATAGTTTTTTCCCTAAGCCCGTTTTGCACTTTTTTTTTTTAAAGCTTTCCTCATCAGACTCATATAGTACTTCTCATTTTCTGCTTGGCTTACTTCGCTTAGTATAATTTCCTCCAATTCTTTCCAATGTGCTTCATGCATTCATCACTACTTTTTTTCTTATTTTTTTAATCATTTTATTGGGGGCTCATAGAATTCTTATCACAATATGTTCTTGATCCATTGTGTCAAGAACATATGTACATTTGTTGCCATCATCATCCTCAAAACATTTGCCTTCTATTTGAGCCCTTAATATCTGCTGCTTATTTTCCCCCTCCCTCCCCACTGTCCCCTACCTCATGAACCCTTCATCATTAATAAATTATGATTATTTTGTCATATACTACACTGTCCGATGTCTCCCACCGCCTTCTTCTCAACTGTCCCTCCCCCAGGGAGGAGACTATATGTAGATTCTTGTAATCAGTTCCCCCTATCCACCCCACATTCTCTCCACCCTCCAGGCATCGCCACTCTCACCACTGGTCCTGAATGAGTCATCTGTCCTGGATTCCCTGTGTTTCCAGTTGCTATCTGTACCAATGTACATCCTCTGGTCTAGCCAGATTTGTAAGGTAGAATTGGGATCATGATAGTGGAGGAGAGGAAGTATTTAAGAACTAGAGGAAAGTTATATGTTTCATCGCTGCTACCCTGCACTCTGACTGGTTCATCTCTTCCCCACAACCCTTCACTAAGGGGTGTCCGATTGGCTACCAATGGGCTTTGAGTCTCCACTCTGCACTCACCCACATTTTCAATGATATGATCTTTTGTTCCTTGATGCTTGAAACCTGATCCCTTCGACAGCTCGTGGTCACACAGGCTGGTGTGTTTCTTCCATGTGGGCTTTATTGCTTTTGAGCTAGATGGCCACTTGTTTATCTAAGAACCTTTAAGAACACAGACGCTATATCTTTTGATAGCTGGGCACCATCACTTTTCTTCACTACATTTGCTTACACACACGTTTGTCTTCATTGATCGTATCAGGGAGGTGGGCACCCATTGATATGATTTTTAGTTCTTTCATGTCTGATAACCAGTCCCTTCTGCACCTTGTGGTCAGACAGGCTGTGTGCTTCTTCCATGTTGGCTTTGATGCATCTCAGCTAGATGGCCGCTTGTTTATCTTCAACGCTTTAAGATCCCAGACGCTTTGATAGCCACGTACCATCAGCCTTCTTCACCACATTTGCTTATGCACACATTTTTCTTCAGCAATCATGTTGGGAATGTATGCATCCTGGAATGCCAATTTAATAGAACAAAGTGTTCTTGCATTGAGTAAGTGGAAGCCTAATTGTTTTATTAGGAGTTCACACAACTCTTATCACAATTCATACATACATCAGTTGTGTAGAGCACATTTGTACATTCATTGCCCTCATCATTCTCAAAACATTTCCTCTCCACTTAAGCCCTTGGCATCAGGTCCTCATTTTGTCCCCTCCATCCCTGCTTCCCCCTCCCTCATGAACCCTGGATAATTTATAAATTATTATTTTGTCATATCTTGCCTTGTCCGACATCTCCCTTCACCCACTTTTCTGTTGTCCACCCCCTAGTAACAAAGTCAAATGCAGATCCTTGAAATCGATTCCTCCTTTCCAACCTACTCTCCCTCTACGCTTCTAGTAGTGCCACTCTCACCACTGGACCTGAAGAGATCATCCACCCTGGATTCCCTATGTTTCTGGTTCCTTTCTGCACCAGTGTACATCCTCTGGTCTAGCCAGACTTGCAAGGTAGAAATCAGATCATGATAGTGCAGGAGGATGAAGCATTTAGGAACTAGAGGAAAGTTGTATTTTTCATTGTTGCTACATCACACCTTGACTGGCTCGCCTCCTCCCCTACACCCCTCTGCAAGGGGATTCCGGTGACTGACAAATGGGCTTTGGATCTCCAATCTGCACCCCGCCCCCCTACCTCATTCACTATGGTAAGATTTTTTGTTCTGATGATGCCTGATACCTGATCCCTTCAACACCTTGTGATCGCACGGGATGGTGTGGTTCTTCCATGTGGGCTTTGTTGCTTCTGAGCTAAGTGGCTGCTTGTTTGCCTTTAAGACACCAGACGCTATACCTTTTGATATCCGGGCACCATCAGCTTTCTTTGCCACATTTGCTTATGCACCCATTTGTCTTCAGCGATCATATCATGGAGGCAAGCACAAAATGTTATGATTTTTTGTTCTTTGATGCCTGATAACTGATCCCTTTGGCACCTTGTGATCACACAAGCTGGTGTGCGTCTTCCATGTGGGCTTTGTTGCTTCAGAGCTAGATGACCACTTGTTTATCTTCAATCCTTTAAGACCCCAGACGTTATATCTTTTGATAGCCGGGCACCATCAGCTTTATTCACCACATTTGCTTATGCACCCGCTTTGTCTTCAGCAGTTGCGTTGAAAAGGTCAGCATCACAGAATGTCAATTTAATAGAAGAAAGTATTCTTGCATTAAGGGAGTACTTGAGTGGAGGCCCAATGTCCTTCTGCTACCTTAATACTAAACGTATAAATATATGCACATAGATCTATTTACCCATCCTCATATATAAATATATTTGCATATATACATGTCTTTATCTAAACCTCTATAAATGCCCTTTGTCTCCTAGCTCTTTCCTCTATTTCCCTTGACTTTCCTTCTGTCCCACTATCATGCTCAGTCCCGACCAGGGTTTCAGCAAATCCTCTTTGTTACATTACCCTTCATCATGCCCTACCAGGCCTCCCAGCCCCTCCTCACCACTGATTTAGATCACTTGTTCCCTTGTCCCTGGGTTTGTTAACACCACTACCTTTTCCCCCACCTCTCCTATGTCCCTCCTGAACTGTCGGTCCTGTTGTTTTATCCTCCAGATTGTTCATCCAGCCTATCTTATTTAGAAAGACCAGCGGAGATAATAACATGCACAAAAACAAGACATAAAAATACCAAGGAACAATATACAACCAACCAACAACAATAAATCAATGACAAAAAAAAAACACAAGAAAGAAAAGTTTGTAGTTAGTTCAAGGATTGTGTGTTGGCCTTTAGGAGTGTTTTCCAGTTCAATCAATTGGGGTACCACACCCTAGCCCCAAAGTCCACCTTCATCATTCCCTGAGGACCTCGCCGCTCCATTCCCTTGCTATTCTGTTGCACCCCCTTAGTGTTTTGCCTCGGTGTGGCGGGATCAGATCAGGCGTAGTTCCCACACTGTGTCTCCAGTGTTGTCCCCGGTAGAGCTATGGGTCAGTGAGGGGCGTCATGTCTCATAGTGGGGCTGGCCATGTGGTCCTCTCTGTGGACTGGCTGCTCTAATCAGGATAATCGTCCTCAAGACCTGGTGGGCCAGGATGTGCTCCACTTTCTCCTCCTCCTCCTTCATCATCACCCATGTGCTCCCATCAGATATGTCCCTCTCCTGGAGCTGCAGATTCAATGCCGTCTTTTGAAATAAGTTCTTCTGGTGGGAGGGCCAGGCGTCCTCTTAATATTTGTCATCACTGCTTTTTAGTGATGTGTAGTACTCCATTGTATGTATATACCACTGTTTTTTAATCCAATCATTTGTTGGTGGAAATTTGGGTTGTTTCCAACTCCTTGCATTCGGATTTGTACCCTTGTGGAACTGCTGTTCAGGTCCTTTGCCCACCTCCTCGGTGGGCAATTAGTTTTTTTTTCTCTTTGGAAACTAGCAGAGTATTGTAGATTTTAGTAATAAGGCCTTTGTCTGATGTGTCAGGCTAAAGATGTTTTCCCAGTCCGTGGGCTCTCTTATTACTCTCTTGGTGAATTATTTTGATGTACACAGATGTTTTATCTTCAGTGTATCCCACATGTCAATTTGTGACTCATGTGCATTTGTGTCCTTCCCTGTTTCTGCTATCCCATGTATTCCCAGTGCCAAAATTCTCAGATTGGTCCCAGTTCCCTTATTGATGGACCTAATAGTTTGGAGTTTTACCTCAAGGTCTGTGATTTACCTTGAGTTTATTCTTGTGCATGGAGTCAGATAAGGGTCATGCTTCATTTTTCTGCAGGTAGATATCCATTTTTTCCAACACCGCTTGTTAAAGAGGGTGGTACCTGCTTTTGATATTTTGGGGGCTTTATCAAAAGTGAGTTGTCTGTATCCTGATGATTTTATTTCTGGGTTTTCAGTTCTTTTCCAGTAGTCTAAGTATCTGTCATTATACCAATACCTCCCAGTTTTGACCATGATGGCATTATAATATGTGCTAAAGTCAGGTAAAGCAAGCCCTCCCACTGTGTCCTTCTTAGGGAGTCTCTGCTAATTCTGGGCTTCTTCCCTCTCCATATGAATTTGGTAATCAGTTTTTCCATTTCTTTCAAGAAAGATGAGGGTAATTCTCTCAGGATTGCATTAAAGTTATATAGTGCCTAGGAGAGAACTGACATCTTTACTATATTGAGTCTTCTGATCGACAAAAATGGGATATTCTCCCATTTGTTGAATCACTCTTGGTTTCTTGTAATAGTGTTCCATAGTTTTCCTCATATAAATCTTTTGTTCTTTTAGTCTGCTATTTCCCTAGATATTTTAATTTGTGCTTGGCTATTGTGATGGGTACCACCTTTTTGACCTCCTCTTCTGTTATTTTAGCTGATATGTATAGCAGTCCAGTGGACTTCTGTTTGTTGATCTTGTATCCTGCCACTCTGCCCCTTTTGGATCTTTTGGGATTTTCCATTTATAAAATCATGTCATCTACATATAACGATAGTTTTACCTCTTCCTTCCCCAGACGAATACCTTTGATGTCTCTCCTTTGCCTTATGCTGCGAGCTAAAACCTCCAGTACGATGTTAAATAAGAGTGGGGACAAGGGGCATCCTTGTCTGGACCCTTTTTCTGTGGAATTGTGTTCCTCTTTTCTGCATTGACTACCATGTTGGCTGTTGGTTCTTCATATATAGCTTGTATTGTCTTGAGGAATTGTCCTTCCATTCCTATCTCCTGACGTGTCTTAAAAAGGAATTGGTGTTGGATGTTGTCGAATGCTTTTTCCACATCTATCAATATTATCATGTGGTTCTTAGAGTTTTTCATGTCAATGTGGCACATGATACTAATGGTCTTTCGTATGTTGAACTATCCCTGGTATGAATCTTGCTTGGTCATGGTGAATTACCATATATACTCGTGTATAAGCTGAATTTTTCAGCACAAAAAATGTGCTGAAAAACTGGGGTTTAACTTATACGAGGTGTAATATCTCACAGGTGATTGTCGTTCCTCCGCTGTTCATTCAAAGCCCCACTGATACTGCAGGGCTTTGAATGTTTGTTACTCACATCTAACCAATCAGAGCCATCCTATGACGTGGAAGGCTCCAATTTGCAGAAGCACCCATAGTGATTCACTTACGCTGGCAGCTGAACTGGTCAGGATGTGTCCGTGGCTGCGCTCCGTCTCTCCCCTCTGGTCTCTGTGTTAATTCACATCCTGCATTTCCCACCCTAGGCTTATACTCAAGTCATCAGTTTTTCTAGTTTCCCAGGTAATAACTAGGTACCTAGGCTTATACTCAGGTCGGCTTATATTCAAGTATATATGGTATTCGTTTTATATACATTTGTATTCTATTGGCAAGTATTTTGTTAACAATTTTTGCATCTGTGTTCATTAAGAATATTGGTCTGTAGTTCTCAATTCTTGTAGGATTCCTGCCCTGTTTGGGTATCATATTTATACTTGCTTCAAGAGGTTGCCGTCTTTTCTAGGTTCTGGAAGATTTTGTGTAGGATTGGTGTCATTTCTTCCCTAAATGCTTGGTAGAATTGTCCTGTGAAGCCATCTGGTCCAGGGAATTTGGGGTTGGTAATCCCTTGATATCCTTGTCTATTTCTTCTATTGCTATGGGTCTATTGACATTCTTGATGTTCCTCTGGGACATTCGAGGGAGGGATTGTTTTTCAAAATTTGACCATGTCTTCCAAGTTGTTGAATTCATTGGAGTACAGTCCTTCGTAATACTCTTTAATTATCATTTTGAATTCATTAGAGTCTGTTGTAATGTCCCCTCTTTCATCCCTCATTCTTGCTATTGAAATTTGTTCCCGTCTTTCTTTGGTTAGGTTTACCCACGATATGTTGATTCTGTTTATCTTTTCAAAGAACCAACTTTTAGCAGCATTAATTTTTTCCATAGTTTTCTTATTTTCCCTCTCCTAAATCTCAGCCCTGATTTTTATTATTTCTTTTCTTTTGCTATTAGCACGATTGTGCTGTTGACTCAGCCCTAGTTGCTGTAAATTTTGTGCCAGCATATCAATCATATGGCTTTCTTCCTTTCTCAGGTGTGCATGTATTGCTATGAAACTTCCTCTGATAACTGCCTTTGCTGTGTCCCATAAGTTTTGGTACGTCTTATTCTCATTCTCATTGGTTTCTAGAAATTTCCTAATTTCATCTATGATCTGAGCCAGTACACACTCCTTTTTCAGTAGAGAGTTATTCATCCTCCAATTGTTTGCCTTGTTTTATTCATCTTCATTTTGCTGATTTCCAGCCTTATGGCACAGTGGTCAGTGAGAGAAGTCTATATGATATCAATGTGCTTAAATTTATGCAGATTTGACTTATGCCCCAGCATGTGGTCTATCTTCGAATATGTGCTATGTGGGCTTGAAAAGAATGTGAAATATTTTGTATTTTCATGAAAAGCTCTGTAAATATATATCAGGTCAAATTGACTAATTGTAGTGTTTAGATCTCTGGCCTCCTTGTTGAGTTTCTTTCCCTGTGATATTTCTTTCTCAGAGAGTGGTGTATTGAAGTCACCTACTATAATTGTTGAGGCTGTGACTTCCTTTTTCATATTTTGAAGCATTTGTTTGACGTATTCAGCAGGTCTGTCATTTGGGGAATATGTTTACAATGCTTAGTGGTTCTTTGCCTACTGCTCCCTTGAGCATTATATAGTGTTCCTCATCTCTTTTTATGGTTTGCACTTTGAGGTCAGTTTTATCCAAGATTACGATTGCAACCCTTGTTTTTTTTTTAATTGCTGTTTCTTTGGTATGTTTTTCTCCAGCATTTGATTCTCAGCCTAGTTTTGTTTGTAGTCTTGACATGTGTCTCCTGTTGGCAGCAGATTGATTAGTTGTATTTCTAAACTAGTCTAAACTAGTCTGCTAGCCTCAGTCTTTTAATGCCTGAGTTTAGTTCATAGATATTCAGGGGTATTATTTCCTTCCGTGGACTCTGTGATGTCATCTTACACCTTTTGTGTTGGGTGTTTTCCCACCTCCCTTTCTTTTTAATGTAGTGTGTGTGTGTGTGTGTGTGTGTTTCATTCTTGACTTCTTTTCACCCTTAATCCAATGCTATCTTGGGGGCTGTTTTCTCTTTGTTTCCCTCTGGGTGAGGTTGTTCTCTGTGGCAGTCTCTTACTTATGCTAGGTGAGTGCTGTTCTTCTGCCTATACTGCATCGACAAGGATCCAGGCTGGGTTTCTTCTAATGTATTCTTTGAGTTTTTCCTTCTCTAACAAGACAATTACTTCTTCATCTATCTTGATCAGTAATTTGGCTGTGTAGAGTATTCTTGGGTTTGCATTATTTTCCTTCAATTTTTGCAATGTTACTCAACAACTCTCTCCTCTTCTTCATAGTGTTCTCTGATACCCTGTTTCCCCGAAAATAAGACAGTGTCTTATATTAATTTTTGCTCCCAAAGATGCACTAGGTCTTATTTTCAGGGGATATCTTATTTTTCCATGGAGAAGAATGTGGTACACGTTTATTGTTTATTGTTTTATTAAAAGAGACCTCGTACTACCTGTCTGCTCTGACTGCGCTGCAGCCAATAGTGAGCTGCGTGGTGGTGCCCACCACTATGATCCAGAGTCCAGAGTTACGGTAGCTTCGGGGGTGCTGATTTTTGGGGAGGTCTTATTTTTGGGAGATGCCTTATATTTCAGCCCGAGGCAAAACTGTAAGTAGGTCTTATTTTGGGGGGATGTCTGACTTTTGGGGAAACATGATAGGTCTGAGCATATTCTTATTTGGGAAACTATGTGATTGCTTGTTTTTCCCTAGCTCTTCTCATGATTTTCTCCTTTTCCTCAAAGTTGGATAGTAAGTATGATGTGCCTTGATTTCTTCTTGGGTTTCAATCTGACTGGTGTTCTTTCAGCTTCCTGAATGGTTGCCAGGCTTTCATTCATTAAGCTCGGGAAGTTTTCCTCCAAGAATTTCCTCTCTGTTGCAGTTGACTTCTTTGTGGTGTCTTCCTCTGGTAATCCAATAATTCTAATGTTGTTCCACTTCATAGCATCAGACCTAGCTTTTAGGTTCTCTTCATCTTCACTAATGATCTTATTAGATTTTTGTTCGCATTTAAAGTCTCCTTGGCTGTCCTCTAGGTCACTGGTGCAATTATCTGCCTCCTCCAGTCGATTCTCGTGGTCTGCGTGTCTGCTACTAGTTTTTGTTATCTCTTCCCTGATCTCTTGTATTTCCCTTTGGTGTATGGACTTAATCTCCTCTTTCATTTCATCTTTTTTCTGTATTGTTTTTCTCATATCCTGTATTACAGCAAGAAGTATTCTGAAAAATTCTTTATGTGGCAGATAAATATCTGCTTCTTCTATGCATGTCGTTCGGTTCAGGACATCTCTGCCATTGAAGTTTGTTTCTCATGTTTTTTTGTTGAGGTCATTGGGCCTGATTGCTGTTTGTTTTAGAGGAGCCAGGTGCCATTTTTCAGGGAGTCAAAGAGCACTGGCTCTCTCTGGGAGACTCGTAGGAAAGCTTCTTCGAACTGCTACAGCTAATTTCACTATGGAATTAGCCAACCACTTTATCCTCCTGTGGCTTCACTCTTTCCCTAGTCAACAAGTTGGATGGGCCTCTCCGGAGATGCTGGTTGGGTTGTTGTGGATCCACGAGGATGGTGCTTTACTGGGTGATCTCACAAGAATCCATGATGGTGTGGCCCATGACGGCTTGGGTTGCCACAGGTGGCATGCAAAGGTGCCCGCTGCAACAGGAGTGTCACAGAAATCTGGTTGGTTGCCTGCTTTGGTATAGAGCACCGTGAATGTTGGGCGGAATTTCCCTGATCAGGTAGATCACTGCATAGGTTAGGCAGAGGTTCCCACTGCTCCGTGGAAAGCTGGTGAGTGTTTGATAAGCTTTCTTAGTCTGTGAGGCACTACAGCAGGCGGGAGGAAGCTCCCTCAGTAACGTGGGACCACAGAGGATGGATAGGAGCTCCCCAAGGCACACAGGCAGGATTTCCCCCAAAGAAGGGGTGCCGAATTTCTCCAGCCATGTCTTAAGCACTACAGAGGACCGGCAGGTGGGCTTTTCCAGGGAAGAAGTTGGGCAGGATATCCCCTGTTGGAGTGTGGGTGGGCTTTCCCAGCTTCCGGTTATGCTGCAGAGGGAAGAGCTCGCCCAGCAGGGTTGAGTGCAGGCATTAATGCCCTAGGCTAAGGGTAGTGGTCAGGATGTTGGCAGTGCTGTGTGAGAGAAAGGGGAAGAGAAAAAGAGATGGAAAAAAACAGCCCACTGACACAGGGGGATAGGGGGGAATAGAGAGAAGAGAGGGAAACTGAAGCATCAATATAAATGAACCTGATCCTTGACCATGGGGCTGCAGGGGTTTAATCCCTGCCCTGAGATGGTGTCAAACTGTGGCTGTGTTGAGATAAAGCCCCTGTGTTGGCTACAAATGATCCTGGCTCCAGCCAAGACAGTGGCCGGGCCAAGGTAAGGTGACCAGATTTTAACATTGGTATAGCGGGACACCATTGATAAAACTCATATCCTGGTGAAATTGCCACATGGCAGCCAAAAACCGTACATACCCTCACTTGTTGTCCATTCTTTCCAAAAATTGGGACTTTTTAAAAACACCATAGACACGAGAAAAAATGTTTAAAAAGCGGTACGTCTGGTCACCTTAGGCTAAGGTCAAACCCTAGCTGGCCTCCATTGTGGTAAGCCAAAAGACCCAGCTCCTTAAAACCTATTGGATCTCTGCCTACTTATCTTTCTGATGCTCCTTCTGCGACCTGGCGGTGTGGAATTTCCCTCTTAGTGACTCTCCTGCACAGATTTCTGTGGAGTTCCTCTGCTATGTGTTACTCAGTCGCCATCTTCCTGGAAGTCTCTACCATCCATTTCTTAACAGATTTTTGTGAGAACTTTTTTTTCTCTCCCACTTAAAATTAATATACTTTTCCCCTCAAGAGACTGTAATTTACCTTTGTAAATTACAGGAAAAGGGCTTCAAAAATTCATGGAAAATTCCTTTACCTTTTAATCCTATTTCCATGAGTTATTTGTGGCTCACTCATACATGTTATTCCAGTTACTATGGCTCCATAAGAAATTATCGCCAACACTTAATGGCCTAAAATAGCAATTAAATATGCTCATAGATTTTATATTTTGTGGGAAGGAACTCAGACATAGCATAACAAACATGTTTCTTCTCTGCCCTATGATGCCGGGGCCTCAGCTACACACCTTACTGGCTAGACCAGAAATGTCTGAAAGCTCGCTTACCATGTGGCTGCCTGATGGGCCAGTTTGGGCTTCTTCACAGTTCAATATCTAGTGTCCCTCCAGAGTACGTTTCCTAAAGGAGAAACCAGGTAGAATCATACTCCTATAGTCCCTGGGAGCACTGCTGCCGTATTCATTAGGTCTGAAGAGTCCCAAGTCCCCCATCCCCAGGTGCACAAAAGGGAAAGTGACCACACACCTCACATTCCTTCACGAAGGGATCTAGGGTCCCTGAGTAAACCGCATGGAGTGCATAGCTGACCTCTGGCTACATCAAGGAGAAGAATCCTACGTAGCTCCATCAATCAAGGCTGATTGCCACAAAATAGAGATCAGGCATGCCTCCACCCTCCATCATTCTTTACCCTTTTCTGATAGTAACTGTTTCTTCCACAGCATTCTACTTTTGTGCTGTGTTCTATAATCCATTGCACTGGTCGCACAGAGCTCACAGGCAATACTCACAATTAAGGGAGCTTTTTAGAGAACTTAATGGGTTACTACAAGCCAAGATCAGAAAACACTAAGGATACACTCATTGGTCCACAGTATCATCTCGCCTCAATCAAGTCTTTCTCTAGTCCTTAGTCTCTGTGTTGCTCTTCAATTCTGTCTCGTGTCTCCTTGCCTCAGCCTCTGACTTTGTCTTGTTCTTTCAGTCTGTCCAGTAATTTCTGTTTCACAGCCTCTGGTTCCTCTTGTCTTTAGACAGAGATCTCATTTGTTCTCCACTGGTAGTTCTTTATCCCTTAAGTTCATGGGATTCCTCTGTTCCTGTTCTAAGATAACACATCCCTATGGCCAGGGAAGTGGCAACGAAAATGAACCAGTCCACTCTGTTTTGGGTTAGACATGCCCTATTTGCAAAGTCCCACCTAATCATCAATGGGAATCACAAAGACCTAGACAGAAGAGCCATGCCAAGAGACTTCACACCACGATAGTCCCACAGACAGGCGCTTCTTGCCTTCTTACCCTTAAATCTACAAGTGAGAGCTGTGTCTTGGGAGATTCGCCTCTAAACCCTGGCAACCAAGTGTGCTTTTTACAGTGCATTTCCTCAACTCCTGTGCAGACAGACCACTGCAGCCAGGTGCAGATTCAGGGCAGCCTCCCAGCATTGCCTGTCTGTCCTGCAGCCCCCTCTCTATGTGCCTCATTGGGCCTCAGCCATCCATGTGGCCCTTCTGCTCTGCTGGGTGGCATTTTGTTTTAAGATGATGGCAACGCCTTGACAGTCAAAGCTGCAGAACCCTCTGGAGAAAGGACACCAGTGAGTTGCTTTTCTTGCCCACACCCCATCACTGTGGTGGACTTGCACACATTCCTGTTGAGTCAGATGTTGGTGATCTGCATTTCTCCTCCACATTCACTTCACTTTAAAAAAAAATTTAGCCCCTGCTATGATTCTAGTGATAGAAGGCGATGTAGGATTTAAGAAAGCTGAATTATCCCTGTCATGTTTAACTCACTGCATAGTTGGAAACTTATAATTTGAATGTTACATGTTTGCTGTCAGGAATTGAATTTCCTTTCCACTGGGCATCCTGCAGACCCTGCGGTGCTGCATTGCTCCTTGGGCCTTGCTGTGTAGCATGGGGATTGCAGGGCCATCTCTACTCTGCTTATAGGACCTGCAGGACCGCAATGATGAGTTGCAGGCTGCGCTGGAAGGCCTACAGACATGGATGCACAAGACACAGAGTAGCCCATCTAGTTTCCGGCCAGATGGATGCCTGCCCCCAGCAGATTGCTCCGAAGGTAGAGGATCTTCTTGGGGAAAGGGTGGAGTCCTTGTTCCAGCAAACTGGGCTATCTCTCAGACCTACCCGTAGTTTGTGTCATGGGCCACTTCCAAGCATCATAGGGTATATTGAGGCACAAACACCTGCCCCAGACACACTGGCACCACCCGGCTGAGTTCCTTGTAGCTGGGAATTTATGGAAGGGGATGGGGGCTTTATCAACTGTAATGAAATGGCAGCAGTTATGTGATCTCACAATGACCTCATGAGAGGCATGTCCATCACTCGTAGATGTTCCAAAGCCACCTCCAGAGTTGTGATTAAGATGAAGGGACTTGGTGGTGAGGTTTCAGCATAGGCTAGAGACAGAGAGAGTGAGGGTATGTGACAGTAAATAAAGGAGCTATATTTCCTTTGCCCAGGTCACAGACCAGTCTCTATACAGATTGTCCTCTGAGCTGTAAGCTGGTTGATGTGAAAACTCTTTTAATAAAAGAGATAAATTATATCTAAAACATATTAATGACTCCCTGATGTTCAGAGAGAGCTTGAGATTTGTCCCCTTGAGTGTCAGAATTCGTCAGAATAGACCTGTGCCAGCGGCGCCTGTGCAGGACACAGGTCAAGCACTGGAAGCAGTTGGGACCTGTGTGCATAGGCGTGCATATCTGCTTAAAAGTAGATATCTCTGGCTTCAGGATCCTCTTAGTGCTGAGGTTTATGACAAATTCCACCTACAGTGTAGACTGTGTTTGATTAATCTCAGCTCCTTCAAAAGACAAGAACAAGGAGGTAACACAGCTGCCCTAGAGTTTTGTCATAGTCCTGTATAGCCAGGGGTTGGTTCTTGGATCAGTGCCCCCAACTGTGCATCAGCAGACACCATGGCAAGTCTCTCAGCCCTGCTGCCAAAGCTCTGATACACAGTGGTTTTGTGTGCTAAGTTTTGGCCACTCCCTCACCCCAGGGAGATCTGTGGACACTGACAGGCCACTCCCTCACCCCAGGGAGATCTGTGGACACTGACAGGCCACTCCCTCATCCCAGGGAGATCTGTGGACACTGACCTGTGGATCTTTGGCAGTCGAGCATTTTGCATCCTCCTCCCTCCCAGTTTTGTAGTGCTCTAAAGCTATTTATTTAATAAAATGTAAATGAATTATAGCTAAAAGAGCCAACCTGGGAACCTTAAGTTTTCTCTGAATGTGGGTACAGCGTCTTTGGACCCCAACATAACCTGCTCACCTGCAAATGGCAGATTGGTGTCTTGAAATCCTGTGAGTCAACAGCCAAAGGCCATTAGACTCATTTGGGAAATGTGGGATGGAGCCTGACACAGCCAGCTGCACCACATCCAGAGATGCCAAGGGTGCTGTGACATCCATTTAAGGCATCCTACGTATTCTTCCACACAACAGACAGGTCAGCCATCCCCAGGGAAATGGACACTGTGTCCCCTCAACTACACAGAATTTATGGCCCTCAGCACGAACCACTGACCCAAAACCTGGGAGACAAGGCCCTGAAGTCTTGGGTCTGCTTGAGACTGGGGACTGCGGCACCAGATCACAGACCTAGGCTTCATGCCATTGCTAATGAAACCTAGCAGTTTCACAATGTGGCCTTTTTATGTACTGTCCTCCCATCCCTCTGATGGAAACCATTTTAGAAGCAGCACCAAGGCTCAGTTGACCCTTCCGATGTTTGTCTGCTGCTGAGAGAATAGTAAGAAGCTGGGTTGCAGTAAGCCTAGTGATGTGGACTGTCCAGCCTCACGGACCTCCTGTCAGCCCAGGTGACTGCGCAAGTTGACAGTTCTCAGTTTCCAAGGCAAAGTAATTCTTTCCAGAGGTTCTCATTCAGGTTTTTGTCTTGTCCCTTATGTCAAAGTTTGTCACCATTTTCAGGGTGACAATGAGAGTAGAGGATGACTTTGCCACGTCCCATCCTTGACACTGCAAAATGAAGACTGAGTCATGGCATAAATGCAATTCTGAGTCTCAGACCAGCTCTCTTCCAAGCCCTAGCAACACACGTAGTTCAAAGATGTGCCTTGTGTGCCTGGTGTGCGGAGTGGTGATTCAGGTCGGAAAGCGAGTCCTTGCAGTGCTCTCAAGCACCATTCCTCATTCCACACGTATGGAATGTGCCTGACTGCTTTATTTATTATTATTATTATTATTATTATTATTATTATTATTATTATTATTATTATTATTGTATTTTAAAATCATTTTGTTGGGAGATCTTACAAGTATAACATTCCATAGTTAAATCACATCAAACAGTGTTGTACAGTTGCTGCCACAATCCGTTTCAAAACATTTTCTTTTTCTTGAACTCCTTGATATCTGCTCCCCATTTATTCCCTCCTTTGCCTACCATACCCCGCCCCAGGAAACCTTACTTTATTTTTTTCCATATCTTGCACATCCAATATATCCATTCACATACAATTCTGTTGTTCAATCCCATTGAGTGGGGTTATTCAGTCATCAGTGCTCTCAGCTCCCTGTTATCTCCTCCCCCCTTCCTGTACCCTCAGGGAACCGTTACTCCATTTATTGTTTCTGAAGGGTTATCTATCTTAGCTTTCATGTATCAAATGATATTAAATATACGATGAACCTGCATCAAATCTGATATGATTAAAGAGGCAAAACAAATAAAAACCATAATCATAAGGGGAGGGAATATTAAGGAACTAGAGGATAATTATGTAGTTCATCAGTGCTATACCACACCCTGGATTTATCATCCCTTCCTGTGTCCCTTCTGAGTGTGACTGTCCAATTACCAGAGGGGCTGTGATTTCTGGGTCTCTACTACATCCATGCCCCTTCACATCAATTTGGTTGCTTATCTTTTGAACTTCTGATACCATTTCTCCTCAACACCTCATGATCACACAGGCTGGTGTGCTTCCTTGTGGGCTGTTTCTTACCTGCTAGTTGGGCACTTATTTAACTGCAAAGCATCTAAGACCCCATATGCTATTAATAACCAGGCACCATCAGCTTTTTTCAACCACATTTGCTTATGCACCCATTTTGGCTTCAGCAATCATCTGACCAGTTTATCGAGCAACACACAGACTTACTGCCATCAAGTTGATGCCAACTCATAATGACCCTATAGGACATGGGAGACCTGCCCCTGTGGGTTTCTGAGACTGTAACTCTTGATGGTGGTTTCAAACTGCTGACATTTCAGATCACAGTCCAATGCATAAACACCATGCCACCAGAGCTCCTACATATCCTGAAACCCAGCATTATTTGTGTGATATAATAATGTGGAGGAGGAGGAGGCCAATTTGAAGTCTTTAGCTAATAAACAGGCCATGAGGTGTGTCTGGCCACCTTCACACACAGTGAGGCTCATTCCCAGGCATCACACTGCCCAGAGGCATGTGTCACCAGGTCACCCCACTTCTTCCATCTCCCCACCTCCTCTATGATCCTGGCATCACCAGGGAATAAACTTGAAGTGAAGTACAAGGGGGCCTTACATTCATGGACAATTCCATTATCTTTTTCTTCCGTGTTCTGGAGGTTTTTTGAAGTCCCTTCACACGATATCACTGCCACTTTGTAGGAACTTGAAGGGTGTGATGGGCTGCAGGAGCCTCCTGAGCAATCTGTTCTGGTGAAAGTGTGAAATGGTTCTAAATGAGTGTTTCCTAACGTGGGCAATGCTGCCCCCTGGGGGGCACTGGAATAATCCGTGGGAGCTGCCAAAGCAAATAACCTACACCCTATCCTGGATTAGGGATGGGCTATTGTATAAAAGTTAATTGCCAGAGGGTTGCTGGGTAACTATTTTTCTGAAAATTGGACAGCTGACCAAATAAGTTTGAGATCCTTTATTCTACATGGATACAACATAGCAGATCACCAGTGATGCGTGCTGTTGTACGCCAGTGTGGCAGGACTCCACCATCACTGCCTTTCCCTTGAAAAAGCACATGTAGAATCTGTGCTTTGTTGTCCCTTGGGAATAGGAAAGCTGTAAGAAACCTGTAATGTCCTCACTGAGCTAAGCTGAGATTTCCTCTTCTTCGCAGGCTTTTTCACATGCGTTACAGCTCCTACTCCAGTGAGCCTCGAAACGGAACTCATGATGGAGCAGGTGAAAGAACGTTACCAAGACGTCAAGAGCCAGCTGGAGACGAAGGTAGGTGTGAGGGGTGCCCGAGGGGGAGCCTGGGGCTTCCTTTTGTGCACAGAGAGCCGTGCTTAGTGCTGACCCTTCTCCAGGCAGCTGCCTTGGATTTCTCTGGTTGGTGAGCGGGCACTAAGAAGACAGTTTGAGGGAAATACAAGCAGAAATGACTGTCAGTGCCTGGCCCAAAGTCGCTGGGGGCTGGCATGCTGAGTGCAGCCCTGCCAACTGCTGTGCGGGAATTCACACCACCTACCTCATTCTTAGCATAACTTATCCTTGGCTTTGCCTCTCTTGGGATGCTGCATAGTTTCTCAGCCAGGATTACCCTGGCTCACAAGGTCTTCTCAGTGAAGTTAGCTCCTGCCTCTCCTTAGATGGTGACTAAGAGAATGTCCGCACACAGTTGCCATGTGCCGCGTTCATTCTACTTTCAGGACTCAGAGAGCCAGCCACCCTGTTTCCACCGGGACCTCTGAGCTCCTGGGTGCAAGTTACTTACCTAAACGGAGCTTGCCAGCCAACGGCCAGACAATATCTTCTCCCACGGGAGGCTATCCAACTGGTCCAGACAAGGCTGTGCCTACATCTTGAGCACTGAGTCTTGGGGATGTCACCGCTGCCTTTTCATCCCTGACTTCTGCAGGCCTCAGCTCCTTGGCATGCCCGACAACCTTGCTGTTTCCATGTCATATTGTCAGGGGCTAATGTTTCTCTTTCCAGGTAAACTACAAGCAGGAAATTGAACTAATGAAGAAAAACTTTGAGAAGGAGAAAAGGGAAATGGAGCTTATGTTCAAAAGTGAAGTCAGCATGCTAGAGAGCCAGAGAGCAGACCTGGAGGCGCTCCATGCACAGTCTCAGGATGCCCTTTGCAGCCTGCAGGGGCAGCTGTGGGAGATAAGGAGTGGGGGCCCACATTGCCCCAAGGAGTTGGCCACCTTAGCTCAGTGGCCAGACGAGAAGCTACGCCTGAGACACCAGCACGGACTACCACAAATCAGGTCTGCTGCCCTGTTTTCTTCTGGGTCCTCCTTCAGTCTGAAGTTCTTCCCAAAAACCCACATTAGATATTTAATTCAGGAAATGACTCAACTGCAGTGCATGCTAAGTGGGTAGTTTTTCTCTGGCCACAGAGAGGAAGGTAGGAAAAAATAGGGCTTTGTATGAGTTGTTTTAACTTAAATTAGAAATATATATATTAAAACTTAAGTTATGAAGTAATTTAGTTTGTAGACTACTTTTAACACATTCATATTTATTTTCTGCCTCAGACTTCTCTGTAGCAAAGGAACAAAGTAGCAAAGCATCTTCCTTATTTAATGTCATGTTCTAATTTTCCAGTGCACGCGGTAGCATGTGGGCAAATGGAGAAAAAGGCTAAAAGCTCCTTTGCAATAGGGAGGCCAGTTATCTGCGAAGGTAGCTTTTCAAAGCTGTCCTAAGCGAAAGGAGCCCTGCTGGGGCTTTGGGTTAGCATCAGGCTGCTAACTACAAGATTGGTGATTCCAAACTCCCAACTGCTTTGTGAGAGAAAAACAGACTTGCTCCTCCAAGAAGAGGGACCATCTGAGAGCCTCGGCAGCAGTTTGCTCCATCCTGCAGAGCATAGGAGTTAGAATCGGTTTCATGGCAGCGAGTTGCTGTGTCATCACAAAGAAAAGCAATGCAAGATTTCTTTGGAAAACTGAGCGTATCAAGTAGGTTTCACTTAGTGGAATGATAACTGGTTGCTGCCAGCCCATGCCTATTTATCATGACCTCACTCTCCCACAGAGAATCTTGGCCCTCGCCAACTTGGACACCAAGCGGGCTAGAGCCCTGCTGACCAGACCTGCAAAGCCTCCTTGGGAAGCATTCTTAGCTGGGAACATGGCTCGGGTTAGAAGTGGCACTACGATGACAACAGTGGACCAAGCCATCTCCCGTGTCCTGTGACCTGGGGAGGTTGATGATCCCAGAGCCAGTCTGCCTTTCTGTCATGGTGCAAGGAAATTGAGGCAGCTTGAGTATGGGCGGTAAAGAAAATCCTGGACTACTGAATTGTACCCTCTTCTGTACCCTGCCTTTCTGTTCCCCAAAAGATGACCACACAGTGGCCTCAGACCTGGGCGTTGCAATAACACATACTGCCCGCTAGGATGATCCAGAGCTTCCTCCTGAGAATTTTGCTTCATAGTATCTGAACCTGTGAACTGTCTGGTAAAGGGCGGGCTACTGTCCAGAACACCTTATAGACCATTGCCACTATTCCCAAGCCCTCTCAGGCTCTAAGAAGCAGCAAAGGGACATGTCTGGTCCCAGGAGTTTCCTTAACTGGCTGGAAGGCTGCTCCCACCCCCATTCCCACCCCATGTCATGATTGTGAGTCGAGCCATATTGCATGACTCTGATGAGCTGAGTTACTCTTGTTCTCCCAGGCTGACTGCTCTCAGCTGGGCCTCACTCCACCTCAGTGTTATTTTCCTGGGGCTTCTAAAGGCCTCTTTCCTAGATGTTTCAAATACTTTTTAGAGTAATTTCGACTAAAGGTACTTTTTTTTTTTTCACTAAACTTTAGGCCAGTACTGCCCAATACAGCTTTCTGTAGTGATAGACATATCTTGTGTTTGCCTGCCCATTACAGGAGCCACTGGCCACATGGGGTCACTGAAAGTGACTGATGTGACCAAGAATCTGAGCTTTGATTTTATTCCATTTTAATCCGTCTAAATGTAAATTTAGTCCCATTTGACAAGTCGTCTCTGCTGCATTATCAACTAGATCCTGTGCATGCACTCTCTGAGCGCAGCTGGCACGAGTAGCGAGGAGTTGTGCACTTAGAACGTGCGCTTGGGCAGGCCTTTCTAACCCTGTGATACATGTGACATTCGTGTTTCTGAGCCAGGTCCATGTGAAAGTTTCTGTAGAAAGGGGGCAAAGGCTGAACTGAGCCAGAAACTCCTGTGGATGGAAGCAGCGCACTTGTTACAGCAATGGGACTGTAAAAAGAAAAAGATGCTTCAGAGGCAACTGCAGCTAGTGACAGACATGGGAGCCCAGCTGGACTTGGACAAGGGATAGAGAAGAGAGGCAGAAGGAGATGCTAGCCCAGTGCAAGAAGCAGCAACGCAAGTTGGGTGGGGGGTGGAGGGTGGAGGGTGGCAGGGAGGGCTGATGAGTAAAGAGCAAGCTAAAATTTGCAAAGTGTTTGCACTTGACAAGTTAGAAACCACATATAGGAAGCAATTAAAAGGGCTTTCCCTGGAGGCAGAGGGGCTGAAAGCCTTCTTGAAGGAGGGAAAGGCAACTGCCTCCAGGCCTGCTGAGGTCCACAGAAGTCAGAAAGGAGACGGGACCAGCAGGGTCAGAACGTGGAGAGGCTGAGTTCCTGTGTATGCCAGGGAGGCATCTCACTGCAGATCCTGTCCAGAGCCCGGTCCCGAGAGCAGCCCCACAGCCCAGAGGACCCTCTGCATAGCTCACTATCAGGGCCATCCCATCTTGGTGAATGATATAGAGGTGGCTCCTGCTCCTTTAGAGACATGGGTGATCTATGCTATCCCCTAGAGGGGCAAGGCCCATGTTCCTGGAGAAACCCGTACCTTTGGCTAGCAGCCTTGCTGGTCAGAAGCAAAGATCATCTGAGCAGCAGGAGTCCAAAGCCACAGAGCAGCCCTTACTGGACATGGCTGGACACAAGCTGCCCCTCTAGGAGCCTCTGTGTCTTGGAAGGTGAGCATGGGGTAGGGACCACTAGGACAGGACAGCAGAAATTAGAAGCTGCTGTACCGATAACAGAAGGTAGAAACTGTGCTGGAGAGAGAAAAGAATGACATGAAAACCAGGCTCCTACAGCTGGAAGATAAGCTTCTGGCTAGGGAGAAAGAAGCAGACTCGAGAGAGAATAACAGGTTTGCCCTCTATCCATTCTTAAACAAGTGGAACTGAGTCATCTCAGTCCCTGATGACTTGATTGCATAACCCCCTTTCCTCCTAGCAGGCTGGTAGACTCGGCACCAGGAGAATACCACGTAGCCCAGGTGTGACCAAGCTTACAAGCCCAGTCTGGCCTGTACTCGGGCCGTGGTGTTGCTAGGTGCTGTGTGAGTGCGAAAAGAGAAATTTTCCATACAGAAACCCCCAGAACTTCACCAAGAGGACTGCTGTGGCTTAGACTCAGGTTTTCACTATCTCTGTCGGCAGGAAATCTGTGCTTGTCTCACGGGGCCCACGAAAGACTGCCCTGAACCCCATTTCATTCCTTTGGGGTCTCTGAAGGTCTCTGCCTGCCAGCTCCAAGCACCTTCCTTTAGTCCCACTGTGTGTATTTATTGAAAGTGTCCTTGGCGCAGATCTACTGCTTCGTGAATTCTGTGAGAGCCCCAAGAACTGACTGGGACACTCGGATGTTGGCCGCAGAAGCCAATGCCTTCTAGAGAAAGCTGAGCTGAGAGGGAGTTCTTAATTCCACCAGCTGGGCAGGCTGCTTGAAAGGCCACAGGTGGAACTGGCCTTCTCGCTTGAGGACTTTGGCTGGCAAATGCTCTATCTCAAAAGCCTGGGATATAGGAAGGCCTTTCCCAATATTTTCCATAGATGGGCCCATGTCCCTGAGTGGCTTAAAACAACACAGATTTAATATCTTACAGTTCTAGACGCTACAGGTCAGAAATAGGTTAAAATTTAGCTAATGTCTTGACAGCTTAGTTGCATGTTAGCTAGAACTGAGAGCTAAATTGTACTCTAATCGAGGTGTCATCACGGTTGTGCCCCTTCCAAGGGGTTCTAAGGAGAACCCATGTACTTACTTTTTCCACCTTCTAGAAGCCACTCACATTTCTTGACTCGTGGCCTCTTCCACTTTTCAAAGCGTCCAATGGCTGGCTGAATCTAAGGCTGTGCCTCTTCTGCCTCTTTCATTTAAAAGGACCCTAGTCTGTACAATAGGCCCACTAGAATAGTCCAGAATAATCTCATTATCTCACAGTCAGCTGATCAGCAGACTTAATTTCATCTTCAACTGTAATTCCCCTTAGCCATGTAACATAATATTCACAATCGGGAATTAGAACATGAATAATGTTTTACCAACTGCCATCGAGTTAATTCTGACTCATATCCACCCCAAAGGGCAGAGTAAAACTGATCCCTAGGGTTTGTGAGGCTATAAATCTTGATAGAAGCAGAAAGCCCCATCGTTCTCCTTTAGAGCAGTGAGTGGGTGGGTCTTTTAGCTGCTGGCTTTCCAGTTAGCAACCTAGAGTGAAATGCAGATGAATACAATACCAACTGCACCACCATGGCTTCCCAGAACAGTCTTTAGGAGGTCATTAATCTGCCAACCACAGCAGTGATCTGGATGTTTTTTATCTCTGATACATTCATGATCACATATCTTTGGTGTATTTAGGTGTGTATTTTTTAAAATATTCTAATGTTATATGCAATAAAAAGTGTACTGCTATGATTTTATAAGAAATTGATCAGATCGTTTTACCAGCACCCAAAACAAGAAATAGAACCCTCCTGGATTCCCCACACATAGCCAGTATCCTGACTTCTAACTCCTTAATTTTGCCTGTTTTTGCACTTTATATAAAAGAAGCATACCATCCGTCCTTTCTTACCATATGTTGTTTGTGAGATTCTTCCATATTGTTGCTTAGAGCTATAGTTATTTCATTTGCACTTTATTTTTCATTCTCTTGCCTGCATTTTTCTACTGCTATGAAAGTTCTGGGTCAATGCAATATGTTTGTATGGAATGGAATTTTTTAGATTTTAAGATATAATAATGTTTACCTTTTTATTGACATAAGAAACAATGTGTCTTGTGCAAAACTCAACTACAACTCTTTTTTTAATGAAGTTTTTATTGTGAATTAAGGTTTACAGAGCAGATCATACTTTAACACTCTGCAATTCATACATATTTTGATGCCATTCATTCATTCCAGTCCCCTTAATGTGCCCTCCCTTAGTCCACGACTTCCCTGTTTTCTATGTCCTTTTCTCCTCCTTTCCTAGCCTTCTGTCTTTGGGTGAATGCTCCCCATCTCATTTTAACGGTTGACTTTTCTAACACAGTAGTGAGTTGAAGTCCAGACCCAAGGGAGCACGGTCTTAGGGGCCCTACCAGACGCTGTCTGACCAGTAAGCCTGGTTTCTTTTAGGATTTTGATTGACAGGTTCTTCTTCTCTTTCCAGGACTCTCTAGTGTGATTTTATGCAGAGCTGGTGGTGGTGGCGCCAGGTATCACCCCGTTCTTCTGGGCCCAGGATTGTGGAGACCGGTGTTCTCACTGTCCCTTCGACTAAGTGTTTTCCCTGTGTCTGTTTAACTGCCACCCCGCTGCTCTGCTCTGGACAGGGAGAGATCAGTCCTTGCACCCTAGACGGCTGCTCAGAGACCTTTAAGACCGCTGCTACTTACCAGATTAGAATGTAGAGCACTGTCTTTGTGAACTATGATATGCTAATGGATCATTTTGTCCCCTGCAACTATTGTGATACCACTCCCCCAAAGCCCAGTACCTTATTCCTTCAGAGTATCTGCTTATATTTAAGAAGTTGTCATAATTTTGTCCTCTGTTCGCCCCACCACATTCATGGATATATTTGCAGTAAAAGTAAATATACGAATACTCTCTTTTAAACACACACACACACACACACACACACACATATATATATATATGTGTTTGTAAAAGTCTCCTATCTGTTCAGCCTGTGTGTATGTCCAAGTACTCACTTGTAGATTCCCCAATCCCCCACTGTTGTAGGACTTTGAATCTAACAGTGTTTGCGTCTGTAGTTTCTCACTCTTGCAAACTACCGGTGTACTCGCCTGCCTGCCTCCATCGTTTCTCCTGTGTGTTGCATTCCCCTCCGCCCAGGCTATCACTTGCCTGTGTTCTAGCCGCACCTCCCCACCCTCCTTTCCATCCTCTGCAACCATCAAAGAATGTTTTTATTTCCATAAGAAAACTTACTGTTGATTTTTATAGTGGTGGTCTCATACGATATCTGTCCTTTTTGTTTTTGACTAATTCCACTCGGCGTACTGTCCTCCGTGTCCATCCCTCTGTGAGGGCTTTGCAGGTGCATCGTTATTCTTCGACGTTGCATAGCATTTCATTGTGTGTTTATTGCACCCAAGTTTGTTCATCCATTCTTCCACTGCAGGGCATTTAGATTGTTCCTGTTTTTTGCTATTGTGAATAATGCTATGATGAACATGGGTCTGTATCTATTTATTTGTGTCATAGTTTTTATTTCTCGAAGACACATACCAAGTAGAGGGATTGATGTGTCATGGTATTTCTCTTCCCAACTTTCTCAGGGTGCACCATACTGCCTGCCACAGTGGCTGCACCATTTCCCAGTTCCTCCGGCAGTGTATGAAAGTGCCAGTCTTTCCACACCCTCACCATCATTTGTTGTTATCTGTTGTTGTTTTTTTAACCTTCCAGTTAATTTGGGGGGTGAGGTCGTATCTCATTTTGATGTGTATTTCTCTAATGGCTAATGATTAAGAGCATTTCTTCATATATTTTTGCCCCCCTGAATGTCTTCTTTGGTGAAGGATCTGTTCACATCCTTTGACCATTTTTTAAATTAGATTGCCTATCTCTTTCTGTTGAGATACTCAATTTTCTGTAAATTTTAGAGATGAGTCTCTTGTCCAGTATGTCATTGTCCAATATGAAATTCCACAGCCTTTGGCTGCTCTTTTGACTCTTGGTGGAATCTCTTGACACATACAATTGTCTACGTTTTCGGAGCCCCTAGTCATCCATTGTCTTCTGCTCTGAGTGTGTTCTCCATTACTTCTGTGAGGGCAGTTACATACTTGGCTTCACATAGTCTCTTAATTGTTCAGCAGATAGGATGAGCAATCTTCAGTGTATCTGCGCTCCAAGCAGCCAAAAGTAGAATTCCACCTCCACCTAACACAGTGTACACACCTAGAATCAGTCTGTTTCCCATACTAGAGCCAGAGTGACCATTTCAAATTTCATGTCCCATTTATTTGACAGCCCTACTCTAAACCCTTTGCTGCTGTTAAAGTTCCCATGACTTCTTTTTCTCTATTTTTCCCTTAGTGCCCCATGAGATCAAATGAAGTCAGATGAGACATACTTGTGCTTGATACTAGAACATAATGCATAAGATAAGCATGGCAAGGTTATATAGTACCTGGATTACTTAGATTGGGAAAATTAGAATCTAACAAGATGCCAGACAAAGACGTAGTTGGGGGGATAAATATCGACATGTGTTCAGGACAGAAAGTATGGGTTCAAAGCTCATTAGGGATTTTTTTGTTGGTAAAAATACTTGCCTGTCATAAATCACTTGTGTTGTCTTGGCAGAGATTCTTTAAGAATTGTTTGTCAGGAAATAATGTGGCCCAGGGTAGCCTTGGTCATGGAGTAGATAGTGACACCTGCCTTTCTCTGCTGAGGTATTCACTGTGCATCAGGCCGCTCCATAAATCAATATGTGTTTCTTCCTCAGTTTTTCCTTCCAGTGATGACCTTGGAGTATAGCAGGTGACAGTCTCACTAAAGAGGAAAATGTGTGCATATATTTTAAGCTCTGGTCATTCTTGTTTCTTAGATCCCTGCCGGGATTCACTAGCAGGGAATAGCTTTTGGAATGCCCCAAGGTCTCACATTCAGTATTACGCATTGATACCAACCATGGGCACATGGTTCCCAACTTACTTCTGATTGTCAATTGTGCTTGCAGAGCCAAGCTACAGAGGCTTTCTGAAGAAAACACATCGTTGACAAATGAATTGGGAAGGATTCAGCAAGAACTTAAAGTTGCAGAAAGAACAAATGATGTACAGAGGTAAAGGCTTGTCCAGGTTCAACTTTGGACCTTTGAGCTTGTGACCCAGTTTTCACATAGCAGAATGAGTGGTTTCCTCTCAGTAAAGTGAGTGTAGAAGTTACTGAGATAGAAAGTGGGGCGTATTCTCAAATCAACCTCACTTTCCAGAAAGCCAAGAGTGGATGAACCTAATTGGTCTCTGACCATGACATGACACATATGTAAAGGGCCCTGGCCTACCTCCACATGCAGGCAGCCCCTCTCATACCTGAATGCCTGGTCTCAGACGTAAAAGGTAGAACACGTATGTATGTGGCAGCATTGCCCACCCCACAGTGAGCAGCTGCTACACCCATCCTTCTTACCTCTGCCATCGTGGCATACCACCTTATTCCCTGTATGAAAGTACTCCGCATCACACCTGATGGTGAGGACAGGTGGACATAGTTTAGTACAGTGAAATGATCCTAGGGCCTTCCTAGACAAATACAATATCTATGTTCATGACTCAGTAATAATTTCAGGTGGACTTTTCACCACGGTTTATATTTGTATGTAGATATCGGCATTAGGGGTAGGTCTGGGCCCTAGGACACTGAGGCAGGAACAAGGGACAGGGAGTGGAGTGCTAACACTGGTCAGTGAGTTTTCACTGCTGTAGCCATATCCAAGGGCAGTCTGCCTTTTGATTTTTCTTCCAAATAAGAAGTTCAAGATAAAGTCAACTCTGACCTGCTGCGAGCATGGAGCATAGTTGATGGAGTAGCCATGACGGTCAGAATATGGATGGCAGGGGAAGGGACCAGCGGGGATTTGCATCATTACAGTTCTGAAATCCAGGAGGTCTTCCCTTGAAACCATTTTCTCCTAAGTTTACTACCAGACTCCATTCCCAGCAGATCGCAGTGAGGGTAAGATGGTTTGTGTTTGTGTTGCTGGGTGGCTAGTTCCATACTTTGCTAAATCCGTAGTAATTTGCTTGACTAAGGATTGCCACGGAGAATGGTCCTTTTGTACAATCTGGCAAAATCTTGCAAGCGAAAACTAAACCCACTCTCATTGAGTCTGTAGAGGGTTTCTAAGACTGAATCGTTAAGGGGTGTGGGAGGCTATACCATTGACCTTGGCAGTTACCAGCACAAACCAAGGTGACACCTGGCTTTGGTTTCACCCTCCCTGCTGAAAATTTTCATTTCCGCCTCAAAAAGAGTCACCTGACAAATCCCATCTGACCCTAGACCAAGGATGGGACCAGCCTTGTTCTCATGTAAAATGCATTGGAAAGGGGATTATTGGAGATGCAGTTAGTTTAAAATTTGGCACCTTGTCTTTTGATCTCTCTTAAGTTCCATTTTTAATTTGTTCCAGTTTTTAATACTTTCTGCTTTCTTTTCTAAAGGTTCTTGTCTGTTTTACTTTGTTATTGTTAGTTGTTTCTGTTTTTTTTAAAGTATGTTTTCCTATAGATGAAGTCCAGAATAGGTGCATCTATACAGACCCTAACTGGATTAATGGTTCTTTGGGAGTTTCACACAGTTGGTTAGAAGGAAATGGGAAGCTAATAACGACGAGTACAAGAATGAAGAAAATGTTCCAAAACTGATTGTGGTGATGATTATACAATCTTGATATGATTGAACTATTGAATTGTATATATGTGAATTATGTATCAATAGAACTTTTTTAAAAATTAAAGAATCGCCTGAGAACTTTGCTAAAATATTGATTGTGATTCAGTATATTTAGGTCAAAAATTCAAATTATCAACAGGGGTTGGAACTGGAATGAATCGGTTTGAAGTCCTAAGGGTAAACTTTCCTAAATTCTTCTGGCTTTAGGAGCTTGGGATCAAGATTGAACCATCACCACTATTATCAGTCATAGCAGTAGCAGTAGTGTAGAGGGATCTGGGCCGTAGAATATGAGGGGAGGTAGGGGTGGGCCTTTTTGTCCAAGCCATGGTGGACTGTTACTAGAAGAAGAAAACTCATTAATTGGCAATGATATTGTTAATTTTGCTTTTTCAACAGGAAAGAAATTGATATTTTAAAGAAAGAGAAATATCAGGCCTGCCTTGAAATGGAAATGATCAACAGTCAGGTTTAGTATTACCACCTGATGTGAAGCTAATGAACTTTTCTTTCTCTCTTTCTTTCTTTCTTTAAAAACTATTTTCGAATATTATAGAGGACTTTGTTCCTCAACGATTTCAGAATGCAGTAACTACCTCCCTTGTCAAAAATCAGAAAGTTCGTGTGGATACATTACTGCCGTCAGGGACACCCCATTTTGGTGCTGCCAGCCATCCTGATAATTCTTAGAATCACATGTGGCATTTATATCATGTCTTCTTGTCTCTTTCTCTCGGTCTATTCTTTATTTTGGAGACCATGGCACTTTTGAATATTACATGCAATTGTTTTGTTCCGTGTCTTGAAGTTTGGGTTTGTCTAGTCATTGATAATAATTAGATTGAGATGAGGCTTCTTTGGCAGAAGTACAAGAGTAAGAGTTGTGCAGTCATCAGCACCATCAATGTCAGAACTCTTCCTTCTTCCACTCATTGTTAGCTTCCCACTTCCCGCATCCTCCCTGCCATGCCCCTAGCCAACTATCACTCCAGTTACTGTCTCTAGAGATTTACATAGCCTGGATTTCATACACAGAAAATCACACAAAGCACAAACAATGACAAAGCAAAGCAGAGAAAAACCTCAGCCAAAAGAAAATATAAAATGTTAGAAACTGCCACCAGTTAGAACCTCCTTGGGAATTCAGCCAGTCTCAGCCAGAATCTTAACAATGAGACACACTTTCACATAAACTAACAAGTACTAGCAGACCCCTTAAAATCCCCTTTTTTAATTTATCAGAAAACCACTATAACCAGAACACCACTTATGATTATTTCTGTCACCTAAATCCTACTCATGTATTCCTATCTCCTATTCCTTCTACCCAGTCAGCTCTATCATTTCTTCCTCATCTCAACAGAATACAATTTCCAGCCCCTATCTGAACTTTCTCCACTAACCCAAAGAGCAAGTCCTGTCCCTCCCTCCTCCACCTACTCACACACAATCCAGAACCTTACATACCATCTACAGTTGGATCACTATGCCATGCAAACAACAGTCAGCAGTAGTAACCACAAAAAAATCAAGATAAACAAAAGTCAACAACTGAAGATTACGCAACTTCATTGGAATACACAGAAAGTGAAGACCTTAAATTACCAGAAAGAGAATACAGGTGAATGATGTTTGTGACCATACAAGAGATTTGGGGATCAATTCTGAAAAAAGGAAGAAAGTGTGATACTAAAAACCTCACACCCCAAAGAAACCGAGAAACAAAACAATGAGATAACAGAATTAAAAAACATTGTATGAGAACTGAGCAATACCGGTGTTCATCGCAGCACAGTTTACAATTGCAAGGAGTTGGAAACAACCCAAATTTCCATCAACAGATGAATGGATTAAAAACCTATGGTACAGATGTGCTTTACATAATTGATGTATGTATGGATTGTGCTAAGAGTTGTATGAGCCTCTAATAAAATGATTTAAATAAAAACTATGGTACATACATACACTGGAGTACTACACATCACTAAAAAGCAGTGATGAATGCATGAAGCACCTTGCCACATGGGAAAAACTGGAGAAAATGATGCTAAACAAAGTAAGCCAAGCACAAAACACAAATACAACATGAGTCCGCTGAGGTAAACTTAAAAAAAAATGCAAAAGAGACATAAGGAAAAAGCTACTGTATACAAACATTCCTGGGGTGAGGTCCAGGTAGTATGGCAGGGGCCAGACCAAATCCAGGGATACATATGGTAGACAATTAAAAAGGTTGGGGGGTGGGGGAAGAAAATGAAATAAATGGGTAGCTGGGGAACAGGGAACTAACCCATCCAAGGGGAGGGTCTTGTTCATATCGTCGCCGGGAAAGAAGGACCAGACTTCTACCCCATGCTCCAAGATGTGAATGCAACATACTGGCATGAAGCAAGGAACCAGTAGAAAGGTCTGAGGGGTTGGCCCCAATCCCAACTACATGGACAGCAGCCCTTGCCCCCAGAAGAAAGTACTTCAGAGGATAGCATTGAAGCTACAGCTCCGAGAGGGGGACATGTCTGATCAGAGCAAATCGAAGCAAATGAAGGGGGAGGAAGAGAGACTGGAGCACATCCTGGCCCACCAAGCCTTAAGGACAATATCCCCACTAAGAACAGCCAATGCACAGAGAGGACCATATGGCTGGTCCCACTATGAGACAGGACATCCCGCACTGACCCATAGCCCTATAGGGGACAACACTGGAGACACAGTGTGGGAATTAGACCGATCTGACCCCACCACACTGAGGCAAAACATGAAGGGCATGCAACAGAACAGCAAGGGGAGCAGAGCAAGGAAGTCCCGAGGCATTATCAAAAATAGACTTTGGGTTCAGAGCATGGCACCCCATCAGGCTCAATCAGCAAACACTCGCAAATGTCAACAAACAGACCTTGAACTATTGACAGGCTTTTCTTTTTTGTGTCATTTGTTTTTTGGTGGTGTTGTTTTGTTTTCTTTTGTTGCTTTGTTTTGTTCTGTCTTGTTTTTGTGTATATTATTATCTCTGCAGGTCTATCTAGATAAAATAGGTGGGATAAACAATCTGGAGGAGAAAACAATGGGATTGACAGTTCCGGGGGGACATGAGAGAGGGGAAGGTTGGGGGAAAAGAAGTGGTTAACAAACCAAGGGACAAGAGAACAACAAGTGATCCAAAATCAGTGGTGAGGAGCGTGTAAGAGGCCTGGTAGGGCTTGATCATGGGTAATGTAACCGAGAGGAATTACTGAAACCCTAATGAAGGCTGAACATGAACAAGAGCAAAGTAAAAGGAAATAGAGGAAAGAACTGCAAGGCACATAGCATTTATAGAGCTCTAAATATAGGCATGTACATATGTAAATATATTTATATATGATGATGGAGGAATAGAACTATGCATATATTTATAGGTTTAGTATTAAAGTAGCAGATGGACATTTGGCCCCTACTCAAGTACTCTCTCAATGTAAGAACACTTGTTCTATTAAACTGGCATTCCATGATGCTCACCTTCCAGACACAATCACTGAAGGCAAATGTGGTGAAGAAAGTCAATGGTGTCGGCTATCAAAAGATATAGCATCTAGAGTCTTAAAGGTTTGAAGGTAAACAAGTGGCCTTCTAGGCCAACCAAAGCCCACATGGAAGAAGCACACCAGCCTGTGTGATCATGAAGTGTCAAAGGGATCAGGTATCAGGCATCAAAGAACAAAAAATAATATCATTGTGAATGAGGGGAGTGCAGATTGGGGACCCAAAGCCCATCTGTAGGCAACTGGACACCCCCTTACAGAAGGGTCACGGGGAGGAGATGGGCCAGTCAGGGTGCAGTGTAGCAATGATGAACATACAACTTTCCTCTATTTCTTAAATGTTTCCTCCCCACCACTATCATGATCCCAATTCTATCTTACAAATCTGGCTAGACCGGAGGATGTACACTGGTACAGATAGGAACTGAAAACACAGGGAATCCAGGATAGATGAACCCTTCAGGACCAGTGGTGGGAGTGGCAATACTGGGAGGGTGGAGGGAAGGTGGGGGTAGAAAGAGAGAACCAATTACAATGAGCTACATATAACCCCCTCCCTGGGGGATGTACAACTGAAAAGTGGGTGAAGAGAGACGTTGAACAGTGTAAGACATGACTAATAATAATTTATAAATTATTAAGTGTTCATGAGAAAGGGGGGCAGGGAGGGAGGGTAAAAAATGAGCTCATACCAAGGACTCAAGTAGAAAGCAATGTTTTGAGAATGATGAGGGCAACAAATGTACAAATGTGCTGACACAATGGATGTATGAATGGATTGTGATAAAAGTAGTATGAGCCCCCAATAAAATAATTACCCCCAAAAAAGAACTGAACAATAGAATGGAAGAAAATGAAAATTGAATCTATGAACTTGAAGACAACCATGCAGACTTCAGCAAATGAGAGAAACAAACAAAAAAGTAAAATAATCTGAAGTAAACCTGAGGATGATGTGAGAAACCATGAACAGAAGTAATGAATGTCTTGTTTGGAATACTGGAACGGGAAGAAACAAACAAATCTACATATAAATTAGTAAGAGAATTTGTGGAGGAAATTTTCCCCAGTACTATAAAGGAGGAGATAATATCCATTCAGGAGACAGAGAGAACTCCAAGGAGGTTAGACCCGGGGGGTGGGGGTAGGGGACATGTATAGGAGGGCATCAGGACATATGATAGTCAAAATATTCAACTTCAAGGAAAAGGAGAGAATCTTGAGAGCAGCTAGAGAGGGAAAAAGTCACCTTCAGAGGTAATCAGATTGGAATAAGCTCAGAGCTCTCAGCAGAAAATATGCAGGAAATAAGAAAATGGAGCAACATAGATCAAACTTTCAAAGTAAAAACCTGCCAACCAAAATCCTGTATCCAGCAAAGCGATATATCACATATAAAGAAGAAATAAAGGTATTCCCAAACAAGGAAATAGTTAGAGAATTCATAAAAACAAAACCAGCATTGCCGAAAACACTAACCATATCTCTATGGTCAGAAAATCAACAGCACAAAAACATTATGAGATCGCCACAGTCCGTGCTACTATCCAGAAGTCAACACACTAAAACAACACCCAAAACAGTAGATCTAGACGGGAAACAAGGACATGAATAGATTCCTCCCTCCCAAACACAGATAATACAATATGATAGTAACTCACCTGCATTTGGAATTAATACCAATGAAAATCAATGGGCTAACTACCCCAGTCAAAAGACAGAGTAGCAGACTGGATTAGGAAACAAGATCCATCAATCTGCTGCCTTCAAGAAACACACCTCAAACTCACAGACAAAAACAGACTGAGAGTCAAAAGATGGAGAAAAATTTACTAAACCAATGACAATGAAAGGAAGACCTCACACAAATAGAAAACTACAAGCCAATATCTCTCATGAACATAGATTCTCAACAAAATCCTGGCCAGTAGAATTCAACAACATATCAAAATAATAATAATACTTCATGCCCAAATGGGATTCATACCACCATATAAACAAAATATAGAAGAACCAGATGATCATATTGATGGATGTAGAAAAAGCATTTGACAATATCCAACACCCATTCCTAATAAAAACAATAATTAAATATAAGGAAATTCTTCAATATACTAAAGTCCATATCTTAATATCCAACAGCCAGTATCATACTGGATGGAGAAAAGCTGAAATCATTGCAATTGAAAATGGGAACCAGACAAAGATGCCCATTATCCCCACTTTTATTCAGCATTGTGCTAGATCCTAGCCAGAATCAAAAGGCAACAAGAGATTAAGGGAGTGCAATTGGGCAAAGAGAAATTAAGCTCTAGTTATTTGCAGATGGTATGATTTTATAGAGAGAGAAAAACCCAAGGTCTCCACAAAACCCTGTTGGAAATAATTGGAGCTTGTTTCAAATAAGCACCCATCTAAGTGAGATGTCAGTAAACTCACCTGGAAGAAGCACACGATCATCGATGATCCAAGGATTATCAGTTATATAAACCAGATCTGAAGAAGGGAGTGCTGTCAGAGCTGAAATTTGTGACATTCTGGTGTTCACAAAGCTATGGCTGACAGTGGGAGCCCAAAATACATGTTCAGGTTCTCCACAGGGAATAAGCCTCCAGTGGCCCCCCTCTGACTATCACTGAGAGATAGGAATAACCTGGTTATCAGGCAGCTGGTATTGGAAAGACGATTATAGTAAATTAAAATGATAAATAGGGCTTGAATGGTTAAAATCTTGTTATTTGAGCTCCCTTTAGATACACTTTGACTTTTATCTAGTTTTTAATATTTTCTGGGTTTTGCTGTTGTTTTCTAGATTAGGTCTTATCTCTGCTGTATTTTGTTATTTTGGTACCTTTCTTGATTCTCTGTTATGTATCTTTCTGTGTTTGGGGGTTTATCAAACCCAGATTGGGTGAATCTGTAGAGGTAATAACTGGAGTAAGAGTTCTTGGGGTGTATTGATGGGGAGGAAAGAGGTAATGGGGAGCTGACATCACGTAGTATGAAAAGGAAGAAATTGATTATATGCAGTAATTGCACAACGCTGCTTGATCTGATAGAGCTATTGGTATGATGTCTGGATTATGCCCTAATAAAATGATCTGGGAAAAACATAAATTTTAAAAAATCAATTTTCATTTACATCAGGGCTATCACATTTTTAACAAAACTCAAGTGAATATTCCCAAATTAATTAAGTTTTCCCACAAGTTTACAGGAATGCTGCTGCTCCACATAACACAATACTTTTTAGCGTTTTAATGAAGGTCGGGAAGACCTCAAAGATGAATTCAAGGCAAGTCACCTCAGAAGGCTTTGGAGACTCTCTTTCTGGGTTTCAAAGGAATCCTCTTTATATTTTCTCAAGGATGATCACAGAGACTTCTCAGGAAGACATCTGAAGAGAATGGAAAGCTGCGCTGGGGAGGAGGAAGAAGGACAGGAAAATGTACCACGGCGTGTGTTCTGTTACGGCGCCATACCTGCTCCTCCTGGAGGGTAGCAAGGACTGTCTGACGAGCTCCTCATTGGGAACGACCCATCCACCTGACGCAGCCTTATCTGCCTTCCACACTGCTCTGTGTTCCCAAGCTCAGAGGACATTTAAAACGAACATGATTTGCATCCCTTGAACATGACAAAACTCCCATTTGACATGACATAAATTGAAGAGTGAGAATTCTTTGGGAAATGAATAGAAAGATGAAAACACTTCAGAAGCATATAGGCATAGATAAAGATATGACATGAAACAGTAGCTTCATATTTTGATAGTTTTGTTTAATTAAGGTTTCTTTTTTTAATCCTTTTATTGGGGGCTCATACAACTTATCACATTCCATACATACATTCATTGTGTCAAGCACATTCATACATATGTTTCCATAATCATTTTTAACAAGTTTCTATTATACAATGCTTTGATACTTACCCTTGTGTGTGCGTATTAAACCTACAAGATAAAAATGATATGATTCTGCTCATTGCTGAACCATAGGTATTCACACCAACGTGGGAATACCTTGGAACTGTGGTTGATCTCTCCCCTGAAAACTAATTGTTGTGAGAAAAAAAGAAAGGCAATCCAACAAAAATGTAATTTGATTCTTTTAAATTGTAATTTATTGAAAGATGCTCCTGACCAGTGGTTGACAGTAACTGAAATCTCTATGGTGAAAAACTGAGAAATTTTCTAGCAACTGTTGGAACACACGGCCATTTGTGTATACACCAAGAGGACATCTGTCAGACACTCTAATTTCCTGGCCCAGTGGTACTGAGAATATCAACAACTTACTGCCAGATAGATTTGGATATCAGGGACAGGTCAGAGGTCCTTTTGAAGAGATTCATATGCTTTAAGTTTCTTCCTCCCCCCCCCCTTAACACGATGTTTTAAATAACTTAGATAAAAGTGGGAGGTCTTCAGAACAGTGGTTTGAATGTTCTTAATGGTCTAGATGTATTCTCACTTCTTCTCAGGAATAAAGCAGAGTTCTCAACTTCAGCATCATTGCTGTGTGAGACTGGATAAGTCTGTATAGGGGCTGTCCTATACACTGTAGGATATTTAGTAGCATTTCTACATGTCAGTAGCCACCCCTACCTACCCCAATTATGACAATGAAAAATGCCTCCAGATGTTGCCACGTCCCACAGTGAGACAAAATTACCCCTCATTAACCACTGAAAGGATCTGCTGGGGCTTCGTTTTTGTTTTCAATCATTGTTTTACCCTTTTTTGCTCTAGAGTCAGAAATACAAGGATCAGTTATCTCAGCTCAACCATAGGATCCTTCACCTGGGTGAGGAGGCCTTTGTCCACAAGGCTCAAAATGAGAAAAACCAAGTACCCGTTCAGTTGCTGACACTGAAGATGGATCGGGCTGGTCACCAGGTGAAAGAGCAGGTGAGTGGGCAGTGCAGAGTGGGAATATGAGAGCAACAACTTAAAGATATGGAGACATACACTGCCCCACACATAGCCAGGAAGCCTGGGGGAAAAGAACATGGAATATCATAGTTTTTTATAAATCTGCTTTATTTAGAAGAGTAGCATAAAGGAATTAAATCTTAAAAAGAGAGTAAATTCCTACAACCTTTCTGAAAAGACAAGTTGAAAATATAGATAGCAAGAGCCTCAAGAATCTCATTATAAGAAGTGAAACTTCACTGTTTGCAAATAATATGATTTTATATATTGAGAATCCTAAAGGGTCCACAAGAGACTAGCTGGAAGTCATAGAAGAGTTTAGTAGAGTAGCAGTATACAAGAGTAACAATTGACTTCTTCTATACCAGGGATGGGGGTACAGAAAAAGATACCAAGGAATCAGTATCCTTTGCAAAAGCTGAAATACCTGGGAATAAACTTAACCAAAAACCAAGACTTGTACGAAGAAAACTATAGAACATTACTATAAGAAGCCAACCGGGATCTACACAAATGGAAGCCTATTCCGTGTTTGTGGATCAGAAGACTCAGTATTGTGAGAATGTTGATACTATCTAAAACAATCTACAAATAAAATGCATTGCCGATCCAAATTCTAACATCATTCTTCAAAGAAATGGAAACACTGATTATTAACTCCATATAAAAAGGGAAGAAACCCAGGATAAGCAAAGAACTCCCCAAGAAAAAGAACAAAGCAGGTGATCTCACATTACTTGACCCCAAAACCTACTTATACAGCCACAGTTGTCAAAACAGTCTGATACTGGTATACTGATACATGCTCCCTGTCACTAGCCACCCAGGAAATGCGAGTCAAAATGACCATAAGATCCCACCTAATGCCCATAACTAGCCCAATTAAAAAAAACCAGAATGTGAAAGGGAGGATAGGGCGGAGGTAGGGGGAGGAAGGAGGAGCTGATGCCAAGGGCTCAAGTAGAAAGAAAATATTTTGAAAATGATGATGGCAACAAATGAACAAATGTGCTTGACACAATGGAAGGATTACAATAAGTTGTACAAGTCCCCAATAAAATGATTTTTCAAAAGAAACAGAACAACAAATGTTGGAGAGTGTGTGGTGAGATAGGAACTCTTATCCCCTGCTGGTGGACTGGTAAATATGTACAGGCACTCTGGAAGGCAGTATGGCGATACCTAAAACAGATGGCAGCTGAACTACCATATGATCCAGCAATACCATTGCTGGTATGTACCCCAAAGAAATAAGAAGCAGATCACGGACAGATGTTTCCCTCCCCTATGGTCATCACAGCAGAGTTCATAGTAGCAAAAAGCTGGTGGGTGGGCAGGAAGAAGCTGGAAACAGCCTACATTACCATCAGTACAAGAGTGGATAAAAACTCTGGTACATACATACAATGGAATACATCCCTAAAAACAGCAATGAAACACCTCAAGTTGTAGAGGCATCTGGAAGATATTATGCTGAGTGAAGCTAGTCAAGCACAGAAGGATAAACACTGTGTGAGTCCACGATAATAGGAACATGCAGCAGAACGGGCACAAGTTCAAGTGTGCAGGCCATCCAGTCGTCTGGCTGGGGACCAGGCAGGCCGCTAAAGAGCCACACATCATCTGCTCAAAGTAAGTATCATGTAGGTCACTTGGCCGAAGGTCACCTCATGAGAGCTGGAATCAGATGGATGGGGTGGGGTTGATGCTGGTCCCTGAGAGGTAGCCATGTGGATTTGGGGTGAGGTCTCCCAGAGAGGGAATCAGCCCTATCAGAGGAATGGGGCTTACTGATGCGAGGGGCAGCACAGGAAAGAAGAAAGGCAATGGTCAAATTTGGGGGAACATAGGTGCATGCCTGTTGAGGGGAGAAGAGGGAGGGCTGACATTGTGGGGGGAGGGGTGTCCAGTGAGGTTGCTCTTGGGAGGACCTGATGCAGAGGGGTTAAGTGGAGAGCAAATGCTTTGAGAGTGATTAGGGCAAAGAATGTATGGATGTGCTTTATACAATTGATGTATGTATATGTATGGATTGTGATAAGAGTTGTATGAGCCCCTAATAAATTGTTTAAAAAATAATAATAAATTTTTTTAAAGTTGTATGAGCCCCTAATAAAATGATTTTTTAAAATACTGTAAAAAAAGAAACCAAACTTGACCAACAGTTACCATGGGTGAAGGGGAAAGATCTGTTGCTTTGGGAGCATTGAGTTTCTGTCACTGTGGTCGATAGTTTGAAAAAGGATAACAATGATAGTTGTACAACATGAAGAATATTATTGAGCCTCTTCTCGCTCTGAATTATACAACTAGAAGTTGTGCAATTGGAAAATATTTCTGTATATTTGTGCCACAGTTAGAAAAAAATAAGTACATGAATTACAATGAGTACAAGGAAGAAGAAAAAGGTTTTGAATTAAATATTGTAACAATTGGACAACTTTTCTTGATCTGATTGAATTGTATGACGTGGGTGAAGTGCTAATACAACTGTTTTAAAAGATGTGATGCAAAACAATAATATGGATTATTCGGGAGAACATGATGCTGAGTGAAATTAGTCAATCACAAGAGACAGATATTGTATGAGACCACTACTGCAAACGGTTTTCATATTGAAAAATAAATAACGAGATAGAAAGAAACTCCATGTGGTTACAGATCAGATCAGGTTTTCTGGGATGTTAGAATTACAGAGTCAGATCATGACCAAGAAAGCCCCATGGAGCACTTCGACTCTGACAAATACATGTGTTGCCGTGAGTTAGAACTAACTCCACAGCATCAGTTTTCGTTATTAACTGCTGTCTCTTGTTCCCATTCAGGATGATGCTTAGGGTTGCCCGTAGGCATGCCCTGTACCCAAGATTAAAGTTTCATGCAGAATAATTTCACTGCCCTTAAAATTCTCTGCTCCACCTGTTTGTTCCTCTATTGTTCCTTGAACTCCTGCTAGTCGCTGACCTTGTTTCTATCTCTTTAATTTTGCTTTATAATTGGAATCATGCATTATGTAGCTTTTTCAGACTGGTTTCTTGTACTTAATAAGTACTTAAGTTTCCTCCATATTTTTTTCATGGCTTGATGGCTCATTTATTTTTTTTGCTAGATAATATTTCCATGATACAGATATGCTCGTTTGTTTAGCCATTGACCTGTTGAAGGACCTCTTGATTACTTCCAGTTTGGGGCAATAATGAATAAAATTACGATAAATATTTGTATGCAAGCTTTCATGTGGATACAGATTTTCAACTCATTTGAGTAAATACCTAGGAACACAACTGCTAAAACATATGACAGGCCTTTGGAATAGTGGTTACATTACCAGATAAGTATTGGACTGCTGACAGCGAGATTGACAGTTCAAATCCACCAGATGATCCGAGGGAAAAAGATAAGCCTATCTATTCCCATAAAGAAATCCTGTCAGAAACTCTATAGAGGGACGCTGTGAGTCAAATTGGCTTGATGGCATTGTTTTTGTTTTTTTGTAAGCCTATGTAAGAAACTGCCACTGTCGGATTCCTATGCAAAACACTACGCCCTGCGCCACACCTATACTCCTGACAGAGCTTGTTAGCATCCCATGTTCAGACAGAGGCTCGTAGCTAGTAACTTGTAGATGTGTACATTTCGCCCAAATACCATTTTAAATGTCTTGAAGTTAGTTCTTTTAAAACATAATTTTTTGATTGGTAACCTCCTTTTGTCAGGAAATACATGAAAAACAACTTAATACCACAGAAAAGCAAGTGGATAAAGTGGAAATGATCTTAAAGAATATGGAAATGCTTCTACAAGAAAAAGTAGATGAGCAGAAGGACCAGGTGAGTGATAAGTTCTTGTCATTTCCTCACAAACATCTTATATCTGCACACTTCTACCTCCTGGGTATTCACACAGCTGGTGTAGTAAGAGACTGTCTGGTCACAGACTCCGAGAGGCCATGTTCATTAGTTACCCCTCAGACTGAGCCTCTGTCAACACCTTATTCTTGAACATAAAGTAATTTGCCACAGGATTCATAATTGATAGCAGTCAATAAAAGATTCTATTATATATATATATAACTAGCTTGTTTATTGACTTATTTTCTTTTGGGTATCATTTTAAGGTTTCTTTTTTGAGATGGCCACATAACCTCAGGAAGGTTATGGATTTATTCATGCATCCTTCATTCAGCACATTGCCTACTGAGCACCTACTGTGTAGGAAAGCATTTTTCTAGGTAGACCTGAGATAAATAAGCCCTCATGGAACTTAAATTCTAGAGCTGATGAGAGCTATTAATAAGATTGTAGTTGGCCAAGGGCTTTGAAGAAAACACATTTTCCTGGACTGTAGAGTCAGGGTGTTAGGGGAGACTATACTGCACAGATAAGGTATCTGAGCAGCCCCTTAATCATGACCTAACATATATGAGTGAGTAAAAAAGAAAAACAGGAAAACTCCACTCTGTGGAGCTTTCATAGGATGCATTGTTCCTACTAGCTGAGCATCGAGCAACTTGTTCTGAGTTAGTGCACCCAGCGGCGTCGCCTGGGAAGGTTCTCTGGTCACAGTGAATTTTTTCATAAAAGCAGTTTTGCTCACACCTTGTTTTTTTGTGATGGCTCATTTAAGAGAACTGCGTGTGGCTGTGAAAGTTTGCTTTCTGCTCCAGAAAAATGTCACAGAAACTGTTGTGATGTTGAATACAACTTACAAGGATAGCACTCTGAAAAAAACTCAAGTGTACCAGTAGTTTTCTTATTTCCAAAAAGGTAAAATGTCGATCGATAACAAACCTTATTCTGGATGTCCATCAACTTTCCAAACAGACAAAAATGTCCAAAAAATTCATCCACTTTTGCTTGAAGACCAATGATGGACCATTAAAAAGATGGGGAAGTTATCTGGACTATCTTGGAGCTTAGTTCAGTGAAGTTTAACAGAAGATTTGTGACAGGCCACCAAGAAGGAGTGTCAACTGGAAACAAGTCATTCTTGGAAAGAACAACTCTGAAGTGATCCAGACTTTTCTCAAGGTCATTACTGGTGACAAGCAAACTTCAGTCAAGCCAGGGGAAGACACCATCATCACCTTGCCCAAGAAAAACTCGTCAAGTGAAATTAAAGATCAAGATTATGCTCATTTGATTTTTTTGATGTCCATAATATAGTGCATTTAGAGTTCCTTCCACTAGGTCAGACTGTTAATCAAACTTTCTATTTAGAGGTTTTGAAAATATTGTGTAACAATGTGCAACAAAAAAGACCTGATTTGTGGCAGATGGGGGACTGGTTTTACCATCATGACAATGCAACTGCTCACATGCCATCTCAGTGTGCCAATTTTTGACAAGAAACAGCATGCCTCTCTTGTCCCATGCACCTTACCTGACTTCACTCCATGCAACTTCTTTGTGTTTCCACCAATGCAGAGGAACATGAAAGGACAGCTAGTTGATGATATAGAAGAGATGAAGCAAAAAAATGAGAGAGGTGCTGTCAGCCGTCCAAACAGCTGAATTTGAAAAAAAACAATGTTTCCAAGAATGGAAGCGCAGAATTGACAAATGTATTAGGTGTAATGGAGAGTACTTTGAAGGTGATAAGGTTGTTTTGTAAAAAAAATTTAAATACAAAGCTTTGAAACAAAATTCCAGGTTTTGGGGGTACCCCATCGTATACCTCAAGTAGAAAACAGATTAGCATTGGGGGAAGCATGTTGCTCACTGGTGGAATATCACATGTGTTGTACTTGAGAATCCTTCCTGACAGGTGCTAAATACCGGTAACATTTCCTGATCACCAGACAGCCATAAATAGGCACCCACACACTTACACTTCCCTGTTCGTGGTTGTGGGAAAATAGTCTCGGCCCTGTAAAAGGTTTTGCTCTACCGAGTGCCAGGCACCATGCCTGTCACTGTTCTACTGTTCCTTTACTTCCTCCTGCCCCTCCCCTACTCCTCTTAAGTCCCCTTTCTCCTCTTCTTTCCATCCTGCCTTGCTCTTTTTTATTCCCCCACTCACTGGGAGCCCTCCTTGCCATAAGTATGTAAGCCCATTGTAAAGAAGCCTGGCCCTCTGGCCTAGCCCTCAGCCCTCCTCTCTGCTCTTTAAATGCCCTTCAAAGACTCTGTGCTCACAACCCTGCTTCTCTCCCTTCCATGCTCCTCTCATGGCTCAGCCACTGTTCGTCCCCCCTGCCTGGGTCTACACCTAATTCGCAGCTCAGCTTTCAGAATGGATATAGACTCCAAGCACTCGTACCCCACTGATCTCACTCTGGTCCACACCCCCTCACTTTATGCCCTCTCTCTGGCCTTCCTGGTTCTGCCTTGCATACCGGCCTTGATTTCTTCTTAGCACAGGCGCTGCAATACCTCTGAGATCTCAGCTCGCCGCGCCTCACACCTTCCCATCTTCTTCAAAGTAAAAGTCAACCTTGTCACGGTGTCCTTTAAGGCTCTCTTAGATTTAGTGTCCACTCCTGCCCTGACTTCCTGTCTATGTTTCCTCAGGAGCACACACCTTCAGCTATGGTGGCTGCCTGCTGCTACCTAGTCACCCGAGGCCCTGACCAGCTGCAAGGTCTTTGTAATCTCTCTTCTTGCTACCTGGTGTTCACATAGCCCCTAGATTCCTAAACTTACTTGGCCTACCACCCCTTTTTACAGGAAAAAAAAATCACTCATTGTCCACCTGACCATTAAAATCTTTTGTACTATTGCCCTTAATTCAGGATACGGTTTGGGTGTCTGCTTGTGTAGCGCCCCTGGATGCTTTGAGGCCCAGACATCGTCACTGGACTGTTTCACTGCTACCCAACGGGCAGTACCGCACCCTTTGGGAAATACTGGGATAGTCTCTGGACTCTCATTTTACTCAGAACTCCGTTCACATGTCATCTTACAGGAACAGCCTCGGGGTTTCTGTAGACAAGCAAAACCAGTAAAACATGTATGTAAATATATTGAGAAAATTGTACTTCGTGACTCACACACATGGGGGGGTTAGCACGTCCCATATCCGTGGGTCCAGTGGCAACTTGGAGACCTCTGCTGGTTCATGGGGTAGCAGAGGAACAGATGTCTGCAGGTTTATGAACTAGAACTGCAGGCCAGGCGTTAAGCAAAAACATAACAAAGAATCGAGACGGCTAACCACGATGACAAAATACAACAGAAATAAACCCCCATAGTTTTAACTGTTCGAGATTTTAGCTATTCAAGTCAGAGTTATCATTTTAATTTCCTATAGTCATCTTCAGTACTCTCATCTGGTAACCAGGTTCTTCCCATTCCTCAGTTTCATCGGAAAATCACTGGAGACTTATTCGCTGAGTAGCTCCTGCAAATGTATTTTGGCCTTCCGCTCTCATCCATTCCCTTCTGAAAACCAGAATCTCGCCTGCTAAGCTTTGATACTATTCCCTTCTTCCGATTTGGATTATATAATTTACAATCCATGGATAACAGATGTTGGTGTGCTTCTTCCATGTGGATTAGTTGACATCTCACTTAGATGGCTGCTTGTTTGGAAACAAGCCTTTAAGATCCCAGATGCTGTTCTGTCTGATTAGTGGGGCACCATCTAATTTCTTCACCAATGCTACCCTTAAGGGACCTGATCTCATTCAAGAACTTTTTGAAGCCCCCTTGTATTCTTGACCTTGATAGCTAAAGGTACACTGCTTCTGACAGGTATCAAGAAAAAGACATTGATTAAAGCAATAGCTATGTGCTGTCTTCCAGGAAATGTACTAATGTGCTCAAGCAGTGAAACCACATCTGGATTAGCAGTTACAATCAGAGCCACCACTGGTTAAGTTTATATCAATTCACTGTCACTCTCTTAAGATCCTTTTTTTTTTTTTTTTTTGCACAAGACAGATAGGTAAGTTGAATGAGATTGTGGTGGAAATCATCCCCCTCCATTCTTCAAGTCTTTATGGTGACATTAATCTCTGCAGGTTCTCCAGCAATGTAATACTGCTTTTGGTCTAATATTTCTTTGAGGAAAGTTCTAATGGCTTCCACTTGGCCTTTCTTACTGTAATAACCCTTTCTCCATGTGTCAGGGATCCAAAATTCTGCCAATTGCATATTCTGGACCTGGAGAGATTATTACAGGATTATTTCAGAGACCACTGTACCCACTGTTGGATAGGCATGAGCTGACATTTGGGCCTCCTAGAATGAGTGTCAGTTTAGTGCCATAGGGATCCTTTGAGAAATATTAACTATCTATATTCTGACAGTGTAGTGGATTTCTACCTCAGAGGATTCATAGGAGTTGTGGGCCTATACACTTGCTCATCTTGGAATTGATAGAGCCCTCTAAGCATCCCCTGCATGTGTGGGTATGTCCATCTTGATAAATCTACTCTAACATTCCAATTAACTTCAGCTTTTAGATCCCTTTTCCAGTATATAAAAGCAATTCAACTTCATTCAGTATAGGCCACTTCATAGTCCTCATTGTCGTCCCGCAACAATGTAACTACTAGGTACTTTTCTGACGCCGTGAGCTGAAACATCGAATGAAGACTTGCCACTTGGCAGGCTCATAGCACTACACTCAGACTGACACAGTTCCCACACCTAATCCCGAGGCCTTTGTTTCTCCTTGTGTTCAGTAGGAAAAGCAAGCAGTCTCTGTCTGGAGTATGCCATACCTCCTCCTGGGCCACACTTTATGCCTCAAAGAAGTCGTGTCACGGGACAGTGGACTTCACACTAGTTATTGTTCTAAAAGCCAAAAGTGCATCTTGCAAAGCATTTGCCTCATACAAAGATTCCTGGGACACAGCTGTGGGACTATGGTCAGATGAGGATAAGAGGGCTGATTTTACTCTCGAAGGTGATTCAGGCAAAGAAGGTGGGTTAATCCCTTCAGACGGGGGCAGGAGGCTGGTCCTTCTGAAAATAAAAAAAGGTAATTCAACAATAAGGGCTCCATGTCCCTAGCTTGATCCTTTTATTGTCCACATTTTCCCATCTCAATTTTCAGGATCTCACATTTTCCCCGTCAAACCTTTCAACATAAGGGATTTAGTTGATGGTGTAATTAGCTATTCTTCAGCTAGGACTCAGGAATGATGGTGGTGTGTGGGTTACAAACTGGACTGTTAGCTAAAGGTCAGCGATTTTAAAAGCACCAGCCACGCCCCAGGTAAAAGATGAAGTTTGTGCTCCGATAAATATTTATAGCCCCCAGAGCCCTCGAGGACACTCGATTTTGGCTTATGCAGTCACTGTGCATTGCAGCCAACTCAGTGGTAGTGAGGATAAGACTCTGGATGGGTTTTCAGCAATCTCAACACTGCTACAAGAAATAAGACTTTATTTCAAGACCCAAATAGCAACTTTCAGGTCCTTTATGTACTGCTTGAGCCAGGACTTTGAAGCTCTGGACTCATCATTTTCTCTTTCCGCGTTGTGTATCTGAAAGCTGAACCAGCCAGCTTCACTATGCTTGTGGGTGTAACAAAAATGTTGAAAGATAATAATGAAATAGTAGTCACTCACAGCATTGTCTCTCACAGATGTTTGATCTAATGGTGGGGATATTATGCTTGTCTTTATTGCCACCTCATGCCATGGATTACTATGCCTCTTTACTATTGGAAGTCGAGCAATTAGTACTTTTAAATCCAGCCAGACTTGAGAATAAGTTCAGAAAGCATGCTGTAGTGGAGTTAACAAACCCAGGGACAAGAGAACAACAAGTGCTCCAAAATCAGTGACGAGGATGGTGTAAGAGGCCTAGTAGGGCTTGATCAAGGACAATGTAACTGAGAGGAATTACTGAAACTCAAATGAAGGCTGAGCATGATAGTGGGACAAGAGAAAAGTAAATGGAAATAGAGGAAAGAACTACAAGGCAAAGGGCATTTATAGAGGTCTAAGTACAGGTGTGTACATATGTAAATATATTTATATATGATGATGGGGAAATAGATCTATGTGCATATAGTTATAGATTTAGTATTAAGGTAGCAGATGGACATTGGGCCTCCACTCAAGTACTCCCTCAATGTCAGAACACTTTGTTCTATTAAGCTGGTATTCCATGAAGCTCACCTTCCTGACATGATCGCTGAAGACAAATGGGTACATAAGCAAATGTGGTGAAGAAAGCTGATGGTGCCCAGCTATCAAAAGATATAGCATCTGGGGTCTTAAAGGCTTGAAGGTAAACAATTGGCCATCTAGCTCAGAAGCAACAAAACCCACATAGAGAAAGCACAACAACCTGTGTGATCATGAGGTGTCGAAGGGATCAGATATCAGGCATCAAAGAACAAAAAAATCCTATCATGGTGAATGAGGGGAAGTGCAGAGTAGGGACACAAAGCCCATCTTTAGGCAACTGGAGATCCCCTCACAGAAGGATCATGGGGAGGAGACAAGCCAGTCAGGGTGCAGTGTAGCAATGATGAAACATACAACTTTCCTCTAGTTCTTAAATGCTTCCTCTCCCTCCCCCGCCATCATGATCCCAATGCTACCTTACAAATCTGGCCAGAGGATGTAGACTGATACAGATAGGAAATGGAAACACAGGGAATCCAGGATGGATGAACTCCTCAGGACGAGTGGTGATACCGGGAGTGTCAAGGGAATATAGAATAGAAAGGGGGAACCAGTCACAAGGATTTACATAAAACCCCCTCCCTGGGGGACAGACAACAGAAAAGTGGGTGAAGGAAGATGTCGGACAGTGTAAGACATGACAAAATAACAATTTATAAATTATCAAAGGTTCATAAGAGAGGGGGTCTGGGGAGAGGGGGGAAACAAGGAACTGATGCCAAGGGCTCAAGTAGAAAGCAAATGTTTGAGAATGATGATGGCAACAGATGTACAAATGTGCTTGACACAATGGATGATTGTGTGGATTGTGATAAGAGATGTAAGAGTTCCCAAGGAAAGTATATAACTAAAAAAGAAAGAAAGCATTCTGTGTTGGGCCGGGTTGACTAGAGAAACAAATCCAGAGATACTCATATATGTATAAGAAAAAGTTTTATCTCAAGAAGTAATTATGGATCAATAAAACATTCCATCCCAGTCCAGCTCTTCAGTCTATAAGTCGCTCTTCAGACTCATTAAGTCACATGCAATGATGCAGAATGCAGGACAATCACAGGCCAGTGGGTGTAGTTATGTGGATCCAACTGACCGTATCGTAGTGCTTGCAGCAGCCAGGAAAGTGAAGGCACAGAGAGTGGGGGAGGTGCCCAGGACCCTGCTTATGAGAAAGTCTCGCCCACAGAGAGTCACCATCAGGGTGTGACCTGATTGACAGACTAAACTCTACCCTTACACTTTCATATATCTTCAAGTTGACATGAAATGATGTAACTACCACTTATTCTTTGAGTTTTGTTCTTCTAGAATCACTCTTGGTGCCAAATAGCTAAGTCTGAGTTCTCAAGAGGGGTGCATCAGTGAGATGCACACATACATACATATAAAGAGATTTGCTGCACGGTAGGGGTTTATGCAGTTGTAGAGGTTGGCAAGTCCCAAACCTACCGTATGTGTCCAGTGGAAGCTAAGGATTTCTGATGACTTGTGGGGTTGTAGGACTGGTGAATCCACGACCTGCTGGTTAGGATGGAGACTTCTTCAGGTTTATAACACAGGAACTGCAGATCAGGCAACTAGAGTGCAGGTCAAGAAAGAGAGCAAACTTTGCCACAACTTCCACTTCGATAAAGGAAGCTGGCCACACTCCCGAGGCAATTTCCCTTTCAACTGATTGGCTATTCATATCAGATCACAAAAATGAAAGTTGATTCCATTATGAAAAAGCACCTGTCAGACTGATGAGAATCACAGTCTAGTCAAATTGAGGTTTACATTAGTCGTTACAGTTCCCTCAACCAACTAGCTGCCCCCCTCTTGCTCCTTGCTTGGTTTTCTCAGCACTTCCCCCATATGGCATACTAAGTTTGGTTCTCATTAGCATATGTGGTGCACAGCCCAGAGACTACGTTCACCACTGCTTCGCTAGTGCTAGAGCAAGACCTGGCATGTGGGCGCTTACTGACTATGTTCTACAAGTGAAATTTGGTGTTGACTGAACCCCATGCTGGGATTCTTGTGCCCTTGTATTTTGAATGAGGTCATTGCTAGTGTTTCCTGTCATTCACATCTGTGAAACCGTATGGGTTTGGCAGAAAGCTCAGACCCAGGAAACAGCAGTGGGGGTCAGGGCCACAGTGATTCCTAGGGCAAGGGGCAGTAAAGAACCAAAAATTGTTGTCATTCTTTGCAATTCATTATTGTATCGTACAATAGCCTTTCTGAGAACTGTTGATTTGTGACTCTTGGGTCTTCCGGTTAAACTGATTCCCACAATTTCCCTTAAATTTTCTCCAGTACATAATTCATCACACCCTCAGTTGGAGGTCTCACTTCAGGGTAACAAGAAGTGTCATACACGCAATATTTTTGTTATATCCTTAAGAGCCTAAAGTTATCATTTCAACGACCGTGGAATGAACAGGGTCGGGAGCATGTACCCCTTCCCTGCACTCACAGTAATGGGTGGCTCTCTTCCCTCTCTAGTTTGAAAACAGCGTGAAGTCCAATTTGCTGCTCAAGGAGCTTTATGTGGAGAACGCACACCTGCTAAAAGCCCTCCAGGTTACTGAAGAGAAACAAAGAGGAGCTGAGAAAAACAGCCTCATCTTGGAAGAAAAACTCAGAGCTCTCAACAAATTAATCAGTAAGATTTCTCCGGCATCCCTCTGTGTGTAAAGACTGCTTGGTTTCTTGGAATTCATTCTGAAAAGAAAATCTTAAAACCTGAGCCACTGTGATGCCTTAATCACTTGCAGCTTATTGGCCATGGTCCTCAGAAACAGGGCGACTGTGGTGTCTGGCTCGTTCCAGCAGCATCTGCTCTGTGCCAGATCCTGGGAACATACACGTGTTGGACAAGAGCACATTTTTATAAAACTCCCAATTTTACCACTGGGAAAACATGATGGAAACACTTGGTCAGGCCTGACAGAGAAAGTGGGTTAAGATAATGCAGTTCCAATACTGCATTTTCGACTTAAGCTCTCATTGCCATCGAGTCAATTACAATTCGTAGTGACTTTGGCTTCAAAGATTAAAATGTAAAGTAGGGCTCTAGACAGCTTTATCATATTTTTCCTTTTAAATTTCATTTATGTTTTCTTAAGCAGACACACAACAAAACATACATCACTTCAGCAGTTTTTAATGTATACAGTTTGCTGATACGGATTTTATTCCTCCGGTCTGTAGCCATTTTCAGCTTTTTTGAGTTGTTGCTCATCTGTTAGCATAAATTCACTCCCCTTAGAGTTCCAGGGGAGTCCAGGTGGCATGGTGATGACAGCGCTGGGCTGCTAGCCACAAAAGCAGCACTTTAAATCCAACAGACTTGGGAGAAAGACATGGCTGTCTGCTCCCATGAAGAGTTGCGGTCTCAGAAACGCACAGGGGCAGGTCTACTCGGTCCTGTAAGGTCATTGTGAATCAGAATTGATTTCATGGCAGTGTGGTTGGCTTTGTTTTTTGTTTAAAGTCCCAGGCAAATACTTCAAGTTGTTTTCCATTTTATTCCACATACATAGTTGTTAAAAGATCATCAAGCTCAAAGCAGACTTTTTTTTTACTAGTTAAGCCAAACTATTACTTGGTTTCAAGAAGACATTATGATACATTTCTGGTTTAAGGCAATAGTTTTAGGAGTTCAGCACCCTCCATGGCTCCAGAAAGTTGGGAATTGTGAGAATTTTATATTCTTGTCTGTATTTTTGCCCCATTTTGTTCAGGATCCTTCTCTGAACTCTTTGATCAAAATGCTCAGCAGTGGTAGCCAGGCACCATGCAGTTCATTTGGACTCGTGACAAAGGAGGGCATTGTTTATGGAGGCAGCTAATTAGCCATGCATTCCAGAATCCTACTCTATTCCATTCTGTTGTTCCACATGAATCGACACCAACTGTGCCTGACAACTGAAGGAGGAGGTAGAACAGAAGCACCAAACATGTTAATAAGCCAAATAATGGTATGTCCCATGAAACCATTACCCTGAACCTAAGAGCTTTACTGTCTGGTTATTCAGCTCTGTCCTCTGTTACACTTCCCAATGGCTGCTGAGTGCAGACTTTCCAGAAGGGCTTCCCTCTGTAAGCAGAGTGTCCTCTAGACAATAAAGGGGAGGACTCTTGTTCGTTTGGAACCACTTTACCACATGTAAATATTGGTACTGTGGTTACATCTGTAGGCTTGTATTTATTGTACATTAATCTTTTTTTCATTGGAGTGTTTTTGCACTGGGAATTGAACTATATGTTAAAAAAGATAAAAATATAGTTTTATACCAAAATTGATGGTCATTTGTTTATCTGAATGTACTACTGTAATGTGAAATGAGTCACTGTATTTGCAGTTTTTCAATTAAAAAATTTCAATTTTGTCCTTTGTTCTTCAATTATAAAATATCTCAAATAATTAGAAAATACAGTTTTAGGAGAAAACCCATATACCCATCAACTAGATACATTTAATATAATATTTTGAAATTTTTCTTTTTAAAAGGTATAAAATATTTTAGATAGAGGTGAAGGTCGTATTCTATTGATTGCAACCTTTTACTCGTCCTAAAGGCACGCACTATCCCAAAGATGGTAAGTAAGTGTCCTGGTCTCTTTGTACATTTATTATATATGCATTATATAGTCTTGATTAGTGTCCACTCTTTTACTTTTGCATGTATCCATTGCAACGGCTACACAGAAACTCATAGACAAAATGCGTGATGAAAGAATTTAATAACTCAATAAGTTATAGTGCCAAGAGAAATGCTCAGGGTAGGTGTTTAACAGGACACATTACAGAGTTTCAGGTATGCTAATAAACACCCGAAGTGGCATACAACTCTGCTATGAGCCTCAACCCAAAGACATTCAGCTCAGGCTCTGGTCAAACCCAGGTCAGCAAACCCAGGTCTCTGAATTAAGTGCCCAGACTGAAGGACCAGGAAAACGTCAGTCTTCACAACCTAGAAATTGAAAACATTGTTCGGCACCCAGCTACCATGACCAAGTGTTATGAAAAGGATCACAACAGAAGGTTCTGTCTAGAGTGGGGGAGAAGTTAAGAACATAACCCTAAAGGATGCCAGGTTTACTGATCGAACAGAGATAGGCAGGACCTCCAAGATTTGCACTCTTCCCCTGCTGATCGGGAACTGAACTCAAATGGTACATTGACGGTATTGCTGCAATTAATGGGTTGAATCAGAATGCATATGAATTGTGGTAAATGATGTAAAAATATCACCTGATCTTTTGAGGGCAGGCCAGGTATGAGTGATAGGCTTTTTCACTGGGGTCAAGGAGGGGAGCCAAGCCCTTCTTTCAAAAGATATTTTTAATTAAAAGTTTCTTTTTTCATATAACACTGTTTAGGAATGAATAAAATGTAGCACAAAACCTGTCTCTTTCAGCACTGCCATGTTCCCAAACATGCTCCGCAGTGTTCCCCTTGCTCATATGATAAATATGATTATATCTATCCATACTTGTTTTATGAAAAATGCTCACACTGTACAAGTTGTAAAGCGGTCCTTCAAAAATTAAGGACTGTAAAAATTGTCCTTCAAAAAAAAGTTAAGTATTCCAAGATAAAAGCTGAGCGTTCATAGCTATTAGACTCCCATACAAGAAAACTTAAATCCAGTCCTCCAACGTGAGAAATGTGAAGGAATGATACTAGAAAGTCACTCAAAGTTGAACACAAAAGGGAAAATGATGAGAACAAATGTACAAATGTGCTTGAAAATTGATATATTTATGGATTGTGATAAGAGTTATACAAGCCCCCAATAAAACTATTTTTTAAGTTGTACGAGCCCCCCAAAAACTGATTTAATAAAAAAGAAAGAGCTAGATCTGGAAATGGTGGAATGTCACCTGGCTTATATTCTTTTCTTATTTTTTGTACAATGACTATATTCCTTTCTCTCTTTTTTAATCATTTTACCACAATCCATATCTACACCCATTGTGTCAAGCACATGTGTACATTTATTTCCATCATCATTCTCAAAATACTTTCTTTCTACTTGAGGCCTTGGTATCAGCTCCTCATTTTTCCCCTCCCTCCCCACCCCCTTCCCTCATGAACCCTTGACAATTTATAAATTACTATTATTTTGTTATGTCTTACACTGTCCAACATCTCCTTTCACCCACTTTTCTGTTGCCTGTTCCTCAGGGAGGGGCTTATATTGTAGATCCTTGTAATCGGTTCCTCCATTCTATCCCACCTTTCCTCCACCCTTGAATTATCGCCACTCTCACCACTAGTCCTGAGGGGTTCATCTGTCCTGGATCCCCTGTGTTTCTTTCTGTACCCGTGTACATCCTCTGGTCTAGCCAGATTTTAAGATAGAATTGGGATCATGATAGTGGTGGGGAGGAAATATTTAAGAACTAGAGGAAAGTTGACTCATCCTTCCCTGTGGTCCCTCTGTGGGGAGATTGTTCCACTATCTACAGATGAGCTTTGGATCTCTGCTCCAGCCCTCTCGTTTTTATTTGTTATGTGTCTGCTGATGCCCAGTTCCTATGACTCCTCATGATCGCATCAGCGATGTGCTTCTTCCATGTGGACTTGTTGCTTCACTGCTGAATGGCAGCTTGTGTGACATCAAGCCTTTTAGACCCCAGACACTATATCTTTTAATAACCGGGCACCATTTGCCCTCTTCACCACATTTGTTTATGCACCTATTTTGTCTTCAGCGATTGTGTCAGGAGGGTAAACATCTCATGCTGCTGACTGGTTAGAACAAAACTTTCTCTTTTTAAAAAAATTTATGTATTGGGGCTCATGCAATTCTTATCACAATCCACACATACATCAATTGTGTAAAGCACACTTATACATTCATTGCCCTCATCATTCTCAAACTTCGCATTCCGCTTTGGTTCCTGGAATAAGCTCCTCATTTTCCTTTTTTCTCTCCCTCTCCCTCCCCGCTCCCCTCTCCCTCATGAACCCTTGATAATTTATAAATTATTATTTTATCTTATCTTACACTGCCAGGCATCTCCCTTCACCCACTTTCCTGTTGCCCATTCCCCAGAGAGGAGGTTATATATAGATCCCCGTGATTGGTTTCCCCCTTCTACCCCTCCTTCCCTCCCGGTATCACCACTCTCACTGTTGGTCCTGAGGGGGTTCATCTGTCCTAGATTCCCTGTTTCCAAATCCCAACTGTACCGCTGTGCATCCTCTGGTCTAACCAGGTTTGCAAGGTAGAAGTGGGATCATGATAGTTGGGGGGAGGAAGTGTTTAAGAACTAGAGGAAAGTTGTGAGTTTCGTTATTGCTACACTGAAGCCTGAGTGACTCATCTCCCCACTACCGCTCTGCAATGGATGTCCAGTTGTCTACAGATGGGCATTGGGTCCCCATAGAACAAAGTGTTCTTGAATGGAAGGAGGATATGAGTGGATGCCCAAAGTCCATCCCCTACCTCAGGGTATTGCCATATAAATATATGTACATGGGCCAATACCTCTATTTTTGTAGATTAATGTATTTACATATGCACACCACTATGTTTATACCTCTATCCATTGCTTTGCTTCCTTGGTCCTTCCTCTGTTGCCTTTTACCTTCCTCATGTCCCACTGCCACTTTCCCCTTATTTCTGCCTCTTGGTAACCCCCTTAGCTAGTCTGCTGTTGCTCCAACATTACCACCACCCCCACCTTGGATCCCTATATCCTCATTACTGGCTCTGACACCCCAGTTGTTCCCCTGTCCATGGCGCAGCCTGCTCAGCACCCCCTTCCTCCACCACTCTGACCTCCCAGGTCTCCCTGGAACCGTTGGTCCCAATGCTCTCACCTCAAGCATGCCTCCCATACCTATCCTATATAGGTAGGTACACCGACTATGACATAGCCCAAAATGATTTTTTAAAATAAAAATAGTAAATCAATAAGAAAAAATTTTTAAAAAGAGAAAAGAACTATACAAAAATCCTGGGTCTCTTCGCTGGCCTTCAAGACTGTCCAGGAGCTGCCTCTCCCAGCCTGGAGTGCATGTAGACCCTACTATGAAGCACCAAACCATGAGGACAGCATGGTCACATGGAAGGATGCATGAAGAGAGAGAGCTACAGGCTAGGGAGAGGAGCCAGCATGCCACACCCACACAGAGGCAGGCCAGGAGAGAGGAAGAGAAAGAGAGCGGGACTAGACCCCACGCTGGCACGCCAGGCTCGGAGGATGACGTCCCTGGGGGAAGCTAATGGGACACAGAGGGAACTGGACAACTGACAACAGCTGGTGGCATGCTGTCCCCTTGCTGGAGCAGACTGCGACAAAGTATATTTCTTGATCACAATTGAATGTAAACAGAATTTGGTAACACATTGAAACTGAAATACACAATTATATGGAAATTAAACCATTATACAAACAACCAGTGAATATTTAGAGTCAAATGAAAATGAAGATACAACACACGAAAACATTTGAGACTCTGAAACTGTTAGGGTGGGGGAAGGGAAGTATACTTATTACCAATTAAGTGAAGGTTTACAGAGAAGTTCATCAGTTTTACATCGAAAAATTCATACACATTGATTTTGCACATCCACTCCAATACCTTCCATGTGCCATCCTACTTCCCCACTGGGCTTTCTCTTACCATCACTCCTTCTTTAGTAACCCTCTGGACTTTGTCATTGGGTAAATGCTGCCCTTTGGGTTTTAAGCTGTTGATGGTTTTAAAAAAGGTCATTTCAGTTCCACGCCTAGAGGACATTGGTTATATTCTTGGGGTATGCTACTAGATTCCATTCAACCAGTAAACCCAGTCTGTTTTATGATCACGAGTTCTGTTCCACATTTTACCCCCATTCCATTGAGGACCTTCTAATGTGATTGTGTTCAGAGTAATAGGTAGCGGTAGTCAGGCACCATTTAGGTTTTCCAAGCTCAAGATTATAGAGACTAATGTTTGGGTTGTTCATCATTCTATTGTAATAATTGTATTCAACATGTCTTTTGACTTCACTCTTGTTTCCTCCGAGTGCAGAGAGACCAATAGTTACTACTGGCTGCTCATGCACAGTTTTTCTTATTTAAGTCACTTTTTTAAAAAACAAAAATTTCAAAAGAGGACCTGATGCAAGGGGCTTAAGTGGAGAGCAAATGCCTTGAGAATGATTGGGGCAGGGAATGTATGGATGTGCTTTATACAATTGATGTATGTATATGTATGGATTGTGGTAAGAGTTGTTTGAGTCCCTAATAAAATGTAAAAGAAGAAAAGAGAAAAAAATGATTAGGGCAAAGACTGTACAGATGTGCTTTATACAATTGATGTATGTATATGTATGAACTGTGAAAAGAATTGTATCAGCCCCAATAAATTGTTAAAAAAATAAATTTAAAAAAATTCCTTTTATTTTTTTTGTACTGTCCGACGTCTCCCTTCACCAACTTTTCTGTTCTGTTTTAATGTAATTTTTATCATTAAACTGTGAGTCTAATGGTAACAAAATAGAACATGTGTGTGTCTGTGTTAAAATAGTCATTAAAGAATAGAATTCAGAGACAGAGAATTTTTTTAAGTTTTTAAAAATATTTTCTATTGTTACTTAGGTGAAGGTTTATAGAGCAGACATCAGTTTTACATTAAATAACTCGTTAAATCTACCATTGTCTTTTCATTTCCAATATTTTTTGCCAATCTCTTGTTTTATATTGTCTTCCCTTCACAAAAATAACACCTGTCTACCCTCTAGCTTCCACAGACAGAGAACTTATTGTTGACAAAGGCCTAAAAAACATTAAATGGGAAGCAGACACCTCTTCAATAAATGCTATTGGAAATACTGGCTATCCACTTGCAGAAGAACAAAAAAAAAGACGACTGCCTCACCCATGCACAGAAACAAACTCAAGATGGATCAAATTCCTAAATGTAAAACCCAAAGCTCTCAGGATCAGAAAACTGGGACAAAACTAGGAACCCTAGTGCAGTAGATGGGCTATCAGAAATAACAAAGCTGACACAATCCATAGAAAACAAAATAGTGGGACATATTAAAAAATAAAAAACTTGCATACATTAAAAGACTTCATTGAAAGAGTAAAAAGACCCATAGACTGGGAAAAGATATTTAGTAATGACATAACAAAGGACTAATTACTAAAATCTACAGAATTTACAAGGTGGCAAGAAAAACAAACTAGTAGCCCTATGAAAAAGTGGGCAAAGGACCGGAGCAGATGATTCACAAAGGATGATACGCGAATAACTAATAAACATATGAGTAAGTTCTCTCAGTCATTAGCTATCCAGGAAATGCAAGTCAAAGCAACCATGAGATACCACCTAACACCCATAACTGTAGCCCAGTTAAAGTAAAAAAGCTGAGAACAGCAAATGTTGGAGAGTGTGTGGTGAGATAGGAACTCTTATCCTCTGCTGGTGGACTTGTAAATATGTACAGACACTCAGGAAGGCAGTATGGCGATACCTAGAACAGATGGCAACTGAACTACCATATGATCCAGCAATACCATTACTGAACATATACCCCAAAGAAATAAAAAACATCATAAGCAGACATTTGCTCCCCCATGTTCATCACAGCACAGCTCACAATTGCTAGAAGCGGCCTCCATTCCCAACAATGGATAAAAAACCTCTGGTACATAAACATGATGAGTACTGCGCATGCCTGAAGAACAGCAATGAGACCCCTCACGTCGTGGAGGGCTCTGGAAGACATGCTGAGGGAAGCGAGTGAAGCACGAAAGGACAAGCACTGTGTGAGTCCAGAGCAGCAGGAACAAGCAGCAGAAGGGGCGCAAGCTCAAGTGTGCAGGCCATGCAGTCGTCTGGCTGGGGTCAGACAGGCCGCTAACGAGCTGGACCAGTGCCAATGACCTACACATCATCTGCTCCTGGTGAGTATAGTGTAGGTCACTTGGCCGGAGGTCATCTCACGACAGCTGGGATCAAATGGAGGGTGCGAGGGGGTAGTGGCTGTTCGCTGAATAGTAGCCATTTAGATCTGTGGTGAGGTCTCCCAGAGAGGGAGGTAGCCCCGTCGGAGGAATGGGGTTTACTGATGAGAGGTGCCGCACAGGAGATGAAAGGGAATGGTCAAATTTGGGGGTACATAGGTGCATGCCTGTTGAAGGGAGGAGAGGGAGAGCTAACCTCCAGGTGGGGGACAAAAGACTGAGGATGCTCTTGGCAACAATAAATGGGAGGTGTCTTCAGTGGCATGCAATGGGTGGGCAGAACTGGTGTAGGGCATCTGGGGGGGGGGGTATCCCAGGAAAGCAGACCAGGTGCCATAAAATGCTGGGACACCAAATCCTGGATCTTTGGGGTGCATGCATGCTCCAGAGGCTACATCAGTGAGCCCCATATGGGAATCCCACTGGGTGAACTAGACTCTACCTCAGACACACTTGTAACATGAGGACTTAAGCGGGAAATACATGGTGCCTGAGGAAGCAGAAAACAGCTGTACCAAGAGTGGTGTACTGATGGTTGGTGGACAAATAAGGTCATGTTACATCAACCCCCTTTATGCTGGGTTAAGATATCTAGTATTCTGGAAATCTTGTGACAGCCCCTCTACTGTGTGTTGCATGTGCTTGGGTATATTAAGGTGTGTCTCAGGGGTGCAGCACCATGGGGGTCACTTTCTTGAAGCTGTTATTTGTTTCTGCTCTTTAGTAAATGAGACCCAGAGACTTTGAGAAAGAAAATATAACAATAGTTTGGGGGGGCGAGGATAAAGAGGGTCGGGGGAAGTAAGAGGGAGATGATGTCAAGTAGTCTAGGAGGGAAATGTATGTGTGGAGACTGATTGTGGCAGCAATTTTACAATTCTGTTTGATGTGATTGAACTATGGAATAATATGACATTTGTATTAACTCCTAAGTTAGCAAATTTTTTAAAAAGCATAGATTCAGGAATGGTTTGGGGGCTCACACTTAAAAAGAATTATCATGGCCCTGCTCAGTACTCACCTTCATGAAATGATCACTGAAGATAAAGGTACTACAGCGAAGTGTCGCAAAAAAGTAGATAGTAGCACTACCTCAATGTATGAATACTTTCTTTTATTAAATTGGCACTCTGTGATGCTCACCCTCCCGACACAACTGCTGAAGCCAAAGCGGGTGAACAAGTAAATGTGAAGAAAGCTGATGGTGCCCGGCTATCAAAAGAGATAGTGTCTGGGGTCTTAAAGGCTTGAAGATATACAAGCGGCCATCTAGCTCAGAAGCAACAAAGCCCACATGGAAGAACACACCAGCCTGTGTGATTGCATGGTCCCGAAGGGAACAGATATCAAAGAACAAAAACTCAAATCATTGGCTGCACACCTCCATGATACAATCACCGAAGACAAACAGGTGCATAAGCAAATGTGGCGAAGAAAGCTGATGGTGCCCGACTATCGAAAGAGATAGTGTCTGGGGTCTTAAAGGCTTGAAGGTGAACAAGCGGCCATCTAGCTCAGAAGCAATAAAGGCCACATGGAAGAAGCACACAAGCCTGTGCAATCACGAGGTGCCAAAGGGACCAGGTATAAGGCATCATGCAATATATATATATACACACACACACACACACACACACACACACACACACACACACACCATAGTGAATGAAGGGGGAAGTGCAGAGTGGAGACCCAAAGCCCATTTGTCGGCCACTGGAGATCCCCTCATAGAGGGGTTTAGGAGAGGAGATGGGTCAGTCAGGGTGCGATGTAGTACCGATGAAGAACACAGCTTTCCCCCAGATCCTGGATGCTTCCTCCCGCCACCTACCATGATCCGAATTCTACCTTGCAGGACTGGATAGGGCAGAGGTTGTACACTGGTGCATATGGGAGCTGGAGGCACAGGGAATCCAGGGTGGATGATACCTTCAGGACTAGGGGTGTGAGGGCCGATGCTGGGAGAGTGGAGGGTGAGTGGGTTGGAAAGGGGGAACTGATTACAAGGATCCACATGTGACCTCCTCCCTGGGAGATGGACGGCAGAGAAGGGGGGGGGCGGTAGACTCTGGATAGGGCAAGATATGACAAAATAACAATCTATAAATTATCAAGGGCTCATGAGGGAGGGAGGAGCGGGGATGGAGGGGGGAAAAAAAGAGGACCTGATGCAGAGGGCTTAAGTGGAGAGCAAATGCTTTGAAAATGATTAGGGCAAATAATGTATAGATGTGCTTTATACAATTGATGTATGTATATGTATGGGTTGTGATAAGAGTTGTATGAACCCCTAATAAAATGTTTTTTTAAAAAGTACTAAATCTAAAAAAAAAAGAGTGGCTGAATTACAACACTAACTGAACCCTCTACTTAGAATGATTTCTGATGTTAATAGGAGAGCATGGATTGGGACTAAATGGGAACCTGAAAGTTACGGTGGAGAGGACTGTGCTACGCTGAGTTTTCTAGAGAAATAAATCAAACTACACTCAAATAACTTTATAGCAAAAGTCAATTTACATCAGGAAGCCCAGCCCAGTTCAACTCAAGTCCATGGGTCAGATGCTAGATGAAGTCCCCTTTAGACTCACCCAGCTTCCAGCCAATGAAGCAAAGGCAAAGCAGGAATCGGGAAAATCACAGGCCAGTAGGGGCAAGAGCATCTGGATGTAAGGTCAGCAGGAAGAGGGCAGGGCACTGCAGCTCCTATGATCAGCAGGCCGGCTCGGCCATGAATCCTAGAGATGCAGAATCAAGGTAAGCAGGATGGAGGGAGAGGGAAGAAAAGTTGTCCATGGCATCTCTCTAAATTGGGCACCTCCTCCAAGGAGAGGGCCTTATTGAGATTGAACTCTACCCATACTTTCACACAGATGCATCAAACTGATATAAAATCGAACCATCATAGGGACACACGGAAAGATTATTCTCAGAAATATCAGAACATGGATCCTTGACATGCCATTGAGTTACTTCAGCCAACAACACTACCACTCACATCTGAAGAGTTTAATCCATCATTAGTAAAGCCATTGTCCCCTCCACCTGCACTTGAGCTTAGCCCAACTTTCCCTGCTGATAGGGAACCTCGAGTTGTATCTGGAGCATTCCCTGCAGCAGATGCCTTGCAAGATAATGCTGACACTTGCTGGGAAACACCTTCGACACTCATGCCTGCTTCGACACTGCCTCTAAACTTGTCTCAGTAATCCCAAAGGTGACCTCCAAATATTGATCCAGAAAGAGCTGTGCTATCCTCTTAAAGGACTGCTAGCATTTTCTAGTATGTACAGGCAGAGACCCGAGGAATGTGTGCGGGAGTGAGATGATGATGCAAGGAGCGAACGGTTGCATCAGTCTGAATGTGTTGACGTGGACCAACTAAGCACTGATCCTTCAGTCAGTGTTTCAGCACCAGACGTTAGGACAGAATCTAATAGTTTATCTGTTTGGTTTACTGAAGCAAAGCTTCTGCAGTGGCTTAGAGCAAGTTAAGTTGAAGTACCAGACCTAGCTTGGTATACTTTAGAGGATTAAGGGAATGGGCATGTTTCAGGGCAGACCCATAGACTCACAAATGGAATGCACTGAGGACACACCTTTTCTCTCAGTGGGAAACAAATTTCTGAAGGGATCATAAGTATCTCTAAAGACTGCTGTGATTGATATTTTATTTTGAGCCAGTTTTGACAGTGGAAAATACCCTAATTAAGACGTTTGCACATAACATGGCTGATTGGGTCCCATGGTAGTAGGCGGTAAGCAGTAGCATTTAACAGAGACAAGGTGGGTGTGGTTGCCAAATGGTTAGCAGAGTCAAAGTAGTAACAGAATAGCCTGATTTGTATGGCATGGATACCTAAGCAGAGTGTCCCTAGGAGTGAAATAAATGAGAAACCTACCAAATCTTTCATTGATCTGTACAAGTTGAAAAATTCTAGGCCAGTTGAATAGCAGTCTAATTCAAATAGCCAGATATAGAGTCGCAAATGCTCGATCAATTCCCAAAAATTGAGCCAGTTCACAAACCCTTCATTTATGGGGAAGCCAGGTCCCTTTGAGGAAGGCACCCACTACACTAATAAAAAAAATGCATAGTTAGCCTTTCTCCCAGGCCTGCCCAGTGGAAACTGCGCCTTTTATAAGTGACAATTCATTGGAGAAAGGAAATAATCAGACATTGGGGATGGTTACTGGACATTGGCTCCAAACTGACATTAATCTAAGTGACCCTAAATTTTAAGGTCCCACAATCAGACTAGGAGCATATAAAGGTCAAGTTATAATGGAGTCTTAGCTCAGGTTGATCTCACAGGGGATCCAGTATGAGCCCAAACCTATCCTATAGTAATTTCCCTGTTCTAGAACACATAAATGGAATAGACAGACTCACTGACTGCCAGTACCCCATATGGCTACCTGACTCTAGAACATGGACTACTATGGCAGGGGCAGGAGTGGAAGCTAGTAAAGCTACCTCTACTTAGGAAAATGGTAAAGCCAACGCAATTATGTTTTCCTGGAGGGATTGCAAAGATCAGGGTGCAAAGATTGCACCATCAAGGAATTGAAGAATATAGGGCTGGAGACCATTACTTCCGAACTGAGCTGTTGTCTATGGGGGGACTAGCAAACTCTAGACCTATGTGGTTTGTAAGGGTCCAGGTATAAGCTGTGCTTACACACACACAAGCACCAGCAGCGGTTAAGCCAGTTTTTAGTGTGGGGTTTTTTAATCACTTTATTAGGGGCTCTTACATCTCTTTTATAACAATCCATACATCAGTGGAGTCAAGCATATTTGTACATATGTTGCCATCATCATTTTCAAAACATTTTCTTTCTACTTGAGCCCTTGATATCAGCTCCTTTTTTCCCTCCCTCACCCACCCTCCCACCCTCAAGACCCTTGATAAATTATTATCGTTTTCCTATCTTACACCATCTTCTGTCTCCCTTCACCCACATTGCTGTTGTTTGTCCCCCTCAGGGTGTGGGGGTTATGTCTACATCATCATTGTAATCAATTCTCTGTTTCTCCCCCTTTTCCCCCTACATTCCCCCTAAGTGGCCTACGCTGATAGTATTGCTACTCCCATTACTGTTCCTGATGTGTTTATCTGTCCTGGATCCCGTGTGACAAGAGCTCTTATCTGTACCATCTGGTCTAGCTAGATTTGTAAGCTAGAACTGGGATTTGTAAAGTAGAAGTGGGGTCATGATAGGTGGGTGGGGTGGGGTGCGGGAAGCACTAAAGAACTAAAGAAATGTGTGTCTCGTTGGTGCTGTACTGCACTCTGGCTGACTTGTCCCTCCTGTGAGGGATGTCCAATTGTCTACAGATGGGCTTTGAGTCTCCATCCGACTCCCTTCATTCACATCATATGATGGTTTGGGGTCTCCTGATGTCTGATACTGTTAGATTCCTCAGGTGGAAATACCTGGGTCATTGGCTTCCCATGAGAATGAATTCACACCGAAGCCTGGTTTGTGATCCAAGTGAATTTTTATAAAGGATAGAAGTGTAAAGGTGAAACTGAGGTACAGGGAGGAAGACAGACATAACTGACAGGACAAGGAAAGCAGAAACAGAAATAGCTTTATTAGGTGGGGCAGTAGGGCGGCTCCTGGGGCTCCCTGCCGAGGTTTCGTGACCTAGGCGGACAGGTCAGGGAAGTCCCATTCAGCAGCTGGGGGTGAGGGTTTTTACAGGGGTAGTGAGGAATGTATGGCAATTAGCATATGGGGTCTGGAGACCTGGAGAATTGCTTGTCATCTCCTTGCAATTCTGACTTTTCAGGGCCCTCCACTGGGAGGCGTGGTTGACAGTACTGGTTGACTCCATTGACTCAATTAAGCTCACCTGGCCTAGATTGAGGTCCTCCCAAGAGTACTGGCTTCGTCTCAACTGCCTGAATTTATTCATGCCATCCAGCCTGGAGCAGCTTCCCACAGTCTGTAAGGGTGGAGGGAGGCCTTGGCAGGTAGAGGTAGAGGTTTCTGCCTCTAGCTCCCTAACACTTTCTGATCCCATCTACACCTTGTGATCACACAGGCTGGGCAACAATTTTATTAGAGCATAGATAGAATCATTTCCAAAGAAAGTATGTGAGTCCTTCTGGCATGGTGAAAAGGATACCTTAAGCATAGATAAAATATGCTTTGCTCCCGGAATGTAGTGGGGGCCCCTTTCACAAATTAAGAAGGGTCATTCATTGTCTAGGGGAAGACTCCTAGTTTCTAAAAGACAGTTTTAAAGGGGAGGAGTTTGCCACTCCACAGATGTACAATTAGCTTTCTAATTAGTTATTTAGACCACCCTTGAGGCTCTTTAAATTACAATCTCAGCTTTTGTCTCTGGATCAGTGTGCTGTCAGATTTATCTCCAGCAGCACTGCTGTGTGAGGACATTCATTAGGGCCTAGCTTCAAGGTTGACCTGCTTACTAACCTGTTCTCACAAGGTCTTCTGTTAATTCCCATATTGCAGGCAGAAAATGCCTCTTCTGTCCCTGTCAATTTGGTCAGTGCAAAAAACAGATGGATCTTTGAGAATGGCAGGGGGTGCCTGGAAACTTATCCAGGTGGTGACTCCAATTGAAGCTACTGTCCCAGAAATGGTTTTATTGCTTGAGTAGATTAATATCTCTTCTAGTATCTGATAGCAGCTACTAATTGGGCAAATGTGTTTTTCTCAATTCCAGTTTTAAAGGAGCAGCACAAGCAGTTTGCCTTTAGCTGTTGTGGCAGTTAGATGTTATGTCAACGTGACCCTGTGGGAAACTGTAGCACTAGTCCCACCTATCAAACAGGTTACAGCCTGATGACTCCTCCTAGGGGATATGAACTTTCAAATAAGAAAGACAATGAGAGCAGCAAGAGGAGATAAGCAGCACCCCAGAGGGGATTGAGGGGCAGCTGGGAGGAGGAGGATGACCAAGCAGCACACACTGCAGAGAACAGCGCAAAAGAGTTACTGAAAGGGATAGCACTTCCAGACCACAGGATTGTCAACATAAAGATAGGTAGACACAAATAGACTACAACGAGAGAGCAGAAACACCAGCCAATTAGAACCGCTTAGGGCATCTCCTCGGCCGCCTGAGGGGAGATTCCCGGGTCTTTGAATTGGGAAGCTAGCTGAGGGGGTGGGGAGTACGTGCCAGTGGGGTGTGATGGAGCAAAAGGATCATAATTCGAAGTGACCAGACTGGGACCAGGGAAAATAAAAATATAAATTTCTTTGGCTTCCTGCCAAGACCAGAAGACTGCCAGTGGAGATCCCCCATCTAGGACTCACTCCTAGTAGTGGGTACTTCACAGCTTACTGAGCCTCACAGGGCTGAGAACAGGGCAGCTGAAAGCAGGTGTTAAGTGATTAACACCAAGAGCTCCAGCCCCCTCCTGAGGTACCACTCAGCACAACCCCTGATCGGAAGACACCCCAAAGGCCTGGTACCTTAAATAATTGGGCCACTCTGAGGATTTATTTTCATATTACTTGTTACACATACCTGGATTGCATACACCTGACTCATTGACTAAGTATTTGCATCACAAAACAAGAAGCTGGAGCAGGTTTGGCAGGCAGAACAGGTTTTACAAGCCCAGGCAAGGAATTTATATAAGGGAGTTTATATATATCATTTGTATGATATATTACTTTACGTTTTTTCCTTCCGATCTCATTGGTTTATTTCCTAGACCCCTAACACCCCATCTACCTACTAGTTCGCACCCACAACAGAGACTAAGCTCTGTGTGAAGCTTAGTGTCCCGGACAAACATACATTAACAGCTCTCCTGCATCTTATGCTAGTATGATTTTTCCTATTACTATTATTAAAACTTTCATCTCTTACCCCTTTTCTTTCATTTTCCTTTCTTTAGTCTAAATATCCAAAGTTTTACTTCATAACATCATTAACCTGTCTTTTAGTTTCACTGTACTGATCATCAAAATTTTTCTTACATTTTCAGACTCATAAAACCAAAGACTAATACTACTATCACAATATTTAAAATTGTTTTTGCTCTCAAATACTAGTACCCATTGATCCATCGTTGCAAATGAGGCATTTCAGGGCCAAATACCCCTTCCTTTAACCTACTATATAGCACTACCTGATCCTCCACCCTCTTTTTTAACCTACTGCTTCTTTCACTCTCCCAACACTCATAACATTTCCTCCCCAAATTTCATATGACTCCCTTAACACATAAATTAGCAACCTCCCTCAGACACTTAATACAAACTATCCATTAGCCCTCTACTGCACCACCTAATAGAGTTAACCAGTTCCAAATAACATCGCCTACATAACACTCCCAATAGACTCCAAGATGACAAGGAAACAACAGAAGATATTAGTCTCACACACACACACACACACACACACACACACAAAACAAGAGAAACAGAAACAAATAACCAAATAGCAATCAGACCTAAATGTAATACCTGAAACTGTACAAGTTATGGATTTCCCAGAAAAAGAATGTAAAGAATGATGTTTGTGCTCATGCAACAGCTGAAAGAAGTCTGAAAGGAAAAATAAAACAATAGAAAAGCTATAACCTCATTAGAGAAACAAACAGAAACACAAAAATCAAACACTACAATAAATAGCAGAATTACAAAGCAGGGGTGTCAAACTCAATTAAAAAGCGGGCCATTTGGTGCAACAGGCAAGATTCACATGGGCCACATCACATTTACAAATTTTGTTCAATTTCTATTTTGAAGTGAGGATTCAGGAATATGGATAGGATAATTAAAATACTATAATAGCTTTTATTTAAATATTTATTTTATTTAATGTATTTATAAAACTAAAATTATTGTTTTACCCTTAACTTGACAGTGCTTTCCTTCTACTAGTTTTCACTACGTCTTATGTTGTGACCGGAAAATATAACAAGGTAACTAATAAAAAACACCAAGATTTGGGCAGCTGACAAACGTGATGCACAATTGTAATGGCTTCCCTCTAAAAATGTTCACTAGCACTGCTGCTAGGTATGATCATAACAGCACAACCCAGAGGGCTATTTTTCACCTTTTCACTATTGGGATCTCTTTACATTATGTGACACTGAGAGTGGCAGACAGATCGCTTCCAATCATCACTGGAACTAGGTCAGTGCATTTATACACATCCACAGGCCCCCCAGAAAGCACTGGGCCACATGTATACTCATCTTCAGATAAAGGGTTAACGAGGGAATTGTGTGTACGGTATTGCCTCGATCTCCCCTAAGTGCTATTTTCTTCATAACAATTTTTTTCTATTTTCATTTTATTTCAGAGCATCGCAGGCCACAAAAAAAGCTCCTCAGGGGCTACATGCGGCCGACAGGGCCAGTTTGACACCCCTGCTATAAAGGAAAAGCGGGAGGCTGTAAAAGAAATAGAGATACAGAATTGAAGAGATAGAAACCCAAATTAGTGAACTGAAAGACAAATCTATAGATTACAATCTAAAGGAAGGACAAATAACCAAAAAATGCAAAAGAGACTGAGAAAAGCTTGATAATAATGTGGGACACCATTAAGAGGAACAACCTGCATCTTGTAGGAATTCCAGAAGAGGAAGAAACAAACAAAGTTACATCCACACAGAGAATAGTCCAAGAGCGCCAGTCAAAGAACTTTGCTCAATGTCTAAAAGAGAAAAAGATGATTATTTAGGAAGCCAAAAGAACCCCAGCCAGGAGAGATTCTAAAAGGCAAACTCCACGGCATATTGTAGTCAAGATGTCGAACATCAGAACGGAAACAACAAACAATCTAAAAGCACCTAGAGAAAAAGATCAATTACACACAAAGGTTCAGCAACTAAATATGGTGGTATAATACAATTATTTCAAGACAAGAAAAGCCAAAAGCAAGACCACCATTACAAAAAATACTCAATGAAGTACTGTGGCCAAAAAAACCAACAGCAACAACACACAAACCTGAAACCAACATTCAAGACAATTCCTCACAAAAACCAGCACACACGGAACAACACCCAGAGCAAGGGAACGACACAGGAAGAACAAAGAAACTGAACATAATACACATCCAAACACACAACACACGCATATATAAACCAAAATGGTGGAAACAAATACACATACATGTCAATAATTTCACTGAATGTTAATGTACTAAATACACCAGTACAGAGACAGAGAGAAGCTGAATGGATAAGAAAGCAAGCCCCATCAATATGCTGCCTACAAGAAAAACACCTCACAAACAGAGACTTGAAGACATTAAAAATCAGAGGTGGAACAAAAGCATACCCAGCAAACAACAACAAAACTCAGCAGGGGTAACAATATTAATCTCCAAGAAGATAAACTTCAAGGTAAACAACATAACGAGAAAAGATTGAATACTACATAATGATAAAGGGAAAAATAGCTCAGAAAACCATAACTTTAATAGTCATCTATGCACTCAATGAAATACCTTTGAAATACATCAGATCCTCATAGAATTGAAAAAGGACCAAGACACATCGACAGTAAGAACAGAAGACTTCAATACACCACTCTCAAAGAAAAAAAATGTCAAGAAAAAAGGCAATGAAGACCAAAAAAAGTTTAATAACACAATCAATAAAAACTATCTTGGATGTATGAGCCCCTAATAAAATGTTTTTTAAAAAAACTATCTTGGAGGGAAGATGGTGACTGAGTAACACATACCAGAGGGACTCCACAGAAATCAACCCAGGAGAGCTACTAAGAGGGAAATTCAACACTGCTGGGTCACAGGAGGCGCATCATAAAGATAAGTAGGCACAGATCCACAAGGTTTGAAGGGACTGGCGGGCCCTCAAAGTTTAGTATTAAGGTAGTAGATAGACATTGGGCCTCCATTCAAGTACTGCCTCAATGCAACACTGTGTTCTATTAAACTGGCATTCCATGATGCTCACCTTCCCAACACAATCGATGAAGACAAATGAGTGCATAAGCAAATGTGGTGAAGAAAACTGATGGTGGCAAAAGATATAGTGTCTAAGGTCTTAAAGACTCAAGGTAAACAAGCGAACATCTAGCTGAGGAGCAACAAAGCCCACATGGAAGAAGCACACCAGCCTGTGGGATTATGAGGTGTCAAAGGGATGAGGTAGGAGCCATCAAAGAACAAAAAATATTATCATTGTGAACGAGGGGGGTGCAGATTAGGGAACCAAGAGAGACTCATCTGTAGACAACTGGACATCCCCTTACAGAAGGGTTGGGGGGTGGGGCGAGACAGCCAATCAGGGTGCATTGTAGCAACAATGAAACTTACAACTTTCTTCTAGTTCTTTAATGCTTCCTTCCCCACCACTATCATGATCCCAATTCTAATTTACAAATCTGGCTAGATGAGAGGATGTACACTGGTACAGATAGGAACTGGAAAAACAGGGAATCCAGGACAGATGATCCCTTCAGGACCAGTGGTGAGAGTGGGGATACCAGGAGGGTGGAAGGAGGGGGGGGAGGGGAAACCAATTACAAGGATGTACATATAACCTCCTCCCTGGGGAATGGACAACAGAAAAGTTGGTGGAGGGCGATGTTGGACAGTGCAAGATATTACAAAATAATACATTGCCAAGGGTTAATGAGAGAGAGGGCAGCGACGGGTGGGGGGGGGAATGAGGAGCTGATGCCAAGGGCTTAAGTGGAGAGCAAATGTTTTGAGAATGATGTGGGCAACGAATGTACAAATGTGCTTGACACAATTGATGTGCTATGGATTGTGATAAGAGTTGTATGAGCCCCCAATAAAATGATTTAAAAAAATAAAGATTTATTTGAACATAAAAAATAGATATAACTGATGGCATATATTCAATCTTGTTTTGTTAGGTGCCACCCAGTCAGTTCAGACTCGGTGACCCTATCAACAACATAAGGAAACAGTGCTTGTTTCTTGTGTCATCCTTACACACGTTTTCTCTTTGAGCCTATGATTTCAGTCATGTCAATCCATCTTTTTTGCTGTGCCTTTTCTGTAACAAGCATTCTTTCAGGGACTGGTCTCTCCTGAAAACCTGACCAATGTCCAACATCTTGCCATCCTTGTATCTAAGGAGCTTTCCGGCTGTACTTCTTCCAAGACAGATTTGTTGTTGTTTTTTGGCAGTCCAATTACTTCCAATATTTTTCACAAGCACCATAATTCAAATACATCGATTCTACATTGATCTTCCTTAATCAATGTCCAATTTTTACATGTGAATGAGATGATTAAAAATGCCATGGCCCCCAAAAGACTGGACTGGAAAACGCTCCTAAGGGCCAGCAAACGATCCCTGAACTAACTACAAGCTTTTCTCTTGTGAACTGTTTTGTTCTGTTCTTTGTCAGTGGTTTGTTTTTGTTGTTTTGTTGCCTGGTTGTATATTGTTGCTTTGTTTTCCTCTGTCTTGTTTTCGTGCATGTTAGTGTCTCCACAGGTCTGTCTGAATAGGACAGGCTGGATGAACTATCTGGAGGAAAAACAATGGGACCGACAGTTCCGGGGGGACATGGGGTGGGGGGGTAGAGGGGTATAAGGAAGTGGTGTTAACAAACCCAGGGACAAGGGAAAAACATGGGACCCAAAATGGTAGAGAAGGGGGAGTGGCAGGCCTGGTGGGAAATGATCAAGGGTAAGGTTGATTAGAGAAGAGGTATACTCTAGCCCAGGTGGCGATGAAGCATGGTAGATGGGCAGGAGGAAGGTCAAGGGAGATGGAGGAAAGAGCTAGGAGTCAAAGGGCATTCATGGAGGTCTAGACAAAGACAGGTACATGCAAATATATATAGGAGGATGGGGAAATAGATCTATGTGTCTATATTTATAGGTCAAGTATTAAGGTGGCGGAAGGACCTTGGGCCTCTACTCAAACACTCCCTCAATGTATGAATACCTTCTTTTATTAAATTGGAACTCTATGATGCTCACTCTCCCAACACAACGGCTGGAGCCAAAGTGGGTGAACAAGTAAATGTAGTGAAGAAAGCTGATGGTGACCGGCTATCAAAAGAGATAGTGTCTGGGGTCTTAAAGGCTTGAAGGTGAACAAGCGGCCATCTAGCTCAGAAGCAAATAAGCCCACATGGAAGAAGCACATCGGCCAGTGCGATCCCGAGGTGCCCAAGGGACCAGGTATAAGGCATCATGCAAAAAAAAAAAAAAGATATAAGTGTGTGTATGTATGTGTATATATGTGTATATGTATATATGTATGTATATATGTATATATATATATCATAATAAATGAAGGGGGAAGTGCAGAGTGGAGACCCAAGGCCCAAGTGTCGACCAATGGAGATCCCCTCATAGAGGGGTTTAGGAGAGGAGATGGGTTAATTAGGGTGTGAGGTAGTATAGAAGAACACAGCTTTCCCCCAGATCCTGGATGCTTCCTCCCCCCAACTACCATGATCCGAATTCTACCTTGCAGGGCTGGATAGGACAGAGGCTGTACACGGGTACATATGAGGGTTGGAGGTACAGGGAATCCAGGGTGGATGATACCTTCAGGACCAAGGGTGTGAGGGACGATGCTGGGAGAGTGGAGGGTGAGTGGGTTGGAAAGGGGGAACTGATTACAAGGATCCACATGTGACCTCTTCCCTGGGAGAGGGACAGCAGAGAAGGGGGGAAGGGAGACTCTGGATAGGGCAAGATATGACAAAATAACGAGGTATAAATTACCAAGGGCATAAGAGGGAGGGGGGAAAGGGGAGGGAGGGGGATGGAAAAAAGAGGACCTGATGCAAGGGGCTTAAGTGGAGAGCAAATGCCTTGAGAATGATTGGGGCAGGGAATGTATGGATGTGCTTTATACAATTGATGTATGTATATGTATGGATTGTGGTAAGAGTTGCTTGAGTCCCTAATAAAATGTAAAAGAAGAAAAGAGAAAAAAATGATTAGGGCAAAGACTGTACAGATGTGCTTTATACAATTGATGTATGTATATGTATGAACTGTGAAAAGAATTGTATCAGCCCCAATAAATTGTTAAAATAAAAAAATTTAAAAAAAAAAGCAAAAAAAAGATGTAAGTGTGTGTATGTATGTGTATATATGTGTATATATATGTGTATATATGTATATATATGCCATATTAAATGAAGGGGGAAGTGCAGAGTGGAGACCCAAGGCCCAAGTGTCGGCCAATGGAGATCCCCTCATAGAGGGGTTTAGGAGAGGAGATTGGTTAATTAGGGTGCGAGGTAGTACCGATGAAGAACACAGCTTTCCCCCAGATCCTGGATGCTTCCCCCCCCCCCCCAACTACCATGATCCAAATTCTAACTTGCAGGCCTGGATAGGACAGAGGCTGTACACTGGTACATATGAGGGCTGGAGGTACAGGGAATCCAGGGTGGATGATACCTTCAGGACCAAGGGTGTGAGGGACGATGCTGGGAGAGTGGAGGGTGAGTGGGTTGGAAAGGGGGAACTGATTACAAGGATCCACATGTGACCTCTTCCCTGGGAGAGGGACAGCAGAGAAGGGGGTAAGGGAGACTCCTGATAGGGCAAGATATGACAAAATAACGATGTATAAATTACCAAGGGCACATGAGGGAGGGGAGAAAGGGGAGGGAGGGTGAAAAAAAATTAGGACCTGATGCAAGGGGCTTAAGTGGAGAGCAAATGCCTTGAGAATGATTGGGGCAGGGAATGTATGGATGTGCTTTATACAATTGATGTATGTATATGTATGGATGGTGATAAGAGTTGTATGAGTCCCTAATAAAATTTTAAAAAAGAAAAAAATATGCCACGGCATGGTCAGGTGCAACTTGGTACTCAAAATATTCAGTTACCCAAATACATGTCTTCTGATCTCTTTGACTGCTGCATCCATGAGCATTGATTGTGGATCCAATCAAGACAAAATCCTTGACAACTTCAAACTTTTCTCCATTTATCATGCTGTTACCTACTGGTCCAGTTGTATTTTGGTTTACCTTATAGAGTAGTAGCCCATACTGAAGGCTGCAATCCTTGACCTTCATCAGCAAGTGCTTCCATTTCTCTTCATTTTCAGCAAGCAAGGTTGTGACATCCGCATATTGCAGTTTGTTAATATGCCTTCCTCCAATTCTGGTGTCACGTTCTTCATATAATCGAGCTAATCATACAGATTGAGTAAGTATGGTAAGACAGTATAAACCTGACTAACACCTTTCATGATTTTAAACTATGCAGTATTCCCATGTTTGATAAATTACAGAATGGAGACATAGGTACATAGGTAGAAATTTTCAATTTCTGTATCACTAGCTTGAATGGTTGGTATGTAAATTTGAATAATCACAATTGTTTGGATTTCCTTATATGAGGATAGATTTTGCATCACAGACAGCATTATACTCTAGATCTTGAAATGTCCTTTTTGACAATGCATGAAACACTATTCCTCTTGAATCTATCATTCTCAGCAAGCTACATTTAGATTCAGAATGGCCAATGCTAGTCCATTTTGGTTCACTAACACCACGAATATCTATTTCTGTCTTCCATTTCATTTTTTACAACTCTCAATTTTCCTAAATCCCTACATTCTAAGTTCCATTACTGTATATACTCAAGTATATGACTTGAATATCTGCCGAAGCACCTAATTTTACCACAAAAATTACATTAAAATGTGCTGAAAAACGTGGCTTACCCACATGGAAGAAGCACACCGGCCAGTGCGATCACGAGGTGCCAAGGGACCAGGTATAAGGCATCATGCAAAAAAAAACAAACAACGATATAAGTGTGTGTATGTATGTGTATATATGTGTATATGTATATGTATATATATACCATATTAAATGAAGGGGGAAGTGCAGAGTGGAGACCCAAGGCCCAAGTGTCGGCCAATGGAGATCCCCTCATAGAGGTGTTTAGGAGAGGAGATGGGTTAATTAGGGTGCGAGGTAGTACCGATGAAGAACACAGCTTTCCCCCAGATCCTGGGTGCTTCCCCCCCCCCCAACTACCATGATCCAAATTCTAACTTGCAGGCCTGGATAGGACAGAGGCTGTACACTGGTACATATGAGGGCTGGAGGTACAGGGAATCCAGGGTGGATGATACCTTCAGGACCAAGGGTGTGAGGGACGATGCTGGGAGAGTGGAGGGTGAGTGGGTTGGAAAGGGGGAACTGATTACAAGGATCCACATGTGACCTCTTCCCTGGGAGAGGGACAGCAGAGAAGGGGGGAAGGGAGACTCCGGATAGGGCAAGATATGACAAAATAACGATGTATAAATTAGCAAGGGCACATGAGGGAGGGGAGATTGGGGAGGGAGGGGGAAAAAAAAAGAGGACCTGATGCAAGGGGCTTAAGTGGAGAGCAAATGCCTTGAGAATGATTGGGGCAGGGAATGTATGGATGTGCTTTATACAATTGATGTATGTATATGTATGGATGGTGATAAGAGTTGTATGAGTCCCTAATAAAATTTTAAAAAAGAAAAAAATATGCCACGGCATGGTCAGGTGCAACTTGGTACTCAAAATATTCAGTTACCCAAATACATGTCTTCTGATCTCTTTGACTGCTGCATCCATGAGCATTGATTGTGGATCCAATCAAGACAAAATCCTTGACAACTTCAAACTTTTCTCCATTTATCATGCTGTTACCTACTGGTCCAGTTGTATTTTGGTTTACCTTATAGAGTAGTAGCCCATACTGAAGGCTGCAATCCTTGACCTTCATCAGCAAGTGCTTCCATTTCTCTTCATTTTCAGCAAGCAAGGTTGTGACATCCGCATATTGCAGTTTGTTAATATGCCTTCCTCCAATTCTGGTGTCACATTCTTCATATAATCGAGCTAATCATACAGATTGAGTAAGTATGGTAAGACAGTATAAACCTGACTAACACCTTTCATGATTTTAAACTATGCAGTATTCCCATGTTTGATAAATTACAGAATGGAGACATAGGTACATAGGTAGAAATTTTCAATTTCTGTATCACTAGCTTGAATGGTTGGTATGTAAATTTGAATAATCACAATTGTTTGGATTTCCTTATATGAGGATAGATTTTGCATCACAGACAGCATTATACTCTAGATCTTGAAATGTCCTTTTTGACAATGCATGAAACACTATTCCTCTTGAATCTATCATTCTCAGCAAGCTACATTTAGATTCAGAATGGCCAATGCTAGTCCATTTTGGTTCACTAACACCACGAATATCTATTTCTGTCTTCCATTTCATTTTTTACAACTCTCAATTTTCCTAAATCCCTACATTCTAAGTTCCATTACTGTATATACTCAAGTATATGACTTGAATATCTGCCGAAGCACCTAATTTTACCACAAAAATTACATTAAAATGTGCTGAAAAACGTGGCTTACCCACATGGAAGAAGCACACCGGCCAGTGCGATCACGAGGTGCCAAGGGACCAGGTATAAGGCATCATGCAAAAAAACACAAACAACGATATAAGTGTGTGTATGTATGTGTATATATGTGTATATGTATATATATACCATATTAAATGAAGGGGGAAGTGCAGAGTGGAGACCCAAGGCCCAAGTGTCGGCCAATGTAGATCCCCTCATAGAGGTGTTTAGGAGAGGAGATGGGTTAATTAGGGTGCGAGGTAGTACCGATGAAGAACACAGCTTTCCCCCAGATCCTGGATGCTTCCCCCCCCCCCCAACTACCATGATCCAAATTCTAACTTGCAGGCCTGGATAGGACAGAGGCTGTACACTGGTACATATGAGGGCTGGAGGTACAGGGAATCCAGGGTGGATGATACCTTCAGGACCAAGGGTGTGAGGGACGATGCTGGGAGAGTGGAGGGTGAGTGGGTTGGAAAGGGGGAACTGATTACAAGGATCCACATGTGACCTCTTCCCTGGGAGAGGGACAGCAGAGAAGGGGGGAAGGGAGACTCCGGATAGGGCAAGATATGACAAAATAACGATGTATAAATTAGCAAGGGCACATGAGGGAGGGGAGAAAGGGGAGGGAGGGGGAAAAAAAAGAGGACCTGATGCAAGGGGCTTAAGTGGAGAGCAAATGCCTTGAGAATGATTGGGGCAGGGAATGTATGGATGTGCTTTATACAATTGATGTATGTATATGTATGGATGGTGATAAGAGTTGTATGAGTCCCTAATAAAATGTAAAAAAAGAAAAGAGGAGAAAAAATGATTAGGGCAAAGACTGTACAGATGTGCTTTATACAATTGATTTATGTATATGTATGAACTGTGATAAGAATTGTATGAGCCCCTAATAAATTGTTAAAATTAAAAAACAAAAAACGTGGCTTACACTCAAGCATATATGGTAATTGGTGTTTTCAGCTATCTCTTCTCCTTTTGAGTCATGTCCCATCAGTAAATGAAGGTCCTGAAGGCTTTACTCATGTAGGGTGTATTCCACCCACATCACAATAGACTCTACTTTGTGAAGGCAGTTCTCCTGGAGTCATACTGAGTGTCTTCTGGACTGAAGGCTCATCTTCTGGCACCATCTCTGACAATGTTGTTTCTACTCTTAAGGTTTTCTGTATCTGATTCACTCTGTTTGCCTCCCTGTGAGACATTCCTGTTGACAAGCCACTGGGAGCTACACTGATGGAGCCAGGGCCCTGGAGATGGAGGAGTCATATGGAGACCCATGACATCGCTCAGATGCTTCCACCACCACTGGATCCGGATTTTTCACCCACTGGCCTGTGATTTTCCTCATTCAACATCATTGCATGTGTTGCTTGAGTCTGAAGAGGAATTTATAGACTGGTATTGGACATATGGACTAATATCAGACTTATGGACTTGATCTGGACTGGGCAGGGATGTTTTCTCAATATACAGTTGCTCTTTTATATAAAGTTCTTTTTTATACACGAGTGTCTCCCTGGATCTCTCTACCTGGACTAACACACACAACCACCACAGTAAACCTGAGTCATGAATATCCCCGGGAGAAGCAGCTAGATTATGGGCCCCAAATGAACTCTAGCTCCAGCCCAAGAATAGTCAGTTCTGAAAACATGGCCCTGCTCAATACTCACTCACATGAAAAGATCACTGAAGAGTGTCCTACGCATTGTGGTGAGAAAGCAGATGGTGCCTGGCTCTCAAGTGGAATCGTGTTTGTGGTTTTAAGGTGTGTATTCAAATAAAAAGCCATCTAAGTAAGGAGTCCACTAAGCCAACATGGAAGAAAACCAGCTCGTATGAGTCAAAGATGACAATAAACTCAAATATGATGAAAGAAGTAATATCAGACCTAAAATTATGAACACCCAATTTGTGGAAGGCTATGGAGGACAGTGGGAGCCCAAAATCCATCTGCAGAATATCAAGACAAATTAAGCCACTGGCAGATCTCTAGTTACAGGCAAAGGTCTGAAATACTTACTACCAAACAAAAATCATTGTCATCCTGATTATGCTGGATCAAACTTGGGATTTGATCAATTGACCTTCTAGATCCATCCTGAATTTGTTCTAGGTGTAAGGATCTCTTGCTTACTCCATGATAAAAACTTCTTCCCTGGCCTTTAAAATATTGATGGTGGTGGGTTAGGGAAAAAAAAAATGATGGTGGTGCTTTTTATTTGTCTTTATATATTATTGTCTTATCCATATCATTTTATTTTTTGTTATTATTTCTGTTGGATTTACCAGTTGAAGCACAGGAGTGGATAAATATAGTTAACTGATGAAAGGGTTTCTAGGAGATATAGGGGTGGGTGAGCAGGGATTGGGGAGGGTGAGGCTATTTCGGGAGTAAACAATGAAGGTGGGAGGGGGAGTGAGTACTAGGACTCAAGGTGATTACACAACTCAATTTAAAGATGATTTAACCATGGGAGTGGGGGGGTATAGAGAAAATATCCTGAAATTGTGGTAATGATTGTACAATTCTTCTTGATATGACTGAACTATTGAATTGTGTGAATGTGGATTAAAGAGAATTTCAAAACTTAAAGTACAATGCTTTCTGTAATATGAAAATATCTATATACCTACAAGGAAGCCCAATTAGTATGACTATTATTCTAATTTAAGAATAAAGAAATTGAATTCTACCAACTTCAGTCTGAACTGATCACAAATATAATCAAGATGCATTATTGATAATTGGAATGAGAGCTGGAACAAAGAGGGACAATAGTTTGAAACTATGGCTTCAGAGAAACAAAAGTTGCTGATTGCATGATAGAATTTTCTGAGATGGACTTAAATGCAATACCTTTTTCAACAACATAATGTGTACTTGGATAGACAGCATACAGAATGTATAGATAGGTCTCATACTGACTACCTCCATGGGAAGAGATGACAGAGAAGCTCAGTAATAGCAGCCAAAAGGCTGACTGTGAAACAGAACATCAATTGCTCACATAAAAGTTCAGGTTGATGTTGAAAATTAAAACATGCCCACAAAAGCCCCAATATGACCTTGCATATATCCCACCTCAATTTTATAGACACATCAAGAACAGCATTAAATATTAACAACACTGATGACAACTGATATGCTGTGGGATGAAATAAATGACAAGGTTATATAATAAGAAAGCAATATGCCAATAAAAAGAAAACAAAGCAGATATCAGAAGAGACCCTAAAACTTGCAGTTGATCATAGATCAACTGTAATAAATTTAAGAAATGAAGTTCACAGAAAATCACAAAGGGCAGATTAATGAGACAAAGTATCAAATATGCAGACTTGAAGTTAGAAAACCAAAAAGGAAGAACACACTCAACATATCTCATGCTGAAGGACTGAAAAAAAAAAATCCAAGCATTGAGTTAAACATTAAGGATTCCTATGGGCAAAATATTGAACAAAGCAGGAAGTACCCAAAGATGATGGGAAGAACACTCACTGTACTGAAAAGTACATTCAGCTATTTTAAGAGGTAACTTCTGATCACAAACCAATGGTATTGAAGGAAGAAGTCCAAGCCCTATCAAAGGCATTCGCAAAAAATAAAGTTCCTGCAATTGGTCAATGGAAATGTTTCTTCAGCGAAGTAATATACAGGCTCGTCTATGCCTAAGAAATTTGGCACAAGGTTACAAGGCCAACTGAAAATCTGTGCCTACGTCAAAGAAAGGTGACACAACAGACTGCAGAAGTTATCAAACTTCTTATATTAATATCTGTTAAATCAACTTTTGCTGAAAAAAATTCATCAATGGTTACAATCAACAGAGTGCTGCCAGAAATTCAAGTCAGATTCAGGAGAGGATGTGGAACAAAGGATTTATCATTGATTATATGAGATGGATCTTGGATGAACAAAGATAACAACTGTTGCTACTTGCGTTGTAAAGGTAACAGGGTACATAGATCATAACTATTGATCACATTTGGAAAAATGGGAATTCCTCAACCCTTGATCATCCCTGTACAAACCAAGTGGTATTTGAGGCATTCATTGGAATAGAACAATATGGGGCTGTTTAAAAGCAGCTAATATTCATGTCAGAGCTGCTTTCTTTCGCCATATTTAATCAAAATATATGGTGAAATAATAATCTAAGAACATATGAAGACAGGCCCAGGATTGGAGAGAGTGTTTATTAACAACTTACAATATACAGATGACACCTCAACTGCTACAGGTGAGGACCTGAAACACTTGCTGATGAAGATCAAGGGTTGCAATCTTCAGTATGGAATACAACTCAATGCAAAGGAAACCAAAACCCTTATAATCAGTAGTCAACATTATGGTAAAGACTAATATTATCTAAAATGTCATTCTGCTTGGATTGACAAGCAATGCCCATGGAAGGAGCAGTCAAGAAAACAAACAGTATTGCACTGGACAAATCTGCTGCACAAGACATTTTAGTGTTGAAGAGCAAGGGAGTCACTTTGAGACTGAGACCTGTCTGACCCAAGAGAGTGTGGCATTTGGGCATTAAGACCAGAGAAGAATGGATACATTTGAATCATGGTATTGATGAAGAACAGTGAGAAGACCAGGGACAGGCAGAACAAATATTCTAGAACAAATACAGCTAGAATGATCCTTAATGGTAAAGATGACAAGATTTCATTTCACATACTTTGAACATATTGTCTCAAGATGTTGGACATCAGACTTGTTAAAATAGGGTAGTAAAAAAGATTCTCACAATGGACTGATAAAATGGTTACAAGTTCAAACCTAATTGTGAAGAGGCACAGGACGGTAGTATTTTGCTCTTTTGTACACTGGGTTGCTATGAGGAACCAACTAAATAGCACCTAAAAATGATCAGCTTAATGAGCTTTGTCTTCTCTTGATGAATGTTTCTTCTTGATTACATTTCATTGACTTACCTTCAATGCTACCTACTTCTGTAATCTTTTGGATTTTAATTTGCTGTGTTGGTATAATTTCTAATGTTTCATTTATTTTGTTATTGTAGTCGTCCCTGAATTTTCCCAACGTTTTGTTGGCCTTGCAATATTCTCTATGTAAAATGCCCAATTATTAACTATTAGGAAGTTCCCATGACATTTCTTCCTTAGAAAGGGTTTCTAGATCTTTATTTTGGTGAATTGTTTCTTTGGGTGAAATGAAATTGAATTCTTCAGTGTACTGTAATGGTACTATTTGTACTTAATTGGTGATTATATGTTGTTAGGTGCTAAGCACCTGTCTCCTTATGGGTGTGACACAGAACGGGAATGACTATAATTCTCTGTTCACTGCGGAGTGCAGTTGAGAACAGATTTAGAAGATGTTGGCCACTATCATTAGTCAAAAAGTGGCCCCCACCTGTAGGTAGAACTCCTATGGTAAATGGGTGGGGGGAGGGGGAGGGCTGGGCACCTGGGCTGCCAGCTATTGATATGGGGCAGTTGTCAGCTCATTGTTCTGATCAAACCCTGTTCACAAAACTTCATAATGTTCAACAGCAATGGGTACAAGAAGAAAATCTTCCAATGTTGATTATAGTGATGATTTCACATTAAACACAAATTTCATAATGGATGTGCTGTAATGTCAGTTGAGAATTTACTAGTCTCGTGTCTTCATATTTAGATTTTATTCAGCTTCTTGTAGTCAGCATTCAAATAATCTCTCTATCCTCTCCTTTAAAACTGAGGGTCCCTGGATTTTCATTCGTGTTTTATTTGGTCTTTCACATATTTCTTGTACAGGATCTTGGTAGTGTGTCTGTTTGGGCCAGGTCCGGACCAGGCAGCCCCTTGCACCAGCCTCTCAAGAAGACAAATGACCTGCTGAACTTCAAAGCAGCTGCCTCCAGCATGTCACAAAGCTTACCCCCGGGCAGAACACAGACTCCCCCCCAGCGTGCCAGGAAGCAAGTTTGCTGAGAACAAGATGATTTATGGACAGGTCATCTCCTGCTCCGAAACTTGCAGCCGCAGTACAAAGAACCTCCCTTCCCCTTACCGGCCCATAGGCCTTTAAGCTCATATAATATGTATATATCCTGCCACCCTAGCACCATGCGCGACTTCCTTAACCTATTCTTGTTGGGTTGTGGAATCCATCTGGGAGTTCTTTTCCCTCAATAAAATCTTTCTCTTTCACTCATTTTTGTCTGAACCCTGCCTCTGTTCTGTGACTCTGTCTCAATCTCTCGGTGTCTATTTAATCTTGGCAGAAGTCCTTCTTGATTATCTTTTAGTTCTATTTCCACATGACTTTTTGGAAAAGCTTTACTCACTTACTTAACATTTCATCATTTCATAATTTAAAATATAGTAGAGATGACCAAAACTACAGCCCCAACAAACACTTATGGGGTTGCTGAGTTGAAAATCTTAAACAGCACCCAACATGCACAGCAACAACAATCTAATACTAAGTTTTTATTTAATTAAAGAACACTTCATCATTGTACCTGTTTACAGAATTAGTTTTGCATTCAACAATTCTTAATTTGTTTCTTTTGTGACATTAGTTGTAATCCCTTAAACATCCTTTTTGGGTTCCCATTTCACCCTCTTCCTGCCTTCTGAACTTGGCTTTTAGCAACATTTCTTCTCATATGATTGTCAGTATACTTTGTTCTCATGAGTCCTCACAAGTGTTACTATTTTACAGGTCTGTCCAGTATGGCATAAAAATGATCTCTGGGAATAGGTTCATTTTCAGGTTTGACGGATGTTTAAGGGTTATAGTCTTAGGGGGAGAGGGGATTCTCTACCTGTCTTTATCAGACCAGTGAAGCTGGTCTTTTCTCTCCTACTCTGTTCAGGATCTTCGATTTTTACTAGAGTGGTAGCCAGGAACCTTCCAGTTCTCCTCGTCTTAAGGTTAGAGAGGTTGTGGGATACAGAAAGGTTTTCCACAGGTTGTCACAACCTTATTATGACACATGGTAAATGACTGTACACTTGGAGGTCAGCTGCTTAGAGGGTATCTTGTCACAGGTGTATCCCCAGTGTTTCCCCCTTCCTATTGTGTGTGCATTCCTAGCTCGTCCCCTTCCTGTCACGCATAAACCTATTGTACAGCCCCTTCCTGTTACGCATATGGTTACCTGTCACTAGGGGGCTTGAATGTCCTCAAAATGTATATACAGCATGATTAGAAATATGATACATTTTCTCTCTGTGTGTGGACCTGGCTGTTGAGATCATGGCCGTCCTGAAGGTGAGCAATTGTATACTTTATTTTGTCTGTTGTCTCTTTACTTTTACCCCTCAATTACACAACTGGACCCGTTTGATTGTGGGAGTTGGTACCCCTCAGGAGGTAGGAGTTCATGTGGTCCAATAGTTCTTTAACCTAATTGTTTGGGTCTTTGATTTCAACTCTTTTCCAAATGGAAAGAGACTAACAGTTGGAACTTAACTGGTCACCACGCAAGCTTATAAGACTCCCTGTAACTGCTACTCATCCAAATAAAATGCAAAACATTCGGTTTAAAGACTGTTACACCAATTGCCCTAGACAGTCTCCAAACTATGGTCTTTACCCTTCCAGTCCAGTGCCTCAGAACTTGAAGGTGTTTTTGGATATGAATAAGTTTTCATAACTTTGTACCCTGTATGCTCTATCACATACGTGGACACATTGACATATTTACAGTACAAATAAGTATATCAAAATAGTCCCTGCCACACAGGTATACTCCCACAGACCACCGGTTCAACTCATATCTACCTATATATATACATACACTTATAAATTATTATTTGCTTTCACTGTTATTTCAAAATGGTGATTGGTATCTTTAAAAGGCATTTGAATCCAAAAACACAATTAAATAGATAATGAATGATTGACTACAAGCTAAGCAACTCTAAGAATTGCTGGCAGTTCCCAAAAGCTGAGAAAAACGATATACGGACCTCCCTTATTTCAGAGAGAGAACAAGGTGCTGTCAACACTTGCCTTCAGATTTCTGGCCTCCAGAACCGAGAATAAACTTCCCTTTGTTTTAAGCTACCTTGCTTATGGCATTTAGTTGTTGCTGATGCACAAGTTTATTGATAGTCATGTGCCAGGCTAGCCATTACTGTCTGCCTTCGCAAATCAGATGATAAACAATTGTGGTTACACATTAAATATAGCAAGAGGTCTTACACATCATCGTAACTTGCTTGTGTGAAACATTAATAAATATTCAAGAATCTTGGGCTTCTTGGCTTCACCAGGAATGCTACAGCATCCCTGCCGAATGTAAGACCCATGAGGGTCTGCCTTCTTCTTGTACAGCCAAATGCAACTGTGTTTGGGGGGAAAAGAGGAAAAAGACTCAAAGGTAATTAACAAACCACTAATATAAAATGTTATATATATGGATAGAGATTACTGCAAGGATGAGAATTCTTAGGATTCTAATAAATTCTTAGAAATGAGCACTAAAACTATGTAGTCAAGTAATTCTGGTTTTACATAAAGAATGCCTGTAATTTTAACAATTAAACAGTGGTGTCAGGTAGATGGAAAGATGTACAGATGTCTCCAAGAGCTGCACTCTGTCTAAATGTGAAGCTATGACAGCACATGTTCCAGAATTCCTTGTCTGATTAACTGTTCACACTTCCAACGAGGTAAAAAATGCTGAGGGAAAAAAGGGACACAGAAAAGAAATTATTGGAAAATAACCTCTTGGATTATATTTTACATCAATAAAAAACAAACTAATAGCTTATTTTAAAATTCCAACGGTGATAGATCATAATCAACTCAACAGCAACAAGTAGTTAATAAGGAATTAAGTTAACTTTACTATATTTATTGCTTTATTCAAATTTTGTTAAAGCTATTGGTATTTTAATCAGAATTACTTAAATGAATTGTATAGTTTAAATTAAATTCAATAAGAAACTTGTAAACACAGAAGTGGTTTTTTGCCCAACTTTAATAAACCCTGAATTTTCCAGGAGTGTAACTAGTATATATTTTTTTTAAAAAAAGAAGAACTTATGAATTAAGGACATCAGGTATAATGAATAACTATACAGACAACTTACAACAAAGATACAAGAGATCTAGTAAAACTAGGTAATCTTGGAACCTTGAGCTTCAGAAGAAATTATAGAAAAGTGGACTGAAAACTAACTAGAAGATGAAGGGAAACAAAAGTGGTGCAAGAACAGACAGGTGAATTGTCAGCTAGCCTGACGCATTCCATCCAGACAGAAGCCTGGCACATTGGTAGCTGGCACTAAGAAAGGATCCTCACTTGTTTCCCACACCCTCCTGATATCACAATTGCCAGCCCCTACCTTCACCCATACACCAGACAGAGATATCCTTGTAAGTCCATTTCTGCTTGAAGACAAAGCTATGCCCTCATGGTTTAACATCCCCATGCCTAGAGATGGATTATCACCCCCATGCCCAGAAATGCTTGAGATTCTCCTCAAAGCACTAGCAAAAAATACACTGCTGGATCCCTCGCTGCTCTTGGACACGTGGAAAGTTCCCCCATGATTAGCCATTCTGACCCAGCTGCTTCTCTACCAGAAAGAATCCCCTCAGCTATCACCTAAGCTGTAAAAACGCCCTACTGGATCAGGTGCGTGGACCACAGAAAACAGATAGGCCTGCCAAGCTCCATCTGGAATCAATATTCAACCCCCTAGAGGCTGTGACCTATACAAAAAGGTCCTCACCCCAAGTTTTCTCTTTGTTTTTCCTTTTCCTTCACTTCCTTTTATTTATTTTAATCACGTCTGCACTCTGCTTTCTTCTTTATTTCTGCTTCTACTTCTATTCTTTCCATTTTAATTTACTTTTCCAGTTCCCTTCCTTTCCTTTTTTATGTTTTGATTAGCTTCTCTTTTATTTTTCTCTACCTTGGTTTTTGACACACACACACACACACACACACACACACACACACACACACTTCTAGTTATTAAATTCCTTTCACTTGCTCTTGTTTGTCCGCTGTCTCTTGCTGGTTTCTTTTTCAAAAATTATTTCTTCGTTGGCAATTTTTTTTGTCCCTTCCTGTTCTACCTGACAGTGGACAGCAATCGCAGGCCTAGCCACCTCTATGACTGTAGTCATACCTATACAGTGACAGACACTACATACTCCTGTACCACCTGATCATCTTTACGTAAGTGAGACCACCAAACAAACCATTGCTAACTGTGCTATAATAACAACAAACAGTACTACACACATTCTCAAATTATCCTTTACAACAACCAGTAGATAGGTGGAGTGTCTGCAGTCTCAAGATACTAAGATCAATTAAACACAAAAACACTAATACTACAACATCTCAGTGGCAAAGACAATTTAAGTTTATATGAAGAAACAAGACAGAACAGCTGAAGCACATGACCAATATAGAGCTAGAAGACCTTTTTTCAGGAAGAAAAGGCATTGAAATTACCTGATAAACTATTAAAAATTATACTTTTATACTATCAATGAACCGGGAGAAAGGAAAGATTGCGAAGCTAAAGAAAAACTGAACACACACACACACACTAGAGTAATTCAGGAAAGCACTAAAATAACACATCAATTGAAACTAGAAACCGTACACCACAGCAAAGAGAAATTCAGAAGATTAATACTAAGATGAGAGAAACAGATAACGCATTAGAAGAGCAAAGGACTTTGCGAGTAGAAGGAGGCAGGGGAAGGGAGTGGTAAGCAAACAACGCCAAAGACGGGAATAACTAAGGAATTAAAATCAACAATGAGGAGGACATAGAGATCCTGGTGGTGTTGGGGTAACAGCAATTTAGCTGAGAAGAACTACTAAGGTGGAAGAAGGGTGAGTGTGATGGTGAGGTAGAAGAAAGGTAAAAAGAAACAGGAAAGATCTAGGAAGCAAAGCTATAGATAGAGGTATAAGCATAAGTGTGTACCTATGTAAATACATTAATTCATAAAAATAGAGGTATTGGTCTATGTACATCATATATGGCAAGACATTGGTGTAGTAGATGGACGTTAGGTCTCTGCTCAGGGCCTGCCTTCAATACAAGAATACTTTGTTCTAAGAACCTGGCATGTTGTGATGCTCACCCTCCTGGCATGATCGGTGAAGACAAAATGGGTGCACAAGCAAATGTGGTAAAGAAAGCTGATGGATTGCCTGCAACAATGATGCAAAAATAGAGCGATACTGGGGATGGTTCAGGACTGGATGGGGTGTGCTCTCTTGTCTAGAGGGTCACTGTGAGGTGGAGCTGGTTCGACAGCACCCGACCACAACAACAACAGAAAACTAAGACTGGCTCTGACAAGTGTCAGATGCTGCTCACCCAGGCTTGGACATTAACTTTCCATCGCGTTAAATGTAATCGCTTGGTGTCAGAGTTGGAGAAGCTGCTATTCATACTCTAGTGATCAAGTGTTATGTGAGAAAATTACTTGTACATTTACTAGTTTGCTATTCATACCTTATTTCAGTTTAGCTTAATAACCCATTCCCTTGTTTTCTTTATCTCTGGGGAAAATAAGTATCACTAATTGGAGCAGGATATGTGAAAGTACTGCAAAAATAAAACACACCATGCTAATAATAAAAAAAAAAATGAAAGCTGATGGTACCTCTTCTATCAAAAGATATAGCATCTGGGATCTAAAAGGCTTGAGGTTAAACAAGCAGCTGTCTAGCTGATAAACAAACCCACATGGAAGAAGCACACCAGCCTGTGTGATCATGAGATGGGATCAGGTAACAGGCATCAGAAGACCCAAAACACACACACACACACACCCCACACCCCCCCCCCAAATCCATCTGTAGATAATGGAACATCTCCTTGCAAAAGGGTCACAAGGGATGAGTCAACTAGGATGCAGTATAACACCAATGAAATATACAATATTCCTCTGGTTCCTTGAGGTTCCTCACCCCCCACTACCATGACTCCAGTCCTGCCTTTCACTGCGGGCTAGACCAGAACATGTACACAGATACAGATAAGAGCTCGAGACACACACTGAATCAAGGAATAACAATGGAAGTAGTGATACCAGGAGGGCAGGAGAAAGGTGACTCCAATGATTGACACATAACCACACCCCCACCCCAGGGGGACGATCAACAGAAACCAAGGGTGACGGGAGAGAGTGGTTGGTTAAGATATGAAAATAATAATAATTTATAATTTATCAAGGGGTCAAGGTGGGGTGGGGAGGGAGGGGAAAAAGAGGGACTGATATTTTGACCCTGGCCTCTAAACCCCTGATAAGGCCTGACCGTGGCAGCCTGCTCTCTGCTGGCTCCTCTAAGCCCCATGTCCATCACATGGCTGGTTCATTTTCTGTCAGCGCCCACGTAACTGACATATCTCCCCCACTTGCCTGAAAAGACAGCCAGGAGATCACCTCGCTAGGGTTTGGGATCAACGGTGGCCCTCTCTCCTTTGGGGACTGCCTACACCAGCGGAGCTCTTAACACTGGTCTCACTTCATGCCCTGCCTTGCCCTAGGGGCTAACTGACCCTGGGGCACAGCAAGGCCAGTATCATCACAAGGGCATAAGGACTGCACCTCTTGGCCTCCTAGTACAATCCTGCCCCTTGAGAGTCCCTGGCGTCTAATAGTAAGGGCTCAAATAGAAAGTAAATGTTTAGAAAATAATCTTGGCAACATATGTACAAATATGCTTGATACAATTGATGTATTGATTGTTATAAGAGCTCTAAGAGCCCCTTTATTAGTCTAGGTACTTTGGAGAAGTAAATCTACAGCAACTTGTGTATAAGAGAGAGTTGTATGTAAAGGTTAAGTGCGCATCAAGAAAATATCCCAACCCAGTGCTGCCCAAGCCCACAAGTCCAACATTAACCCATTAGTCCAATAACAGTCCACAAAGTCCTGCTCCATCTCACAAAACAGACACAATGATGTCGACTGCAGAGGAAAGCTGAGTCAATGAATATGTAAGCATCTCAGCGCTGGCAGGGGTCTCCACGTGGGTGCTCCAGCACCCAGGGCTGCATCGGGGTACGTTCATGTGGCTTCTCCCTGGGGATGTCTTGCAGGAAGTCTGTCTTGCAAGCTGAAGCAGGGAACTGCGAAAGCAGTTGCACCCTGGTGTGACCACAAAGCAAGAGACCCGAGAACTAGAAAGGTGAGGCTCACTGAGCCATTTATCCCTCTGCCCTTCAATTAACCCCACATGTGTTTATCGGCCAGGTTGGCACAATAAACTAACTGAGTCCCCAGTAGTATGATCTTTTAATTTTAAAAAAGAGCAAATGGACTAGAATTGAATCAGAGAGAGTTCATCAGTGAGATTAAAGAAAATCTCTCAACCTAATTTGGTAAAGGAATAATTTTTAAAATAGACAAGAAAATCTAGAGAAAATCACAGAATTCTGTGGGACAACATCAAGTACATTATGTGTGATTGGACAAAAAAACAGGAAGAAACAAACAAAACAATCAAAAGAGCAGAGAGAAGGAAACTTCCTTAATATATCATGACATGGTAACAAATGTACTCATGAAGCTAAACAAACCAAAAGCAGGGCTGACTGAAATAAAATAATCATGACATATCATGATGAAAGTTACAAATGACAGGAATCCTGACAGCAATTGAGGAAAAATAAGTTACTTAAAAAGAGGAACTGAAAACAAAAATTGTCTTAGAAAAAGTGCATCCAGAAGGCTCTGTAGCAGAAAATGACGAGACTTGGTTTAATGTACTTTGGACATGTTGTCCAGGGAGACAGACCTTGGAGACGTGTCCCACGCATGATAAAAGTACCGGGTTTTAGAACCGAGGAAAACCTTCAACAAGATGGATTGACACAGTAGCTGCATCACTGGGCTCAAAGATAAGAACAATAGTGAGGACTGCACAGTATGGGGCAGGGTTTTGCTCTATTGTCCATAGGAACACTGAGTTGGAATAACTCCACAGCACCTTCCAATAACAGCAACAACACCACCATCTATCATACACGAACACACTGAAGCAGGAAAAGTAAACATACATATTGAAAAGAGAAACAAGTCATGCAATTAAAAACTCCCAATACATTCAAAGAAGAGTTGACACCAATTTTATTCAAACCATTGTAGGACATAATAAAAATGGAAAGTCCCCAAATTCATTTTATGAAACTTGTAAAATCATTATACCCAAATCAGACAGAAACATAGCCAGGAAAGAAAATAATACAGCAATATCCCTTATGAACATAAATGTAAAAATATCTCAACAAAACCCTACCTAATAAAGCCAACAATAAATATCTCAGTAAAGTAAATCATCATGACCAACATGAATTCATAACAAGGGTGCAATGATGGTTACATATTAGAAAAACAATCAATGTTATCCACTATATAAACAAAACAACAGGAAAGAACTTTATAACCATATTAGAAAAATTCAAATCCTACAATCCTGAGAAGAAAATGGGACCGACGGTTCCAGGGGATAATAGAAAGGGAGAGCTAGGGAAGGGGGAGGGGAGCCAACAGACCCACGGACAGGGAACAACAAGAGATCTAAAATTGATGGAGAGGAAGGTGTAGAATGCCTGGTGGGGTTAGATCAAGTGCAATGTAGCTGAAAGAGGAATTACTGAGAGCCAAATGAAGGTCAAACATGATAGTGGGACAGGAGGAAAGTAAAGGGAAATAGAGGAGGAAAGGAGGCAAAAGACATTTTTTTTTACATTTTATTAGGGGCTCATACAACTCTTATCACAATCCATACAAATACATACATAAATTGTATAAAGCACACCCCTACATTCTTTGCCCTAATCATTTTCAAAGCATTTGCTCTCCACTTAAGCCCTTTGCATCAGGTCCTCTTTTTTTCCCCCTCCCTCCCCGGTCCCCCCTCCCTCATGAGCCTTTGATAATTTATAGATTGTTATTTTGTCATATCTTTCCCTATCCGGAGGCTCCCTTCCTCCCTTTCTCTGCCGTCCATCTCCCAGGGAGGAGGTCACATGTGGATCCTTGTAATCGGTTCCCCCTTTCCAACCCACTCACCCTCACTCTCCTAGTATCACCCCTCAGACCCCTGGTCCTGAAGGTATCATCCACCCTGGATTCCCTGTGTCTCCAGCTCCCATATGCACCAGTGTACATACAACCTCTGCCCTATCCAGTCCTGCAAGGTAGAATTCGGATCATGGTAGTTGGGGGAAGGAAGTATCCAGGATCTGGGGGAAAGCTGTGTTCTTCATCGGTACTACATCGCACCCTGACTGACCCATCTCCTCTCCTAAACCCCTCTATGAGGGGATCTCCAGTGGTTGACAAATGGGCTTTGGGTCTCCACTCTGCACTTCCCCCTTCATTCACTACGGTATATATATATATATATATATTTTTTTTTTTTTTGCATGATGCCTTTGGCACCTCGTGATTGCACAGGCTGGTGTGCTTCTTCCATGTGGGCTTTATTGCTTCTGAGCTAGATGGCCGCTTGTTCACCTTCAAGCCTTTAAGACCCCAGACACTATCTCTTTTGATGGCCGGGTACCATCAGCTTTCTTCGCCACATTTGCTTATGCACCCGTTTGTCATTGGTGATCGTATCATGGAGGTGTGCACCCAATGATATGATTTTTTTGTTCTTTGATACCTGATAACTGATCCCTTCAGGACCACGCGATCACACAGGCTGGTGTGTTCTTCCATGTGGGCTTTGTGCCTTCTGAGTTAGATGGCCGCTTGTTCACCTTCAAGCCTTTAAGACCCCAGACACTATCTCGTTTGATAGCCGGGCACCATCAGCTTTCTTCACTACATTTACTTGTTCACGCACTTTGGCTTCAGCAGTTGTGTAGGGAGGGTGAGCATCGTAGAGTGCCAACTTAATAAAAGAAAGTATTCATGCATTGAGGGAGTGCTTGAGTAGAGGTCCAAGGTCCTTCTGCCACCTTAAAACTAAACCTATAAATACAGAAACATAGATCTATTTCCCCATCCTCATATATATATTTGCATGTACATGTCTTTGTCTAGACCTCTATAAATGCCCTTTGACTCCTAGCTCTTTCCTCCATCTCCCTTGACTTTCCTCCTGCCCTACTACCAAGCTCCATCCCCACCTGGGTTACAGCTATACCTCTTCTTTATGTAACCTTACCCTTGATCATTCCCTACCAGGCCTGCCACTCCCTCCTCACTACCATTTTGGGTCCCATGTTGTTCCCTTGTCCCTGGGTTTGTTAACACCACTTCCTTACCCCCCCACTTCCCCTATCCCAAGCCCCCCCCGGAACTGTCGGTCCATTGTTTTTCCTCCAGATAGTTCATCCAGCCTGTCTTATTTAGACAGACCTGTGGAGACAATAACATGCACGAAAATAAGACAGAGGAAAACAAAGCAACAGTATACAACCAGACAACAAAACAACAACAAATCACTGACAAAGAACAAAACAAAACACATCAAGAAAGAAAACTTGTAGTTAGTTCAAGGATCGTTTGTTGGAGGCAAAAGACATTTATAGAGGTGTAAATATACACACATATATAAAAATATACTTATATAATGATAGGGATATGGGTCTATGTTCATATATTTATGTTTAATATTAAGGTTGCAGATGAATATTGGTTCTCTATTCAAGTCCTCCCGCAACGCAAGAACACTTCCTTCTAATAACCTGGCATTCTGTGATGCTCACCTTCCTGACATGATAGCTAAATTCAAATGGGTGCATTAGCAAATGTGGTGAAGAAAGCTGATGGTGCCTAGCTATGAAAAGATACAGTGTTTGGGGTCTTAAAGGCTTGAAGTTAAACAAGCGGCCATCTAGCAGGGAAGCAATAAAACCCACATGAAAGAAGCACACAGCCTGTGTGATCACAAGGTGTCAACAGGATCAGGTATCAGATGACCCAAAACAAACCATCATATAGATATGAATTGGGGGGGGGGGTTTGAAGTGGAGACCCAAGGCCCATTTGTAAACAATTGGACATCTCTTCACAGAAGGGTCAAGTCAGTCAGGGTGAAGTTTAGCACCAACAAAATACACACTACTCTAGCTCTTTAATTGACCTTGGCACCCCACTATCCTGACCCCAGTTCTAGCTTACAAATCTGGCTTGACAGGAACATGTACCCTAGTACATATCAGAGCTCTTGGTACACGGAATCCAGGACAGATAAATCCCTCAGGAACAGTAATGGGAGTAGCAATACCATGAGGGGAAGGGGAAGATGGGAGAGGAAAGGGAGAAAAGGAAAACCAGTCACAATGATCGACATATAAGCCACTCCCCACCTGCAGGGGACAAGCAACAGAGTAAAGGGAGACTGCAGACAGTGTAAAATATGAAAATAATAATAATTTATAATTTAACAAGGAGTCATGAGGGTGAGGGAGGGAAGGAGGGAAATAAAACAGGAGCTGATACCAAGGCCTCAATTAGAAAATGTTTTGAAAATAATGGTGACAACATATGTACAAATGTGCTTGATACAATTGATATATGGGTTGCTATAAGAGGTGTAAGAGCCCCTAGTAAAATGATATTAAAAAATACATCTACCTCTCCGTCTCTCTGCCACCCCGAGTGTGGTGGTGCTCCGACTTCACCATGTCATCTCATAAGAATTTCAGGATCAAGAGATTCCTGGCCAAGAAACAGAAGCAGAATCTGCCCATTCCCCAATGGATTCGAATGAAAACCGGTAATAAAATCAGGTACAACTCCAAGAGAAGACATTGGAGAAGAACCAAGCTGGGTCTGTAAGGAGCCCCCTGAAGGATGGCACGCATGGCCGCATTTTCCCAGGCTCATATCATGAATTAAGATTTTTGTCCCCATCTGATGAATTGAACTTCAATCGGCAAATAATCTGGTTTATTCCTTGTTTTTTTACTTCCTAATCAAGTTTAACAATAAATAATGTAAGGTTGTTGTTGTGAGAAAAAAAATACATCTATACTACTATAATACCTCAAGTAGAAAAAGACAGAAAATGGGGTAAGATGGCCACCATATAACAAGCCCGGGAAGATGTGCTCAGCAACTACCAAAGAGTTTCCACTATGAGAGAGATTCTGCACTTCCTGGTAGCAAGAAATTCAACTTAAAAGCCAAGTTGACCCAAGTTTCTCAAAGTGGAAAGCAGCAAGGCCTGCTGACAGACTCCCCTTTACGGATGAGCAGCAACATGAGTTGCTTCTACAAGCATCGTGATTCTTCGTGGCCCCTGAGAAAAGACAGTCAGCCAGCCAACCCTCTACCTCCCTGGCCTCTAGGGACACAGATAGCTAGCAGATCACTTGGGCAGCTTGGTACACACATGCTCAGTACCCAAGGTACGCTTTGTACCATTTCCCCATCTTCCTCCTCTTTTCCTGCTTTGTTCTACAAGGCATTCCATCCCGTGTGCCAGCGCCGTGATACCGCATACATGTACACACAGACTACTAAAAGAGCAGGAATCCCCACCCACAAGGTAGCTTTATTATATATAATTTTGGATTTTGTACTTTTGTTCTATTTTAATACTCTCTCTCTCTTTTTTGATCTCCTACTTCCTCTTCTGGAGTGACTCCACCCTCCTGAGAATCCACATTCCTCCCAGGAAGAGACAGGTCTGTGTATCCCAGCATACCCACTCTAGCATGGGCTTTCCAGGACCTCCTACGTGCACAGATATGCTCACATTCATTCACATTGCCACAATAGCAGAATCTGGTACCCACAACCATACCCAAGTTTTTTTTTTTTTTGATCCTTGTACTTCTATCAATTATCTTTCTATTTTCTTGCTGTTCTCTCATTAAATATCTTTCCATGAAACCTATTAATTGAGATTAACTCTCTGCCCGCAAGTGTCAACTCACAGTGATCCTATAGGACAGGGTAAAACTGTCCGGTGAGTTTCTGAGACTGTAACTGTTTATGGGAATAGAAAGTCTCCTTTTTTTGGCGGAGCAGCTGGTGGTTTTAAAATGTTGACCTTTCGGATTACAACTCAATACATAACCATTATGTGACCAGAGCTCCTTATTGTGATTACCCCTCTGAAAATATTTTCCCATTATTTTTGCAAGTCTGTTGGCTTATTCACAGTCACTTATTACTATCATTACTTTATTCTTATCATTACTTTTATTTTATTCTATTTTTCCCAGCCACTATCCCCACTTAGGCACCTTTCCCCTTCTTTTCATTTCACCACTGTATGTTTTCCAGCTCCTATTAGAACTCACCTGTGTCACTAGACAAACTCTACCTCTGTATGACCAGCAGCTCACACACCACAATGCTGAAGAAACAGCAGTCAAGCACAGAAAGCTTCCAAATTCAAGAAAAACAAACATGAACAACCAAGTAGCACTCAAACCAATGGAATAGTCTGAAGATGTGATTGTGAACCACCAGTAACAGAATTCAGAAGAATGATGCTTAGGTCAAGAGATCTGGGGAATGTTCATGAGAAAAACAGAAGAAATTGAGAAACTAACATCCTTAAACCAAAGGATTCTAGAAGATAAGCAATGAGATAACTGAATTAGGCAACATAGTAAAAGGCTAGAGGAATAAAATGGAAAAGGAAAATAAAATAAATGAGCTTGAAGACAATTACCCTCACGACAGTAGACAAGAGAAGCAATCAACAAAAAAACCCGGAAGCATCCAAATAAATCCTGTAGGACACTATCATAAGAACCCATCTAAGAAAAGAAAAAAGAAAAGAAATGCTGGGAAAAGAACACCACCAAAAAAAAAAAAATCTACAGAGAATAGTACAAGAAACCATGGAAGAAAATTTCAACATACTATTCAACAAGCTGAGAAGAATGGACAACCAAAGAGAAAACATCAAGACATAAAGAAAAGGAGAGAATCTGAGGGCAGCTAGAGAAAAAGGAAAAGTCATCTACAAAGGAAAGTTGAAAAGGATAAATTCAGACTTGTCAGCAAAAGACCTGCAGGCAAGAAGACAATGGAATGACATATATACAATTGTGACGGGTGGAAGGGGTGGTGGGGCGGAAGGAAGCCAGCCAAGAATATTATACTGAACAAAAATATCCCTCAAATACAAGGGAGAAATAAAGGTTATTTCCTGAGGAGGAAAAAATAAAGGAATTTTGAATTCAACAATTCATTTTCTCAGATCACAATGTTATAAAACTGGAAATCTACAACAGAAAGAAAAGGAACAAAAAGACAAACACATGGAGACTGAACAACATACCATTTCAAAATGACTGGACACTAGAGTAAACGAAAACGAGAAATTAAGAAACTCCTTAAAACAAGCAAACCTATAACACATCATACCAAAAACTCGGATACAACAAATGCAGTTATCTGAAGTCAATTTATAGCAATCAATACACACACGAAATATGAGAGAAATCCAAAACCAATACTAATAAAACACTTCCAAGAAGTAGAAAGAGGGAAACCACCTAAGTCCTTCAACAATAAAGGGAAAGAACTAATAAAAATTGAAGCAGAAATAAATGAACTGAAAAATGGGGGGGAAATCAACAAGACAAAAAGTTGGTTATGAAAAGATTAACAAAATCGACAAACTGCTAGAAAACTTAACAAAGGAAAAGAAAGATGCAAATATCTAGAATTTGAGATGAAAAGGGTGCCATCACAAAAGATCCAAATGAAATAAAAAGATACATGTAGAGCAAAAGAAGAATTAGAGGTCACCAAGAGACTTCCAACCAAGAAAGATTCTAAAGAAGTATGTATGTTGCCTTCACAGGAGAATGCTAGCAAGTATTCAGGGAAGAGCCATAACTAATTCTGTGCAGACTATTCCAAAATATAGAAACTGACAGCAAACTCCCACACGCATTCTATGAAATGAGCATAATCCTCAAAACCTGATCACGATCATTTAGAAAAAATGAAAACAGGAAGTAGATAAGAGTGTCCCTCATCAATATTCTTATTCAACATTGTACTACAATAAACATCTTAGCCAGACAGACAGCAAAAAAATTTTAAAATAAAAGGAATATAATTGGGCAAAAAATAGGTCAAGGTGTCACTATTTGCAGATAGTATGATTTTACATAGTGAGAGCCCCAAGGACTCCACAGAAAGATTGTTGGAAAGTACTAACGAATCTGTTAAAGTAATGGCATACAAGATTAATAAGCAGAAATCAATTTTAATATGCTATTGAAGAGCTCCAAAATAAAAACATCAAGAAAAAAAATAAAAAAGAGAAAACAATATCATTTATAATATCCATACAAAAGATGAATACCTGGGAATAAACTTAACCAAAGAAACAAAAGACCTGTACAAAGGAAACTACAGAAAAATCAAAATGTGAATATTACTGAAAGCAATAAATCTATAGATAGAACACAATTCTGATCAAAATCATTTTCTTGGGGGCTCATACAGCTCTTATCACAATCTATGCATCCATCCATTGTGTCTAGCACATTTGTTCATTGTTGCCATCATCATTTTCAAAACAATTTCATTCTACTTGAGCCCTTGGCATGGGCTCCTCATTTTTCCCTCTTCCCTTCTTCACGAACTCTTAATAATTCATAAATTGTTATTAATTTTTCATGTCTTACACTGTCCGAGGTCTCTCTTTACCCTCTTTTCTACTGCCCATGCCCAAGGAGGGGTTACATTGTGATCAGTGCCCCCTCTTGTTACCACTACTCTCACAGCTGTCTACAAATGGGTTTGGGGTCTCCAGTCCACCCTCCCCCTCAATCACATCAATAAGGCTTTTTGTTCTGGGTCTTTGATGCCAGATACCTGATCCCTTCGACACCTCTTTATCACACAAGCTGGTGTGCTTCTTCCATGTGGGCTTTGTTGCTTCTTAGAGAGAGTCACTTGTTCATCTTCAAGCCTGTAAGACCCCAGATGCTATATCTTTGCATTGCTGGACACCATCACCTTTCTTCATTACATTTGCTTATGCACCCATTTGTCTTCAGCAATTCTGGCGGGAAGGTTATCACAGAATGCCAGGTGACTAGAACAAAGTGTTCTTGCGTTGAGGGAGTACTTGAGTAGAGGCCCACTTAATTGGACCTTTTGGACCTACTTTCTATCCAGCTCTTGGTAATCCAGGGTGTGTGCTACAGACTCGTGGACTTAATATTGTTCTTTGGAGGCACACAATATCTTTCATAGGCCACACCAGAAAGAATCCTTGTGGAAGCTACATTCACTGGAGTTTGTAAACTGGGCTTTCATTCAAACTCATCAGGAGCCCTTTGATTTAAGACTGAAATTCATCAGTGTGAGAAGATGATGACTGCTATCCCAAGTTATGGAATTGGCAGTTATTGGACTTTGGTTTGACTCTCTGGCCTTCAGGGTGCCTAATGAATGGTGATCCAGGAATACCAAATATTTACTACTTTAATGCTCTTCTTATTTTGTTATGACATGTATTAGTCAGGTATGCATGTTGCTACCTTTTGGAATGAATTTTGTTGAAAGTTTTGTTCCAACATCAACCCTAATTATTTGTGTAAATAGTGTCCAGCCCAGCCTGTGTGATCACGAGGTGTCAATGGGATCAGGTATCAGGCATCAAAAAACAAAAAGTCCTATCACTGTGATGAGTGGGAGTGCGAAATGGGGACACAAAACCCATCTATAGGCAACTGGACATACCCTTACAGAAGGGCCTTGGGGAGGAGACAAACCAGTCAGGGTATAGTATAGTAAAGATAAAACATACAGCTTTCCTCTAGTTCTTTAATGCTTCCTCCCTCCCACTATCATGATCCCAATTCTACCTTACAAATACGGGTAGACCAGAGGATGTACACTGGTACAGACAGGAACTAGAAACAGAGGCAATCCAGGACAGATGACCCTCTGAGGACTAGTAGTGAGAGTGGCGATACCGGGAGGGTGGAGGGAAGGTAGGGTAGAAAGGGGCAAGGGATTATAAAGATCTACATATAAACTCCTCCATGGGGGACAGACAACAGAAAAGTGGGTGAAGGGAGACGTTGGACAGTGTGAGATATGCCAAAATAATAATAATTTATAAATAATCAAGGGTTCGTGAGGGAGGGTGGGGGAAGGAGGGTGAAAATGAGGAGCTGATACCAAGGGCTCAAGTAGAAAGAAAATGTTTTGAAAATTATATGGCAACAAATGTACAAATGTGCTTGACACAATGTATGTATGGATGAATTGTAATAAGAGCTGTATGAGTCCCCCCAGAAAAGATTTTTTAATAAATTGTTCAGAAACTTGAATTTAATCTATATAAGTCAACAATTCGAGCATGAATTGATGTCTGAAACCAGCCTATACTTCTATATGCTTTTCTCAACCGTGTTTTAAATTCTGTATCATTAGCTAAATGAATCACACTATCGTTACCTTATGTCCCAGGAAGATGGTTTGAAAAGTTTTCGTTATCATAAAATGATAATGTTGTTTCTAAAGTGAACCAGAGACATATATAAACCACAGATATGTGAATGGATTTTGTGCTCCCATTTAAATCTAGCCCCAATCTAAGAACTATGAGTTCTTAGGATGTGGCCCTCTTTAATGCTTAAAGAAGTCACTAAAGATATAGGTGCTATAGAAAAAACAAAACAAAAGAGAATGAAAAAACAACAAACAAAGCCCAAGTAATATACTCATAAAAATTATATCTGTTTGTAATTAATAGATAAAAATTTTACTAGTACATTGCTTAGAACACATGGTAGATAAATGGAATCACAGAATGGAATTTTCCCACTTTTTGCAGTCCATTGTATATTCAATATTTGTAAGTCTTAACATTTACAAAAAGTACAAAACAAGGTGATCTATATTAAACATAATGCCTGTGCTATAAATTGTCATCACAAGGTAATTATTTTACTATTGATTCGAACATTTTCTTCATTCAATACTTTTATTGAAGTTCAAAGTATACATTCTTAAGACAATAAATACCTGGCTGTTTTTTCTTAGTATCACAGAGGTACCATCATCAACTTCAAATTCTCCATAGTCTCTTAGACACCGTACCTGAAAAGAAAATCAGATATTTTATCCAAATTACCTTTTAAAATATGCAGTGATCATAACATGAAGTGGGATTATATAAATGCCCGAACAGTAAAAGTACTGTATTTTATGTGTCTGTCCTCCTCTGTGTACTTAGGACCCTTACAATTCCCAGATATTTACTGTGGTCCTAAACCTAAAGATCTCAATTTCCTACGTCACCGGGAAGGGAAAAATAAGCTTTGCAAATGTATACATGGATGGTATTACCAATAAGGAAACCAGGGATTTAGATAAAAGGAGACTACATAGTTGGACGTTTTCCTCTCAAACAATGCACTATATTAATCAGAAGGAATAAAAATGAGGGACATAACAGTGGCAAACAAGAAAGAAAAGAGCATTTTACCTCAACTAGATTGACCAGATCCTTCCCATAATCCATCAGGATAAAAGAACATACATCTAAAAACAAACTGTTTTTCTTTTTAACAATTTACTGGGGCTCATACAATTCTTATCACAGTTCATACATATACATACATCAATTGTATAAAGCACATCTGTACAGTCTTTGCCCTAATCATATTTTTCTCTTTTCCTTTTTTACATTTTATTAGGGACTCATACAACTCTTATCACAATCCATACATATACATACATCAATTGTATAAAGCACATCCATACATTCCCTGCCCCAATCATTCTCAAGGCATTTGCTCTCCACTTAAGCCCCTTGCATCAGGTCCTCTTTTTTATTTTTTCCCCCTCCCTCCCCTTTCCCCCCTCCCTCGTGTGCACTTGGAAATTTATACATCGTTATTTTGTCATATCTTGCCCTATCCGGAGTCTCCCTTACCCCCCTTCGCTGCTGTCCCTCTCCCAGGGAAGAGGTCACATGTGGATCCTTGTAATCAGTACCCCCTTTCCAACCCACTCACCCTCCACTCTCCCAGCATCATCCCTCACACCCTTGGTCCTGAAGGTATCATCCACCTTGGATTCCCTGTACCTCCAGCCCTCATATGTACCAGTGTACAGCCTCTGCCCTATCCAGCCCTGCAAGGTAGAATTCGTATCATGGTAGTTGGGGGGAGGAAGCATCCAGGATCTGGAGGAAAGTTGTGTTCTTCATCGGTACTACCTCGCACCCTAATTAACCCATCTCCTCTCCTAAACCCCTCTATGAGGGGATCTCCATTGGCCGACACTTGGGCCTTGGGTCTCCACTCTGCACTTCCCCCTTCATTTAATATGGTATATATATACATATATACATATACATATATACATATACACACATGTACACATACATACACACATATCTTTTTTTTTTTGCATGATGCCTTATACCTGGTCCCTTGGCACCTCGCGATCGCACTGGCCGGTGTGCTTATTCCATGTGGGCTTTTTTGCTTCTGAGCTAGATGGCCGCTTTTTCACCTTCAAGCCTTTAAGACCCCAGACACTATCTCTTTTGATAGCCAGGCACCATCAGCTTTCTTCACCACATTTGCTTATGCACCCATTTGTCTTCAGCGATCCTATCATGGAGGTGTGCAGTCAATGATATGATATTTTGTTCTTTGATGCCTGGTAACTGATCCCTTCGGGACCACTCGATCACACAGGCTGGTGTGTTCTTCCATGTGGACTTTGTTGCTTCTGAGCTAGATGGCCGCTTGTTTATCTTCAAGCCTTTAAGACCCCAGTCACTATCTCTTTTGATAGCCGGGCACCATCAGCTTTCTTCACCATATTTACTTGTTCACCCACTTTGGCTCCAGACGTTGTGTCGGGAGAGTGAGCATCATAGAGTTCCAATTTAATAAAAGGAGATATTCATGCATTGAGGGAGTGAACAAACTGTTTTTCAAAGGAAATCAAGTCTTCCAATCTCTTGTTTCTCAGGAATACTTAAAAATACATTTAAAAGATTCAGTTTCATGCTCTTTCATTTTGCTTACACAGTAACTTAGCAATCAATTAATTTTCATTTAGTATTTTAAAAATAAAACAAAATTTATGGAAGATGGAATGTTAGATTACATTAAGATGCTTGAAATTAAAGTGCCAACATCCAATCATTTTTGACCTATAAAATATAAGCTTAATATAGTTCAGCTCACACAACACTATTACCTTAAAACTGTGAATCAAAGTTTGTTGCAGAGAGGGCACTATAAGTATTTCTATACTCCTGTCCCTCTATAGCAGTGTTTCCCAAAGTGGGGATACTGCAATGATCCAGGAGGAGTATAAAGCAGATAGCTACACTTTATCCTGGAGTATAGGCTATTGTATAAAAGTTTTTAATTTTACACACACACACACACACACACACACACACACACACACACACACACACACACCATAGTGAATGAAGGGGTAAGTGCAGCGTGGAGACTCAAAGCCCATTTGTCGGCCACTGGAGATCCCCTCATAGAGGGGTTTAGGAGAGGAGATGGGTCAGTCAGGGTGTGATGCAGTACCGATGAAGAACACAGCTTTCCCCCAGATCCTGGATGCTTCCTCCCCCAACTACCATGATCCGAATTCTACCTTGCAGGACTGGATAGGGCAGAGGTTGTACACTGGTGCATATGGGAGCTGGAGGCACAGGGAATCCAGGGTGGATGATAACTTCAGGACCATTGGTATGAGGGGCAATGCTGGGAGAGTGGAGGGTGAGTGGGTTGGAAAGGGGGAACTGATTACAAGGATCCACATGTGACCTCCTCTCTGGGAGACAGACGGCAGAGAAGGGTGGGGGGGGGGGTAAAGGAGACTCCGGATAGTGAAAGATATGACAAAATAACAATGTATAAATTACCAAGGGCACATGAGGGAGGGGAGAAAAAAAAGAGGACCTGATGCAAAGGTAAAGTGAAGAGCAAATGCTTTGAGAGTGATTAGGGCAAAGAATGTAGGGATGTGCTTTATACAATTGATGTATGTATATGTGTGGATTGTGATAAGAGTTGTATGAGCCACTAATGAAATGTAAAAAAAGAAAGAAAAAAAAAAAGAACACAGCTTTCCCCCGGATCCGGGATGCTTCCTCCCCCCAACTACCATGATCCTAATTCTACACTGGTGCATATGGGAGCTGAAAGCACAGGGAATCCAGGGTGGATGATAACTTCAGGACCAATGGTATGAGGGGCAATGCTGGGAGAGTGGAGGGTGAGTGGGTTGGAAAGGGGGAACTGATTACAAGGATCGACATGTGACCTCCTCTCTGGGAGACGGACGGCAGAGAAGGGTGGGGGGGCGGGGGGTAAGGGAGACTCCGGATAGGGAAAGATATGACAAAATAACAATCTATAAATTATCAAGGGCTCATGAGGGAGGGGGGGCAAGGGAGGGAGGGGGGAAAAAAAGAGGACCTAATGCAAAGGGCTTAAGTGGAGAGGAAATGCTTTCAAAATGATTAGGGCAAAGAATGTAGGAATGTGCTTTACACAATTGATGTATGTATATGTGTGGATTGTGATAATAATTGTATGAGCCCCTAATAAAATGTAAAAAAAATGATTAGGGCAAAGAATGTACAGATGTGCTTTATACAATTGATGTACGTATATATATGGATTGTGATAAGAGTTCTATGAGCCCCTAATAAAACAATTAGGAAAAAAAACAGGCCCAAAGAACAAAAGAAAACTGGGTTAGCAATATATATATACATAAATTAAAATATCTATAAAGAGATTCTATCACCGCCCTCTAGTTGATTCTAACTCACAATGACCCTATATTGGTTTTCCAAGGCTGTAAATCCTTACAGAAACTAAGAGTCTCATCTTTCCCCTGAGCAACAGTTGGTAAATTTGAACCGTAAGAACTTCAGAACCCTGGTGGTACAGCAGTTAATCACTGGGTTGCAATCTGCATGGTCGACAGTTCAAAACTACCAGTACCAGTAGGAGAAAGCCTGGGCTTTCTACTCAGAAACCCATAGGGGATCCCTAGGAATCAGCATTGACTCCATACCAGAGAGTTTGGTTCTGGAACCTTATGGTTAGCAGTCCAATCAATGCCTATCCTACAATGCCAGCAGGGATCCTAAGAAAGAGATGAAGAGATGTAGTCAATGAATAAGGCCCATCTAGCCATCATCTCTTATGCATTGTATTATCAATTCTAGCCTATATGGCTATGGTTAAAATCCCATTTTGGAGGGATGGTTATGTGGAAAAGCCATCTCAGAAGCAGGAACACAGAGAAATGCTGGACCATCAAGGTGTAAGAGGCCCTAGTGGGACATACTTGAGATCTTTGTCTGAAGTGGTAGAGACTGAGATGGAGGCATCAAAGGCTGCATCACAGAGACCATGGGACAGAACAGAGGGACTAGGCCAAGACCAGAGCTGAGGCAAGGCGTCCATGACATAAAACAGAGGAGCAATACTGAGACTATGATACTTTGAGGCAGAGCAGTGGGCTGCCTTTCTGGCCCAAAGAGGCAAAGGGACTATGTGACTGAGAGGCTAAGGACTAAAGACTGACATGACTGCTGGATGACAGGAGAGGTACACTTACTGTTTCCTGATGCTGACTTGTGGTAACTAGTTACCTTCCTTAATAAGCCCACTAAATTGTGAATATTGTCTGTGAGTTCTGTGAGGCCAACTGGGACCGATAATTGAACCCGACAGAAAGGCAGTGTGTGAGGGAGGAGTGGGTGGTGTCAGAATAGATATTGAAGGATGAAGGATGGAGGCATGTCTGAACTCTGCCTCATGGAAACAGTGAAGCCAGAGAAAGTCAAATACGGCCCTCTGATATGTCTTCCTACATTTAAAGAAGCCAATCCAATTACTAGCACTAACAAATAAGAGAAACAACGTTACTGGATAACTCAACAGGATATTTGAGTTGGCAGAAGAACAGAACAGCTTATTGAGTCTGAGGAACAAAAGTAAAGAAACATGATCCCAAGGAACACCATCAAGCAAATCAATGCAAATATTATGGAAGTCCCAGAAGAGGGCAAAGGGTAACTAAATAAAACTTAATAGACAACAGCAGAACATTACCAAAACTTGACAAAGGACAAGAATGTACATATCAATGACACTTAAGAATTTCCAAATCAGAAGAAAGCCTGAGAGATCCACACCAAAATATCTTATCATCAAACTCTTTAAAAAAAAGATAAAATCTTGACAATATCAAATAAAATGAAGTACCAATTTACATATATAGAAACCCTGGAAACCAGGAGGTAATAGAGTCACATATTTAAAATAATGAAAGAAATGAACAGCCATCCAAGATTCCTATAGCCAGCAAAACTTTCCTTTATAAATGAGGATAAAATTCAAGAAAACAAATAAAACCTGAGGGAATGTTGAGACATTCCTTTAGATTGAAATACAAGGAGAGTAGATTGCAAGATGAAGCAATATAGAGAAAAAGGTGTTAGGTTCCTGGATTCAGGTACCTGAAAGAATTCACACAGCAGAAGCAGGTTTGTAATCCAAGTGATTTTATGGGGAAAAGGGAAGTTTCAGGTATTACAGCCTCAAAAAATACACATTGTTTTAAGAAAGCATACAAGGATCCGCAGAACTGCACATGGGTTCACTGCTGAATGGGAAAAAAACACATAGAAAGAACAGGAACACATAACCCAGCACGTGGAACCAGGAAATCCCAGGGGCCAAAAGGGCTCCCACCCCCCACTTGTGGAGAATGCTGGAATGGAAGGAAGTCAAGGCAGGGTCTTTATTCCCTCCTCTCCACAACGGCTGGGGGAAGCATGGTTGAAGGTATTGGTTGGTTCCACTGGCTTGAGTTTAGGCCCACCTGTGTGAGGTAATGTAACTGAGCCTAACCTGTGTGCCCTGGTGGACCTCCCCTCGGGGCGGAGGGAGCTCTTGTCTGAGCATGCTCAGTTTGATTGTTCCAAAATTTAATGGATGCCTGATTTCTTCCAATCCTTTTGCTTTAGCCTTATGCAGTTACTGCGGAGACAACCCCCTTGTGGTGCTTATGTAATCTGATGTCAATTTGGGACTTGAGAGGATTAAGAGTGAAGTGGTGGAGTCTAGTTGGTCAATCAGGATAGCCAGTGAGGCCTCTGTGTGGGCATTGCCTTCGCCTGAGAATTCTGGGAACTCCAGTATTTCCTCCTTAAACAGGAGACGCTTCTCTCTCTCAGCTCACTTCCTTGGAGATGCTCTACTGGCAAGACACATGGCACTACGTCCTGGTAGCTGGGAAAGCCACACGGACCTACCCTGATGCAACAGACCTCTGGAGCCAGAGAAGCTACATAGAGAAGAACCCTGCCAGCGCTGAGATGTTTACAATGCTACTGGATCCAAAAACTTTCTACTCGCTGGTTCAAGATCGTCCTGCAACCGGAGTCATTGCATGTTTCGTGAGTCTGACGAGGCCTTTACAGATTGGTATCAGACATATGGGCTAATATTGGGCTCACGGACTTGACCTGGACTGGGCTGGGACGTTTTCGCAATATTCAGTTGTTCTTCTATATAAACCTCTTTCTTATAAACATGAGTTTCTATGAATTTGTTTCTCTTGTCTACCCAGACTAACACTCCCCCTTTATGGCCCCTATTCTGGCTACCTAACATATTTAGCCAACACCTAAGTTGAATGCAAACATTTTTCTTTGGTCTACTTTATTCAATATTCAAAAGTATACAAAAGAGGATAATAAAGATGGTTCAAAATCCAAAAATTAACTAAGCGCCAAAGTACGTGGTACTACTGGAAGAAATGAGGAGCAAAGAGAGGATAACCCACTTAACAAGTAACAAAATGACAACTATATGACAGGGACTTCAAGTGTGTGCAAATATGGAATTTAAAAACTGAAAAAAGTCCCAGAAACATTTGAAGCTCCTTGGTAAGTACTTCCTTAGTGGTAGTAACTTTCAATATGAAAGTATTAAAATGTCCAGTGTAAAAGCAGAGACCTTGTGATATGCATATGATACAACTTTGCTTATGGAAAGCTAAGAGGATTCAACACATTAATGAAGAACTGAGACTAAAGCTTTCTGTAGGGATTATGGCTCAATGGAAAAAAAAAGCCTCATGCTCGGGCCAATAAACACAATGATAAAAAGAGAAAAAAATAAATTGACACGGATTTCATTTATTTCAATGCATAATCAACATTCATGGAATTAGTGAAGAAATCAAGCCATGAGATAAATGCTGCAAAAGACTTCTTTAAAGTGTTAAAGAGCAGCAGAGTCAGCAAAATGACTGTCAGACAACAAACTCGGACAACTCTCAGCAATTATAGAGAAGGTCCACTAGGAGCGATATCCTAAACTTCATGGAAGAGAATCTCAATATGAAGTACATCCAAGCTTCTTAAACTGAGAGAGCAGTAGCAACTACTAACAGATTCCCCTCTTTGTTATAGGCTGTCCACACGCTGGGGAAGCGTCCCTCCTGCCTGGCATAGCCAATTTTTTCTGGTCCCTGAGCTAACCCAGCTGACCAAGCCTCTTGGCTTGCTGTCCTCTGGTGAAGAACAGCTTTGCAGAGTCAGCTTGGTGCAGACAGTCACTAGCCAAGCTTAACTTTTGCTTTGTTCTACAGTTCCACCAGCCCTTGCTCAACATTCCTCACCTTGCCACCCCCAAGCAGGAAATGTGTTAGCAAAACAACACAATTAGGGGGCAAGGGGGAAAGAGAAGCCTAGCACTTCCCGCACCAATCTCAAAGTAGACTTGAGAGGTTTAATTTAACCCCCCCATTGGGTGAGAAATCCACACACCTGGCCCTAGACCTGGCAGGAACCCCATCTTATCCCTCAAGGGGTGGAGTCAAGGGACAGAGTTTTTGTGGGTTTTGAACTGCGGACCATGCTGATCGCAACCCAATGTGTAACCACTGTACCACCAGGGGTCCTTTTATCTCAGTAAAACTATGAAAACTAGTCCTCGGTTTATCTGACCCCAGCCATGCTATTTTTTAATCACCTAATATGTATATGAAAGGTGAACAATGAATAAGACAGAGGTGAATTGATAACTATGAATTATGATATCGCAGAAAAGCACTGACAAAACATCAACAGCCAGAAGAGCAAACAAAGCTATGCTGGAAGAGCTACAGCGGGAGTGCCCCTTAAAGAGGCCGACTCCGTGTATATGTCATCTGGATGGCAAGTCCCTGGATGGTCAAAAAGAGGAAGCCTCTCAGTGGTACACATTGACACCATGACTGCAATAATGGGCTCAAACAGCAATGTTTGAGAAGAGGGTGCGGGGCAAGGCAGTGTTTCATTCTGTTGTACATCTAGTTACTATGAATAGGACTTGGTGGCACCTAACAAAACTATATTCATATCTCCTTCTTACATAATAGGAGCATAATCCACACATTCAATAAAATCCATTCTCAAGAGGTAAAACTTACTTCAATATATAAGCTTTGGGGAGGCTTCATATCCTGTGTTATGTCCAAACCTTCATTTCCTCCCAATGACCTCATGTAAGTAGCAAGGGACTTCTTATAACAATTGAACCATTCTATCTGAAAACAGAAAAATGGTCTTTTTACCAAGTGACAAAGAAAACAAGCTTGCCAACATTGTGTAATCGTGACTTCAAACAGCACATACGCCCATGTAGATCATGAGTGTGGCATTCCTGTATTTATATAGCGAACATTAATGGTTGTCTTCTACGAGTCAGGAACTGTCTGTGCACTTAGGATGGAGCATTCAACCAAAACAGACAAAATTCTTGTTATCACATAGCTTACAAACCAGTAGACCTAAGCACAGATCTAAAAAAACCATTCAACCAGAAACAACACTACGAAAAACACATGATTCAGTTATGGTCGCTTTAAATACTGCACGGACTCTTTTTATAAGAATGGAACAACATGCTTGAGCAGACAATGCAAATGTCCCCAAAGAGAAGGAAGGACAAGCAAAATGAGGAGTGCACACAATAGAAGATAGTGAGGCTTACTTTGGAATTCAGTTCTAAGTTGTATCTGACAAGGGTAAACCTTTATCACATGTAAAGTGGCGCAAGAGGTCACATTATTTTACGACTGCATTTGTAGGAAAGTCAGTCATCGGAATTCTATAAATGTAAAAAAGTAGATTAAGAGTTGCCAAAGGGCTGGGGGAAGGAAATAATAATAAAAGGCATTTGTTATTTTTTAAAGTCTATTATGGTTAGGGTGAAAGTTTACAGAGAAAACTCATGTTTTATACAATAATTTATATATATTTTGTTTTGTGACATTAGTTGCAATCTCCTCAGAATCTTATTTATGTATAATTACAGAAAGGTAGGCAAAACAAAGATGTACAGGTTAATGACATTATTAAGAAACAGCCTGGTCAAGGAGTAACACATCCTCAGCCCCAAAATGGAGACTTATCATTTTGTTCCATTCTGAAAATTTTACATTATCACCCAAGAATGCATCCCTAAAACACTAGTTTAGTGCTGTTCATTATTTGTACTTTAAATAGATCCACACAGTATTTATTATTTTGTGACAAATTTCTTTCACTAAACATATTTTGGATTTCTGAAATTCTACTTTAAAGTGATGAAGAGCAAGGATGTCACACTTTGAGGACTGAGCAATGCCATGGGATTTTCCATTGACCTTAGCCATGGGATTTTCCATTGCCTCATAAGCATATGAAAGTTGGACAACAATTAATAAAGACCAAAGAATAGATGCCTTTGAATTAGCATGTTGGCAAAGAACACCGAAAGTACCATGGACTGCTAACTGAACAAACAAATCTGTCTCGGAAGATCACAGCCAGACTGATCCTTAGAGATGAGTATGGCAAGACTTGTCTCACAAGTTTTGGGCACGTTTTCAGGAGACCAGTCCTTAGAAAACGACACAATACTTGGTACAGTGCAAAGTCAGTGGGAAAATCAAAAACAACTCAAGGAGATGAATTGATACGGTAACTCAACAATGGGTTCAAACATAACAATTGTGAGGATGCAGAGTCCAGTAGTACTTCATGCTGATCTAGACAGGGCCACTATGAGGCGGAACTGACGAGAAGGCACCCACCACTACTATGTTGGTTAGTATTGGGTTATGTGTTGGCTAAAGCCAAGGTCAACAGTTTGACTCAACCAGTTACACCTAGGGAGAAAGGGGATTTCTGCTCCTATAAAGAAATACAGCTTCAGAAACCTAAAGAGCCAGTTCTACTTTGCTCATCCTTAAGGATTGTTAAAAGTCAATGGCAGTGGGTGTTTTACACAATTAATGTATGTATGTATGGATTGTGATAATAGTTGTATGAGCCCCAATAAAATGATTTTTAAAAAAGAAATTATGACATAAGATTATCTCTCTCTAAAGTGTCTTGGAGTCTCTAACTTGTAAACTACTATTTGTCTACCTTCATGGAAAAAAATAATACACTAATCTTTGTTAAAGATGGCATCACCTATCCCTTATCGGTGAGTTCAAAGTGAAATGTTCACATATAGAAACTGAATTTCGGTTTATGCTGTGAGAAGGAAAAGGCAGAGGCAGTGATTCTCTCCATAGACTAGACCTTGTAGAGACTCTATTAACACCGAATTTGGACCCCAGCTATAAGGGATTTCCATTGAACTCAAGGTCAAAATGAAGTCTAAAATATGGAAATCTAATCTCAAGACTAACATTATAATTCTTAATTATAATTTTCTGGTTCTAAAATCAGCATCTTGAAGTCTTACTTGTGTGCCTTGTCATGACTACCTTGTACTAAACTAAAAAAGTTTATGCACGACAAGTTCATGTATTTATGTTTAAAATAAAATCCTCATCTATTGGTTACTTAAATTTTAAGATAAAATCCTACAAGAACTATTACTCTTAAACACTCTATGTTTTTAAAAAAATACTATAGCTATTGTTATTAGAGAAAGAACATGTTCTGTTCATTTCACCATAATAAAGAGGCACCCCTCAAGTCCACTTAATGTAAGATTCCGGCACAAAGACCATGGAAAAAGAACCTGAAAAATTAACTGGTAACGTAATTATTTAGTAGTTCCCTCAAGAAGCTGAGGTACTTTGTTTCTTTCTCCAGAACATGAACAGAATAAAAATAAAGCATGGAAATGTACTTAGCAATCCAAGATCAGAGGAGGCAATGGTATTAGAGATTAAAACCTGAGCAGACTGCGGATGACAGTGGAAGCCCAAAAACTCCATTTGCACAGTTCCCACACAGATTAAGCCTCCAGTGAATCTCCTTAGACCATGAACAAAGAATGGAAATAGTCTTGTTATACACTGAGTGCATTGGAAAGTAGGTTAACACAGATAATTTTTAACGTTATTGTTTTTCTCTCTTTTGGTCCCTTTTAAATTTGTTCTAGTTTTTATATTTTCTTTTGGATTGAGGGCTGTTTTTTTTGCATATGATTTTCTTTCTTTTTTTTTGGAGTTTTCAGTGGTTTATTGAGCATTCAATATTTTGCCATGATGACTTAGGATAGTTAGGTGTTTTTTTTAATTTTGTGTTTTACATTTTATTAGGGGCTCATACAACTCTTATCACAATCCATACGCATATGATTTTCTTTAAGTAAAATCTAGGATAGGACTTAGTTACTGTGAAGACTATAAATGGATTAAGTTTCTTTGGGTTAGGACAGGGCAGGCTGGGGCAAATGGTGAGTTTAAGACTGAAGAAAATGTTCTAAAATTGATGGAGATCATAACTGCACAGCTCTTTTTAATATATTTAAACCACTGGGTTGTGTGGTATATGAATTATGTCAATTAAACTCAAGTTAAATTTTTTAAATGCAGTTAGCAAGTAAATTGTTTATAAAACTCATGGCAAATTTACTGAATACATGCCGTGGCAATTACATTATATCCTGTCAGCCTGTCAATATAATTGCAGCTTGATGACCTCATTTTGAGGCATGACAGAAATAAGTAGCTCAATGGAGATCAAACCCAGTCTCTCTACCTTCCTTTTCTGCGCTGAGACAGTCAGAGAGCTGGAGGAGACCCGTGCCAACACTGAAATGCATACACTGCCACTGGATCCACAAGACCTTCTACCCACTGGCCTGCGATATTCCTGCATTTGGCATCATTACATATACTGTGAATCTAAAGAGGAATTTATCGACTAGTACCGAACATATAGGCTAATATCGGACTTAGGAACTTGATCTGAACTGGGCTGAGATGTTTTCTCAATATATAATTGCTCTTTTATATAAAGTTCTTATACACATGAGTGTATGACTGTTCCTCTAGTCAACCCAGACTAACACTTTCTTTCATAAGTGATATACTATACCAAACTCACACAATAACAGCATTGATCACATTCCGTTCTATGCTATGTTCCAAATGGGCAGCCTTAATCATCCTGTAACAACCCTGTTAATACAGCAGTTCTCAACCTGTGGGTTACGACCTCTTTTGGGGTCAAAGGACCCTTTCACAGGAGTCACTTAAGACCATTGGAAAACATGTATTTCCAATGGTCTTAGGAACCAAGTCACTGCTCCTCTATCCATCTCCAGGAGGGTCTGCCCACATACGAGTACGCAGTGTAATGACATAATCAGACAACCCCATCACATTCAACTTGTACAAATAAAGGTGGATGTGACAGGGTTGGCACCACAATGTGTTTATGTGGACAAGTCACACATGCGTAGAGAGCAGCTGCTGTGTTAAAAGCAGCAGTATTGGTGGTAAATGACACTTCATGAATTATTATTTCTGGGTAAAATCATAAACTACTGCAAAATATCGATATCTGTACCATGGGAACTTTATCTGGATGCTGATTGGTCTTTTTATATTCAGCTGTGGTTGATGTGAATACTGCTCCTTGTGATAGTAACAGGTATGTAAAAACACAACATAGAGAATGTTAAATCATAGGAAATTTTAATAAACTGTATTGACTAAATTGTGCCATGTATCATCTTTAGTACTATTTTTTTTTAAATAAGAAATTTAAAAAAGACGCTTGACTTGAAGGGAAAACTATCTAGGCTTCATTGAGTGTAATTTACGCCTACTTAAAGACAGATTGCCCTACATGTAATAGCTACATACAAAAATGTTATAAAACTGTCCTTGGTTTTACAATGATAAATGAAAAACATAAAAATTCTTCAATCGAACAAGGCATGCAAGGATTTTTTTCATGTCAATTTTTTTGTTTTTGTTAAACAGTGAGAGCAAAATAACCTACTGAAATACAAAGAGAGAAGCTGAATGAGCAAGCCACTGATGGAGAAGGGGAGCTTTCACAGAACCAGTGTTTTCCCCATCCCATCTCCACCTGATGTTGATCAAAACATACCATTGGTGATTTAGTAAACGAATAAATAAACAAAGGGAAAAATTTAATATGCTTGTGTACATGCACCAGTTACTTTGTGTACAATAAAGGAATGAGGAAGGGGAAATGAAATAAAGAGAAAACTATACTGTAGTTGTCAGGAGGTGGTGGAATCAAACTGTGGTTTTCTAATCGAGAATGGATTCTTGGTCGGCTGGAAGAGAGTTCTGGAGGAAAGGAGCAGGCTCCCTTAGAAGATGCCTCCTGTCTGCTGCTGGAACACATCAATTGTATCTTCATCCTCCATTTCCAACTGTGCAGGTGTGTCTGTTTCATTGATTGGCTGTCTGTCGAATCAAATCAGATCTGACTCATTGACAAACCCTGTTCACAATAGGCTTCCATTAGCTTACTAAGTGGGTGTGCCTCTGAATCTTAAACTGCACCACAGAACCATCCTGCCCTACCACCTTCAAGTTAATCTGATCATTGTTCTCAGTCTTGACTCCTCCCTTGAGTTTTTTGTTGGCCAGGGTGAATGCTGAAGTCTTCTCAAAAGAGGTACCAGGTCCGCACCAAACGAGCACACAGGCAGCTGCAGGAACAGCAGGAGGAGGTGGCAGTGGTGGAGGAGGGAGAGCCATCTTTTGTATTATTAAAGCTATGGTTATATATTATTTTCATTAGCCAACCATCCCATGACAATGGATCATGTAGAAGAACGTTAAGAAAAGATAGTGAGGATTTTTTATGGTATGGTTTTACTTCAATGACAGCAGGAACTGAGAAACTACAATGTCTTACTTGTTGTGAAGTTCTATTAGTTGAATCTATGAAGCTGAACAAACTAATATGCCATTTTGATAGCAAATATCCGAGCTTTGCTGGCAAGGATACCAACTATTTTAAAAGCAAAGCTGATGATAAACTCAAGAAAGCCAGACTTGACACTGGTGGCAAGTACCACAAACAAAACGTAGTAGTCATTGAAGTTTCATATTTGGTGGCACTCAGAATCACCAGCGCTATGAAACCCTACACCATTGCTGAGGATTCACTGTTGCCAGGGGCCAGTAAATTGTTCGAGTTATGATCAGAGATGAATTTGTTACAAAATTGAGCGCAATTTTCTTATCAAATGACACTGCCTGCAGAAGAATAGCAGACAAGGCTGCTGATATTCTTGATCAGATAATCCAGGAAAGTAAATCTGCTCCACTTCCAATATTTAGCATCCAGCGTGATGAATCTACAGACGTTGCAAACTGTTCACAGTTACTGTTTACCTGAGGCATATTAATGATGGCGACTTTAAATATGAGTTTCTTTTTTTGCAAACCTCTTAAAATGGCAACTACTACACGTGATGTATTTGATAGTTGGTTCATTCTGAAAGAGCATAAGATCTCTTGGGAAAAGGTTTGTGGTGTTTGCAGATGATGCTCCACTATGCTAGGATGTCAATCTGAATTTCAACGTTTGGTACTGAGTCACCGAAAGTCACCGGAACTCACTGTATAACTCATCAGAAAATATTAGCAACAAATACACGGCCAAAAGAGTTACAAGAAGTAATGAGAAGCATCATAAATTCTGTCAATTTTGTAAAGGCGAGCACTTTAAACAGTCTACTGCTTTCGCAACTGAAGTGAGACGGTTGTCCAGAGGAAAAGTTTTAAAAGGTGTTTTTGAGCATGGTGATGAACTCAAAACGTTTTTTATCAGAAAACATGACCGCAGTTCAAAGCATTTTGCAGCGATAAAAGTGAGATACAGAAAATAGTTTGATTGCCATCTTGAATGAGTTACAATTTATTACTGCAAGGACAAAATGCAACATGCCTTGATTTATCTGAAAATATCTGATCATTCCAAAGGAAACATCAGCTTTGGGGGAAAAAATTGGATGAAAATAAAATTTACCAAAAAAATAATAAAAAGAAAATAAAATTTACATGCCTACCCTATCTGTTTTCTTTGAAGAACATGACACTGAACCAGACAAAAGGATTACAATTTCTGTGAAAGAACACTTGCATATGCTTGCAGATGAAATTTCATCGTACTTTCCAAATCTACCCGACACCTCATTTGCACTTGCCAGAAGCCCATTTGCAGTCAAAGTTGAAGATGTTCCTGAGATAGCACAAGAGACGTTTATTGAACTAACAGCGATGCAGCGAGAACTGATTTCTCTACAATGCCAGTTACAAAATTCTGGATCAAGTGTTTGCAGTCAGGTCCTGTTCTGTCGGAGACTGTGTTGTACCTTTTTCTTCCATTTCCAACAACTTATCTTTGTGAAACAGGATTTTCCAGCTTGTTTGTTATCAAGTCTAAATAAAGAAGTAGATTTGTTGTGGAAGATGATCTTGTGCTCTTGCAAAGACTGTCTGGAGAATTTCTGATCTAGTGAGAAAGAAACTATCTCAACCTTCTGGCTTTTTACGCACACTGTCGCAAAATGTAGCAATGTAGTTCACTATTGTTATATTAAGACTGTTACTCATGCTACACCATGCTTCAAGACAAAATTTCATTTATTTATAATTAGAAATCAGTATTTCACAAGATATAATTACCTATTTTTGTGATTAATCACTATGCTTTAAATATGTTCAATTTGTAAACTAAAAATATATCCTACATATCAGATGTTTACATTATAATTCACAACAGTAGCAAAATTACAGTTATGAAGTAGCAACAAAAATGATTTTAAGATTGGGGATCACCACAACATGAGGAACTCTATTCAAGGGTCGTGGCATTAGGAAGGTTGAGAACCAAGGCTGTAGTAGGACACACTATGACCCCATTTTGTAAATAAAGGAGTGAACACAGAGCAATGAGGTTACTTGCCCAAGATTAGAAAGCAGTGTCAGGAGTTGAAACCAAGTGTTCTGACTCTAATGTTCTATCTTGAAATACTGGTCTAGCACCCTACCTTCAGTGACAAATACTCATCTTATTCTGAATATTTATTCATGCTGACTAGAAAACTACATATCTCCTAAGAATAATGTTGGCTTTTCAACTCCACTGATGAATCACTAATAAATAAAAGAAACTCCTTTTTTTATTGTTTGTCAGTTTTCCCTGTAGCACTAGAATTACTTACTACTACTCCCTTCCAGGAGGGTACCCCAGTGGCAGTTGCCACATTTGTCACTATTAATGGAAAGGTTGGCAATTTGAATCCACTTAGCTACTCTGTAAGAGAAAAATATGGCAGTTGGTTTCCATAAAGATTGATAGTGTATATGGATTATGTGCCAAATAAGACAGTTCAAAACAAAAATAATGTATAGCCTTATAAACCTCTGAGGCAGTTTTAGTCACAATCGACTTGAGAGTAATGAGTTTGGTTTTATACTTCCCATGCCTATCGCAGTAAGTACTAACTGCTTAAAAAACGCTGAAAACTTATTGCTGAAAAGGTGATCAAATCATGGATCAAATGATAGCAACTCAAAAGATTAGCTAGGAATCTTGGAGTAGTAAGCTTATGCTAGTGAGGAATAACTCAGAAAAGTATGGTAAGAATGGTTGCTTAATTCAAAAAGTATGTGTCAATAAATTATATATACAAACTGCTGAGTTAGTAGTTTATATTTACCTCTACACATTCTCACAAACAAAATATAGAAAATTTACATAAAACAGAGAAATACTAGTAAACATCATTGTAGAAAAAAAAAGCCAGGATCTCAGTATTTTCCCAAAATCATTAACTTGAAAAAGTGCTAACTTACTTCTTCAGCAGACATGTGAAATCGTAAAGGATTAGGCAACACACTGCCATATTCCCACCTAAGTGCACGAATCCGCAGTAACCGGTCATACCTAGGACATTGAGAGTATTAGCATAGAAACAAGCAGGAAATCAGACACTGTTCTATCAGTAAGGACTCAAGGATCTTATCAACTAAACTGTCATTTGTGGATTTTTTTTTTTTAAGATTCTGATGCAAATAGATCTACTCTAAGAAGACATCTTTGGGACTACCAGAAATCGGGAATAGGAACTGGGCTGATGCCCCTAGCACTGTTCATTGTCGTAACTGTGATGGTGACACAGCAGTAATGTGGAAAAAGATCAGAAAGGCCCTTATTTCTTAGAGATGTATCCTAAAGTATATAGTGGTAAAATGTTATCTGATGTTTAGTACTTAGTTTTAAGTAGCCTAACATACATATGTCATAAATTATGGAAAATGTATTGTTAAATTTATAAGACAACTCCAGGAGCTTCACTATATTATTCTCTCTGCTTTCAAGAATAGTGCAATCTTTTACAATACAAATTTTAAACTGGAAAAACGAAATTAAAATGCTTACATTAAATCAAACTTAAAAGAAATAACTCACTGCCACATGGAGTTGTTTGACTCATACTGACACTGTAAGGACAGGATAGAAGCGCACCAGTGAGTTTCCGAGATTGTAACTCTTTTTTAAGAGTAGAAAGCCTCATCTTTTCCCCGCAGAACAGCTGGTGGTTTTGAAATGCTGTTTCTGGTTAACAGTCCAGCGCATAAACACTGAAAACACTCTCACTTCCATCAAGCCAATGCTGACTCATAGCAAACCCCTGTGGGTTTCCAAGATTGTAATTATTTACAGGAATAGAAACACGGCCTTTTCCCCTCGGAACTACTAGTGGTTTTGAACTGTGGACCATGTAGATCACAGCCCAACAAGTAACCATGCTACCAGGGCTCCATGCATAACCACAGAGATAAATAAATCTGAGATCTGTTGCTATCAACCAGAAACTTAATTGAGAAACCCCATGGAAAACTCTTCTTTGTTTCCTGCTACTACAAGTAAAATCACAGCAGCTTACAAGTACGCAATAGTGCAGCGTCGATTTCTTAACAAAGAACAGTGCCGAAATTTGATGGTTGGTATCAAATTGCTTCTTCCGTCTGATTTTGCTTCATTACTAGGAAGAGAATTAAAGAGAAAATGGATAAATACACTGCAGAACAACAAAAATTTTTAAGTTTTATTGACATGTAACAATTCACATCAAACAATTCAATAGTTATTAAGAATTGTACAAAAAACTGTACAATTACCACTACAATCAATTTTAGAACATTTTCTTATTTCTTGTACTCATTGTTATTAGCTTCCTGTTTCCCACCAACCACCCCTACAATCCCCACAAGAAACCATTAAATCCAGTTCCTGGCACTACAGAACCAAAAAAATTAATTTTTCCATGATATTTTTCAAAGGACTGATACACGTACACATTTTTACCTATTTGTACGTAACAGTTTACCTAAGCAAATTGTGCTGCTTCTACTTCAGAACTTTTATTTACACATTACAAGATTAAAGTAAGAAAAAGCCAAGTTAACTAACTTGTCAATGCAATGATACTATACTAATTTAATCTCCTTTAACCATTTGGTATTGTACAGTTTTGCACACTGATTGCTTTCTATTATTTCAAAAGACAAGTGTCCTATTTGTTCACTGAGGTAAGAGAAAACCTGACATCATGGCCCGAAGAAGGTGGTCTTACATGATGTTTCTATTGTATGAGCACTCCGCTTCTAGGAGCACTTCCGAATCCTCACCACACTACTGTAGCTGGACATGGAGTCAGCAGTTTATTCATTCAACAAATATTTGCTATTTCCCCATCTATATTTTTTACTATACTTTAGGGTTTTTTCATATACAGAGGAAGTAGTTTCACCCTATAAAATGCACATCTTCTTAGACACTTGATATGGATCACATTTTAAAACCAGAAGAACAAAAGGAGTAAGTATCTACTTTAGCATTTTAAAGCAATTAGATGAATATAAAAAGGGTCCACCATGCTTTGTTCCACATAATGCACTAGGCCCTGAAAACAGGAAAAATGCACACCCTGTGCTGTTAGGTTTTTCTATCTGCTGTCACTCTATGGGTACCAGATTATGGTCTACATTGTACAAACTAAGCACAAATACACCTAATACCAAGTACTTAAAAACATACATCAAATGTCCTAAACAAAAATCACATTTATAGGTGGGTAAATAAAAAGATTTCTTTTGATATATAATTTAACCAGACATTGCTTACAGTGATTGTTTTCTCAGAAGGACATCAGGAAGATGGGGGACAAATTTTTAAAACAAGAATTTACAAGTGTTATGAATACAAGAAAGTAGTTCAAAGTGGAACACATCCTGGCCCACCAAGCCCTGAGGACGATATTTCTACTCAGAGAAGTCAAAGCACAGAGAGGACCATATGGCCAGTCCACTATGAGACACGATGTACCTCACTGACCCATAGTGCTACCAGGGGACAACACTGGAAACACAGTGTGGGAACTGTGCCCAATCTGACCCCATCACACTGAGGCAAAACACTAAGAGCCATGCAACAGAACAGCAAAGGAAGCAGAGCAAAGAAGTCTTGAGGGAGTACAAAAAATAGACTTTGGGGCCAGAGTGTGCCACCCCATCAGACTCAACTGGAAAACACTCCTAAAGGTCAACAAACAGACCTTGAACTATTTACAGGCTTTTCTTTTTTTTTTTTTTTTTGTCTTTTTTTGGTTTTCTTTTGTTGCTTCGTTTTGCTCTGTCTTGTTTTTTGTGCATATTATTATCTCTGCAATTCTATCTAGAAAAAATAGGCGGGATAAACAATCTGAAGGAGAAAACAACGGACTGCTGGTTCTGGGGAGATATGGGAGCAGGGGAGGCGGGGGTGGGGGGAAAGGAAGTGGGTGTTAACAAACCTAGGGACAAGGGAACAATAAGTGATTCAAAATCAATGGCCAGGAGGGTGCAGGAGGCCTGGTAGGGCTTGATCAAGAGCAGTATAACCTAGAGGAATTACTGAAATCCAAATGAAGACTGAGCATGATAGTGGGACAAGAAGAAAGCAAAAGGAAATAGAGGAAAGAATTAGGAGTCAAAGAGTATTTAAAGGTCTAAATACAGGTGTGTACATGCCAATATTTATATATGATGATGGAGAAGTAGATCTAATGTGCATGTATTTATAGGTTTAGTATTAAAGGACATTGGGACTCTACTCAAATACTCCCTCAATGCAAGAACACTTTGTTCTATTAAATTGGCATTCCATGATGCTCACCTTCCCTACATGATTGCTGAAGACAAAACAGGTGCATAAGCAAATGTGAAAAAGAAAGCTGATGGTACCAGCTATCAAAAGATATGGCCTCTGGGATCTTAAAGGCTTGAAGATAGAGACCCACATGGATGAAGCACACTAACCTGTGTGATCACGAGGTATCTATAGGAACAGGTACCAGTCATCAAAGAACAAAAAAAATCATCATTGTGAATGAGGGGGAGTGCGGAGTGGAGACTCAAAGTCCATCTGTAGGCAAGTAGACATCCCTTTACAGCAGGGTCACAGGGAGGAGACGAGCCAGTCAGTGTGCAGTATAACACTGATGAAACACGCAACTTTCCTCTAGTTCTTTAATGCTTCCTCCCCCAATTATCATGATCTCAATTCTACCTTACAAATCCGGGTAGACCAGAGGCTGTACACTGATACAGATAAGAGCCGGAAACACAGGGAATCCAGGGCAGATAAACCCTTCAGGATCAATGAGTGCAGCAATACCAGGAGGGTAAGGGGAAGGTGGGGGAGAAAAGAGGAACCAATGATCCACATATAACCCCCTCCCTGGGGGTGGAAAACAGAAAAGTGGGTGAAGGGAGATATTGGACAGTGTAAGACATGAAAAAAATTTTTATAAATTATCAAAGTTTTGTGAGGTAGGGAGGGAGGGAGAAGAAGGGTAAAAAATGAGCGGATACCAAAGACTCAAGAAGAAAGAAAATGTTTTGAGAATGATGATGGCAACAAATGTGCTTGACATAATAGATGGATTTATGGATTGTGCAAAGAGTTAGTTATACAAGCCCCCAATAAAATGATTTAATAAAATAAATAAACCTAACCAAACTCACTACCAAAAAAAAAAAAAATTTCCTGTATCCATTGCTGGTAGGAATGTAAAATGGTATCGCTAATGTAGGTAGTAGTGTCGCAGCTCAACAAAAATCTGATCTACTACACCCAGATTTGAAAAGACATGCAAACAGACTTGTACACCAACATTCCTTGCTATACTATTTGCAATGGGTGAAGATAAGAACCACCTAATGCCCATGAATAGGAAAATGTGATATATACGTGTACACACTACTGCTGCTGCTGATGTTGTTACTCAGCCAATCGTAGAAATGAAGAATTGGCACAATCTACAATATGGATGGGACTCGATGTCATTAAACTAGTGAAAGAAGTCAACCACAGCACGGGACTTGGTTTCAATCTCTTGCCACCAAGAACAGTGGCCCAGAACTACCAGTCTGTTTTAATGCTTCTTTGCTTTTTATGGCAGGTGTGGCTCTGCTGTTGTAAATATTATTGGAACGTTTGCCCTATCACCAACTCCTGTTGTTTCTGTAAATAGTGCTCAGTCACTTAAAGGTTTAATTTACACAAGTCAACAATTCATGTATTGCAGTTCACAGCTGGCCCATACTTGTATAATTTCCCTTTCTCGACAATGTTCTAAATTCTGTAACATTGGCTAAACTAATGACACCATCAAAGTGTACCGGCTACACATTAGACTCCTAAGTGAAACATCAGCAGTTTAAAGTCACCAGCCAAGTCTGTGGGGGAAGGATGAGGCTTTTTACTCCTGTGATGATGTGCAGGCTGGGAGACTCACAGGACAGTTCTACCCTGCCCTATGAAGTTGTCATGAGTCAGCAAGGGGATGATAATTGATATTGTTCTGTAACATAAAATGACAATGATGTCTCTTAGGTGAACCAGAGTCATTTATAAACCATGAGTGGATTTTAGGCTTGTACTTAATTCTAGTCCCAATCTAAGAACAGCTAGTTCTTATGACATGGTCCTGCTTGGTGGTTGCCCTCATGAAGAAATCACTGAAGATATGAGTCTACAGCAAAATGTGGTGAAGAACCTAGATGGTGCCCAGCTATTAGAAAAAATAGTATTGGGGATTTTAAAGGTTTGTTTTCAAACAAGCAGCCATCTAAGTGGGGTGTCACATGGAAGGAGCCCATCAGCCTGTGTGAACATAATCCAAATCTAAAGGCTGGAATGATATCAAAGCTTAAATTGTGAACAATTGGTTTGTAGAAGGCTATGGTTGTCAGTGGAAGCCCAAAATCCATTTAGAGGGTCCACAAAGAGATCAAGCCTCTTGTGAATTCCCTCTCGTTATAGCTGAGGGATGTGAAGAGCTCTATTATCAGACACTGTAAATCAATATGTCAGACATAGATCAAAATGCAGTATATCTTATTTGATTTTCCTTTGGACCCATTTTAAAGCTGTTTCAATTAAAAAAAAAAGTGAAGGGAAAACACTCATGAAGCAAACCCTTGGAGCCTCACTGTGACCATGGACGAGGGGTGGAGGGCCTCGCTAGCATGCAGAGCGCAGTGGATTCCTGCGGATGCGGTTAGGTTCAAACTCAGCACCCCACCATTTGCTCTCCCTTATGAGCCATCTAAATGTGTTCTAGTTCTTAAGATACTTGTAGCTTTCTTTTGACTGAGGTTTTTGTTTTACTTTCATAGTCTTGTTAGTGTTGTTTTTATTGTTTTCACTGTTTTTCTGTATATAAAATCCAAGATAGGTGAATCAGAGGCAGTAACTGGATTCATGGTTCCTTGGGGCAGGGCAGGGGAGGTGGGGAGGAAATGGGGAGCTAATAACAATGAGTCCAAGAATGAAGAAAATATCTAAACCTGATTATGGTGATGATTCTACAACGATATGTGAATTATATACCAATAAACTGTTAAAAAGTCCATCGCAAATTATATAATTAAATGGTTCAATCATATTAAGAAGAGTTGTACAATCATTACCACAATCGAATTTAGAACATTTTCTTCCTTCTTGTACTCACTGTTATTATTGTACTCACTTCCTTCAAACCGCCCCGGCCACAACTCAGGAACCATTAATCTAGATATTGTCTCAATAGATATACCTACCCTAGATTTCATATACACTAAAACATTTAAAAACAGCAAAAAACCTACTAAAAATAACAAAGTAAAACAAAAGTATCCCAACTGAAAAGATAGAAAATATAAAAAACTAAAATCAATTTAAAATGGGTCAAAAAGGAGATCAATGGCTATGGTGCTAAATTTTAAAGGAATTGCATCTGCAATAATCCACTTTCCAATGCACTCTGCATAACAGCAAGGCTAACCACAACACTTGTCTATGCTCAGAGAGGACTCACAGAGCTTTATCCATACATATTTCCCCTGCACTTTGTTTTTACTGAAGTAAAATGGGTCAAAACAGAGGTCAAATGATATCATGCTTTATTGTAATCATCTCTATAACACTCTCTGTCTGATAGCAAGACTACTGACATCCTTCAACTGAGTCAGAGAGGATTCACCGGAATCTTAAACCACTTGTGTGGAACTTGCAAATGATTTTGGATTTCCACTGTCATCCATATCCTTCTGCAAATCAGGTGTTCACAATTTAAGCTCTAATACTATTCCCTCCTTCATATTTGAGTTTTAATTATTCACACTCCTCTGGTCACAAAGGCTGATGTGCTTCTTCCATGTGGACTTAGGTGATATTTCACTCAGAAGGCTGCTTGTTGAAAAATAAGACCCCCATGCGCCATTCTTTCTAAAAATCATACCATCTAAATTTCTTTACTACACTTTGCTATAGCATCCATATCTTCAGTGAGCATCAAAAAGGGCCAAGTCACAAGAACTAATTCTCATATTGGGCTAGAATTAAATGCAAGTCTAAATCCCATTCATGTTATCTATGGTTTACGTACATCTCTGGTTAATCTTAAGAGACATCATTGTAATTTTATATTAGAGAACATTATCAATCACCCCCAGGGGCACATGGCAATTCTATTGATAGTGTGAACTTTTTGATTAAAGAATCTATAAACGAATGCTGATCAAAAGGGAAAAATTCAAAATTGAATTTCAAATTACCAAGAACTCTAGACTTTCTAGAGCCACGTAAACTGGAAAAACCCAAGTCCTAAAATAATCCTTAAACCAAAAATATCCTGCAAAGTGGGTCACTCCACAAAGAGGTGGGATATGGGATAAGACCATCCACCTGAGGGTCTACACCAAGACAAGGCTGGGGCAAATCCCCACAGAAATGAAAGAACCTTGCCAGGAAATCAAGTTTAGGCCAGGGGAGAGGAACATCACTGATAGTTCTGTTGGCGAGCATGGTAGGTGATTGGGGAGAAATATCCTCACATTGGGAAGGTGTGCTAAACAATGATTGTAGGGAACCTATAGGGACAGATTTTATGTTCCTGGGTAAACACTACAAATATGTCTCTAGCCAAAGCTCAATAAAACATGCCATGGACTAAACACCAAGATGTCACTGGATGCTGACCTTGTGGTACGGTAAACCTTGTGGTCAGCATGGCATCACTCGGGCTACACAAGCGCTTAACACAGAGGCCCAGCAGAATGAACTGAGCCTGGCCTCAAAGGTGCCTGTACCCTTGGACTGAGGACTGGGGTGCTTAGATAGAAGAGGAAGCAGAGTGGCTGCCCTGGACCTGTGGAAGTGATGGTCATTGGACCTTGGGGGGAACCCCATTTGGTTGGAGTCCATCAAAAGGGACTCAGAATCACCATATATTTAGTACCTTGATGCTCCCCTCTCAGTGATATGACTGGCTTTGATCTGTTGGGCAGGGATTTAAACTTGGAAGAATTGATCCAGGATGTTTCCCCTGGCATCGATCCCCCCTGCTTAGGGTAAACAGAATTCAACTGAATATGAGATCTAACTGTGTGGAGCAACAACTCATGGGTTTCGGCTCAAGTTAGAACTGTACTTGCAGACTCCTCAAACCTACAGCAGAATGATGTGTCATCGGAAAACTTGATGGTGTTGCCAGTGCAATCATCTTATACTCCAGGGGCAATGATTGACAATGTGTTACTTTTCTGTTTCTATGGGTTTTTTCCCTGCCTTTCATTTGCTTGTTTTGTTTGTGTTTCTCTTTAGTTGTCTGCTAGTTGTTTTGCTGCTGTTGGTGGGGTAGTTGGTCTTACAGGGTATTAATTTGTCATAGTATGGCTGTCAAAGTAAACCCGAGCTATGCATATCCCAGGGACAAGCAGATGGATTCTGGCCCCAATTTAACTTTAGTCCCAATCCAAAGACAGTTAGTTTGGATAACATGGCCTTGCCCACCTCATGTAATGATCACTGAAGATAAGGGTGCTATAGCTAAGTGTGGTGAAGAAAACAAATGGTGCTCACTATCAATCGGAATAGTGTGTGGAGTCTTAAATTCAAACAAGTAGTCATCTAAACGAGGAGTGAACTATGTCCACAAAGAAGAAGCACACCAGCTTGCGTGACCCAAAGGCACGCAAAACAAAATTCAAAAATGACAAAGGGAAAAGTATCAGAGCCCAAATTTCGAAGACCCAATTTATAGAATGCTATAGAAGATAGGGGGGCCCCAAACCCATCTGCAGAGTATCTAGTCAGATTAAGCCACCAGCAGATCCCCTCTAGTCACAGGAAAGTGTCTCGAACAGCTTTTCTATCAGATAGAGATCATTGTAAGTGTGATTATGCTGGAATGAACTGGATACATGGTCAGATGACCTCCCTTCTAACCTGAACTTGTTCTTGGTCAGTGGTTTTCAACCTTCCTAATATACATTTACTACAGTCCCTCATATTGTGGTGACCCCCCCAACCATAAAATTATTTTTGTTGCTACTTCATAACTGTAATTTTGCTACTGTTATGAATCGTCATGTAAAACCTGATAAGCAGGAAGTATTTTCATTGTTACAATTTGAACACAATTAAAGCAGAGTGATTAATCACAAAAACATTTTCTATTGTGAAAGACTAATTTCTAACTACAAATGAAATTAATTTTGTTGTAAAGCATAGTGTAGCATGGGTAACAGTTTTCACGCCAGTTACTCGTATGTGGGCATATCTGCATATGGGCAGCCCTGCCTAGAGACAGCTAGAGGAACAGTGTCTTGGTTCCTAAGACCATTGGAAATGTGTTTTCAGGTCTTAGGTGACTCCTGTGAAAGGGTTGTTTGACCGCCAACGGGTCGTAACCAACAGGTTGACAACTGCTGTTTAGGTGAGAGCATTTCTTGCTTGTTCTAAGACAAGGTGGTCTTTTCTTTCTTACTCATTATTTGTAATTTTATCTCTAAAGAATTGATTGTGTTAATGATTATGTAAGTCTTCTTGATATGACTGAACTATTGAATTGTGTGATATATGTGGATTAAGTACCAATAAAACTGTTTTAAAAAAGGCTCAGAAACCCACACAGGCAGTCTATCCTGTCCCATAGAGTCACTATGAGTCGGCATTGACTCAATGGCAGTGAGCTTGGTTTGTTTTTTGACCAAATCACAGGGCACTATTACTTTGTCTTACAGCTCAAATTCGTCACTGTGCCAAATCCCAGGCTGAACTTTTACTATCTGTAAATCTAGAAACCTTTTGAGCTTTCTGCAGCACTAGTTCTGTATAAACTCCACTCCAACTATGAATAATCTCTACTGCGCCGATACTCAAACCAAACTCTGCCAGTGAGTTGATTTCCACCCAAAGCAGTTCTGCCCATAGGACAGGGTAGAACTGCCCCTCTGGATTTTTAAGACTGTCACTTTATAGGAGTAGAAAGCTTCATCTTTCCTCCTCAGAGTAGCTGATGGTTCCAAACAGCTGATCTTGCAGTCAGCAGCCCAACATGTAGCTATCATGTTGTCTATTGTCTATACTGCCTACTATATATTGTCTACTCTCTTTACTCAATGCATTAAAACATCTATTAATTTTTTTAAAAAGTAAAATGTATGTATTCCACTTTGTTAGTGCTTTTATTCACTTGTATCTCAATTTGGGTCTATCCTAATTCCGTCATATCAATCAACCAACAAATATGCATTAAAGCACCCAAAATGCAGATATAACAATAAGCAATATTAAGTCCTTTAGAGCTGGGCTAAATTATATAGTTAGAATATAATCAGGTGCACAGAGATTAAAAAAAACCCAAATATGATGCAAAATCAACTAGCTAATATTATTTCTAATTAATTCTTAACTCTGATAACTTAAAAAAAATCTTATGAAAACTTACACATCGGATTGGTTTTGTTCATATAAAGCCTTCATCTCCTCCAGAATTTGTCTGAATCCATCCTCCTGGAATATATAAACTGCTTTTGATATATATCCATGGATTCCCCAATGCATTCAATTAATCCCCTAAGTCTATCTGTACTACATTTATCCTCAATTTATATATATAATTTATTTAAAATCCATAGCCATTGCATAAATTCTGGCTATTTATGTACCTATATCAAAAATAAAGGCTTAATCGAGCATGAAAGTACACATTTTCACTGCAAAAACAACAAATACAAGTTTTAAAATATTTCTCCCAATTTTTTCCCCCAAAGACACAGTTTTGGTTTGTACTGCAAGAAAAGAAAGGCCAAAGGAATTTTTCCTACCATCTACCTTAAGATAGAAATTTTTCACTTAGACAAATAAAATGTTTTAATTCTAAAATTCATAAATATTAATAAGATAGTTGACCATTTGAAAAGAAGTGACATCACATATTCTTTCAGCCAAAATACAGTCTTGGGTTCAACCAACCCTGTAGCCAATTATATGTTGAAAATATTTGATGATGATGAATAGCCTTGTTTACTCTTGATGTCATTTATTACCCATTTCATCTCCACAATTCTAAAAGTTACAAGTCCTGCTAGTCTTCAATCACTTAAAAAACTCATTTATCAATATCTGTAGAATTGAGTTTCAATCATCCACATTTCTCACCACTAGCTCATCTCTCTGCCTCCATTAGTTCTTCTCTTCTGATGCATTTTCCATATTGCCAATAACCAAAACCACTTCCATTAAGTACATTTTGATTAAATGACCCTATAGGACGGAGAAAATTGCTCCCTATGGTTTACACAGCTGTAAATCTTTACAGAAGCGGCTATCTTTCTCCCTTAGAATGGCTGGTGTGTTTGAATTGCTGACCATTAGGCTAGCAGCCCAATGCATAACTCCAGGCCTCATTTTACTGCCAATAAGTACTCCAAAATATAAAAACATCGCGCCACACCCCTACCTGAAAACCTCTACCTGATTCCAAATGCCTGTGGAATAATGCCGAAGTTTTTCTAATCCTAGAACCCACCATTGACATCTCCATACATAATCTTTCCAGTTGTGATCATGAGTCTTAAGCCATTGTTTATCACCTGCCTGTGTGAGGGCTAATACTTCATACAAGGCTCGAACACCCACTCCCAACCCCCCAGTAGCATTTCTCTTTATGCTCCCATCTACGCAACACCAGTTTCACTTACCACATTGCATTCTATTCACTTGTGTTTCTTGGTCCTCTCACTGACATCTATCTAGTTGCTGCCCTATGATTGTTTACTACGATGCTTAAACGTACAGGCTCTTGAGCCAGACTTCCAGGGTTCAAGCTCTAGCTCTGCTCTTTACTGGCTATATCACCACTGACAAATCTCCTAACTTCAATTCTCCACTCACATGTTTGAGGTGGGGGGAGACAGCTCAGATCTCACACAATGATGAGGAGAGACAATTGCAAGCTAAGTGCTGAACATCATTCCTACTTCCATGGTATTGTAGTGGACAAATAATCATAATAGTAACAATACGACTGTTAGCACTATTATTATTTCTTGTAGAAACAGCATACAGGGACTCAGCCCTGGGTGTGTCAGGTACAGTTCCTCACTACACCAAGAGCTCTGTACCATCATCATGCCCATTTTTGTTGGTGAGAACACTGGACGCACAGAAAGCCTGAGTCCACAGTGATCGAACAGAGTATGAATCTCAGTCTGGCACCAGAGGCCTACTTCATCATCACATTTTGCTCACTGAGTGCGTGCGCGCACACTAACGCGCATAAAACGCTAGATCCAATAAAAACGACTGGTTCTGTGGGTTTCTGAGGCTGTCAATCTTTAAAAGAACAGAAAGCTTCCAGCTTTCTTCGGCAGAATGGAGGTGGATTCAAATTTACTTTAGTTCGTATTGGCTAAGCAAAGGAAAAGCAACAAAGCTAAAAATCAAGCAAAACGGAAGGAAGTAGACTTTGAGGAAGCGCAATTGCTGAGTTGTACAGTAACTTCCTTCTTTCTCCCACAGTAACCTTTTGTTATGCTGTTACTTTCCCTTCCGGAACTTGGCTCACACCCTCAGGGGAATCTGAAGCAAACCGCGAAAAGAGCAGCCCAGGGGAGATCCCGCTCACCCTCCAGCCCCTTTCAGCCAAGCTCCCCGGACCTCCATCCCGCCCTCTGCCGTCCAGCCCGTCATATTAAAGGCGGGCAGCTGCCCTTCTGGCGTGTGGTGCAGTTCGCGGACCACCTCCGTCGCCTTTTCACAGAACATGGCGGGTAGACCTGGTACCGGGACCGCCTTGTCGGCCGCCCACTTGACCGAAGAGTCTGCGGGTTCCCTGCAGCCTAGTTCGCGCCGCGCTTATTAGCGCAGGTCTAGGAAATCGCCTGCGCTTTGGCGAAAAAATCCCCAACCAATGGGAAGGCAAGGACGCAGGTTGCGTGGCTACGGTGGTTGCAAAGGGACAATTCCATACGCGGTAGAGAAATATGACCGGAAGTGGGGAGGCGGTGACCGGTGCCTTCTTCCGGTGGAACGCGGCCCTCTGGAAAGAGTCCTTGGGGTTCCATTTGACTTTATCCATGAGGTGAGACGAATTTTCCAATACTAATCTGAGCACATAGTTTAGGGAGCAGCATAGCTTGGAATAGATGTACCACCCACACCCCCCGAAACTTCCTCTTTTCCCTTTTTTAAAAATAAAAATCATTCTATTGAGGGCTCATATAACTATCCATATGTACATACATTGTGTCACGCTCATTTGTACATTTTTGCCATCATTCTCAAAACATTTGCTTTCTCCTTACTCCCTTTATATCAGCTCCTCACTTTTTCCCCTGCTTCATGGAACCTTGATCATTTATCAATTATTTTGTCATGTCTTACAGTGCCCACATCTCCCTTCATCCACTTTTCTGTTGTGCAACTCCATGGAGGGGGTTATATGTAAATCCTTGTAATCAGTCGCCCCCCTTTTTTTTAAATCATTTTATTGGGGGCTTGTACAACCCTTATCACAATCAATACATCATTCCATTGTGTTTAGGACATTTGTGCATTTGTTGACCTCATCATTCTCAACACATTTCCTTTCTAATTGAGCCCTTGGTATCAGCTCCTCGTTTTTCTATCTCCCTCCCTACCCCCTCCCTCCTAAACCCTTGTTAATATTGATAGGTTTAGAATTAAGGTAGCAGATGGACATTGGACCTCCACTTCTTTTCTCCCTCAATTGCAAGAACACTTTGTTCTATTGAACTGGCATGCCGTGATGCTCACCTTATGAATTAAGGACATCAGGTATAATGAATAACTATACAGACAACTTACAACAAAGATACAAGAGATCTAGTAAAACTAGGTAATCTTGGAACCTTGAGCTTCAGAAGAAATTATAGAAAAGTGGACTAAAAACTAACTAGAAGATGAAGGGAAACAAAAGTGGTGCAAGAACAGACAGGTGAATTGTCAGCTAGCCTGACGCATTCCATCCAGACAGAAGCCTGGCACATTGGTAGCTGGCACTAAGAAAGGATCCTCACTTGTTTCCCACACCCTCCTGATATCACAATTGCCAGCCCCTACCTTCACCCATACACCAGACAGAGATATCCTTGTAAGTCCATTTCTGCTTGAAGACAAAGCTATGCCCTCATGGTTTAACATCCCCATGCCTAGAGATGGATTATCACCCCCATGCCCAGAAATGCTTGAGATTCTCCTCAAAGCACTAGCAAAAAATACACTGCTGGATCCCTCGCTGCTCTTGGACACGTGGAAAGTTCCCCCATGATTAGCCATTCTGACCCAGCTGCTTCTCTACCAGAAAGAATCCCCTCAGCTATCACCTAAGCTGTAAAAACGCCCTACTGGATCAGGTGCGTGGACCACAGAAAACAGATAGGCCTGCCAAGCTCCATCTGGAATCAATATTCAACCCCCTAGAGGCTGTGACCTATACAAAAAGGTCCTCACCCCAAGTTTTCTCTTTGTTTTTCCTTTTCCTTCACTTCCTTTTATTTATTTTAATCACGTCTGCACTCTGCTTTCTTCTTTATTTCTGCTTCTACTTCTATTCTTTCCATTTTAATTTACTTTTCCAGTTCCCTTCCTTTCCTTTTTTATGTTTTGATTAGCTTCTCTTTTATTTTTCTCTACCTTGGTTTTTGACACACACACACACACACACACACACACTTCTAGTTATTAAATTCCTTTCACTTGCTCTTGTTTGTCCGCTGTCTCTTGCTGGTTTCTTTTTCAAAAATTATTTCTTCGTTGGCAATTTTTTTTGTCCCTTCCTGTTCTACCTGACAGTGGACAGCAATCGCAGGCCTAGCCACCTCTATGACTGTAGTCATACCTATACAGTGACAGACACTACATACTCCTGTACCACCTGATCATCTTTACGTAAGTGAGACCACCAAACAAACCATTGCTAACTGTGCTATAATAACAACAAACAGTACTACACACATTCTCAAATTATCCTTTACAACAACCAGTAGATAGGTGGAGTGTCTGCAGTCTCAAGATACTAAGATCAATTAAACACAAAAACACTAATACTACAACATCTCAGTGGCAAAGACAATTTAAGTTTATATGAAGAAACAAGACAGAACAGCTGAAGCACATGACCAATATAGAGCTAGAAGACCTTTTTTCAGGAAGAAAAGGCATTGAAATTACCTGATAAACTATTAAAAATTATACTTTTATACTATCAATGAACCGGGAGAAAGGAAAGATTGCGAAGCTAAAGAAAAACTGAACACACACACACACACTAGAGTAATTCAGGAAAGCACTAAAATAACACATCAATTGAAACTAGAAACCGTACACCACAGCAAAGAGAAATTCAGAAGATTAATACTAAGATGAGAGAAACAGATAACGCATTAGAAGAGCAAAGGACTTTGCGAGTAGAAGGAGGCAGGGGAAGGGAGTGGTAAGCAAACAACGCCAAAGACGGGAATAACTAAGGAATTAAAATCAACAATGAGGAGGACATAGAGATCCTGGTGGTGTTGGGGTAACAGCAATTTAGCTGAGAAGAACTACTAAGGTGGAAGAAGGGTGAGTGTGATGGTGAGGTAGAAGAAAGGTAAAAAGAAACAGGAAAGATCTAGGAAGCAAAGCTATAGATAGAGGTATAAGCATAAGTGTGTACCTATGTAAATACATTAATTCATAAAAATAGAGGTATTGGTCTATGTACATCATATATGGCAAGACATTGGTGTAGTAGATGGACGTTAGGTCTCTGCTCAGGGCCTGCCTTCAATACAAGAATACTTTGTTCTAAGAACCTGGCATGTTGTGATGCTCACCCTCCTGGCATGATCGGTGAAGACAAAATGGGTGCACAAGCAAATGTGGTAAAGAAAGCTGATGGATTGCCTGCAACAATGATGCAAAAATAGAGCGATACTGGGGATGGTTCAGGACTGGATGGGGTGTGCTCTCTTGTCTAGAGGGTCACTGTGAGGTGGAGCTGGTTCGACAGCACCCGACCACAACAACAACAGAAAACTAAGACTGGCTCTGACAAGTGTCAGATGCTGCTCACCCAGGCTTGGACATTAACTTTCCATCGCGTTAAATGTAATCGCTTGGTGTCAGAGTTGGAGAAGCTGCTATTCATACTCTAGTGATCAAGTGTTATGTGAGAAAATTACTTGTACATTTACTAGTTTGCTATTCATACCTTATTTCAGTTTAGCTTAATAACCCATTCCCTTGTTTTCTTTATCTCTGGGGAAAATAAGTATCACTAATTGGAGCAGGATATGTGAAAGTACTGCAAAAATAAAACACACCATGCTAATAATAAAAAAAAAAATGAAAGCTGATGGTACCTCTTCTATCAAAAGATATAGCATCTGGGATCTAAAAGGCTTGAGGTTAAACAAGCAGCTGTCTAGCTGATAAACAAACCCACATGGAAGAAGCACACCAGCCTGTGTGATCATGAGATGGGATCAGGTAACAGGCATCAGAAGACCCAAAACACACACACACACACACCCCACACCCCCCCCCCAAATCCATCTGTAGATAATGGAACATCTCCTTGCAAAAGGGTCACAAGGGATGAGTCAACTAGGATGCAGTATAACACCAATGAAATATACAATATTCCTCTGGTTCCTTGAGGTTCCTCACCCCCCACTACCATGACTCCAGTCCTGCCTTTCACTGCGGGCTAGACCAGAACATGTACACAGATACAGATAAGAGCTCGAGACACACACTGAATCAAGGAATAACAATGGAAGTAGTGATACCAGGAGGGCAGGAGAAAGGTGACTCCAATGATTGACACATAACCACACCCCCACCCCAGGGGGACGATCAACAGAAACCAAGGGTGACGGGAGAGAGTGGTTGGTTAAGATATGAAAATAATAATAATTTATAATTTATCAAGGGGTCAAGGTGGGGTGGGGAGGGAGGGGAAAAAGAGGGACTGATATTTTGACCCTGGCCTCTAAACCCCTGATAAGGCCTGACCGTGGCAGCCTGCTCTCTGCTGGCTCCTCTAAGCCCCATGTCCATCACATGGCTGGTTCATTTTCTGTCAGCGCCCACGTAACTGACATATCTCCCCCACTTGCCTGAAAAGACAGCCAGGAGATCACCTCGCTAGGGTTTGGGATCAACGGTGGCCCTCTCTCCTTTGGGGACTGCCTACACCAGCGGAGCTCTTAACACTGGTCTCACTTCATGCCCTGCCTTGCCCTAGGGGCTAACTGACCCTGGGGCACAGCAAGGCCAGTATCATCACAAGGGCATAAGGACTGCACCTCTTGGCCTCCTAGTACAATCCTGCCCCTTGAGAGTCCCTGGCGTCTAATAGTAAGGGCTCAAATAGAAAGTAAATGTTTAGAAAATAATCTTGGCAACATATGTACAAATATGCTTGATACAATTGATGTATTGATTGTTATAAGAGCTCTAAGAGCCCCTTTATTAGTCTAGGTACTTTGGAGAAGTAAATCTACAGCAACTTGTGTATAAGAGAGAGTTGTATGTAAAGGTTAAGTGCGCATCAAGAAAATATCCCAACCCAGTGCTGCCCAAGCCCACAAGTCCAACATTAACCCATTAGTCCAATAACAGTCCACAAAGTCCTGCTCCATCTCACAAAACAGACACAATGATGTCGACTGCAGAGGAAAGCTGAGTCAATGAATATGTAAGCATCTCAGCGCTGGCAGGGGTCTCCACGTGGGTGCTCCCGCACCCAGGGCTGCATCGGGGTACGTTCATGTGGCTTCTCCCTGGGGATGTCTTGCAGGAAGTCTGTCTTGCAAGCTGAAGCAGGGAACTGCGAAAGCAGTTGCACCCTGGTGTGACCACAAAGCAAGAGACCCGAGAACTAGAAAGGTGAGGCTCACTGAGCCATTTATCCCTCTGCCCTTCAATTAACCCCACATGTGTTTATCGGCCAGGTTGGCACAATAAACTAACTGAGTCCCCAGTAGTATGATCTTTTAATTTTAAAAAAGAGCAAATGGACTAGAATTGAATCAGAGAGAGTTCATCAGTGAGATTAAAGAAAATCTCTCAACCTAATTTGGTAAAGGAATAATTTTTAAAATAGACAAGAAAATCTAGAGAAAATCACAGAATTCTGTGGGACAACATCAAGTACATTATGTGTGATTGGACAAAAAAACAGGAAGAAACAAACAAAACAATCAAAAGAGCAGAGAGAAGGAAACTTCCTTAATATATCATGACATGGTAACAAATGTACTCATGAAGCTAAACAAACCAAAAGCAGGGCTGACTGAAATAAAATAATCATGACATATCATGATGAAAGTTACAAATGACAGGAATCCTGACAGCAATTGAGGAAAAATAAGTTACTTAAAAAGAGGAACTGAAAACAAAAATTGTCTTAGAAAAAGTGCATCCAGAAGGCTCTGTAGCAGAAAATGACGAGACTTGGTTTAATGTACTTTGGACATGTTGTCCAGGGAGACAGACCTTGGAGACGTGTCCCACGCATGATAAAAGTACCGGGTTTTAGAACCGAGGAAAACCTTCAACAAGATGGATTGACACAGTAGCTGCATCACTGGGCTCAAAGATAAGAACAATAGTGAGGACTGCACAGTATGGGGCAGGGTTTTGCTCTATTGTCCATAGGAACACTGAGTTGGAATAACTCCACAGCACCTTCCAATAACAGCAACAACACCACCATCTATCATACACGAACACACTGAAGCAGGAAAAGTAAACATACATATTGAAAAGAGAAACGAGTCATGCAATTAAAAACTCCCAATACATTCAAAGAAGAGTTGACACCAATTTTATTCAAACCATTGTAGGACATAATAAAAATGGAAAGTCCCCAAATTCATTTTATGAAACTTGTAAAATCATTATACCCAAATCAGACAGAAACATAGCCAGGAAAGAAAATAATACAGCAATATCCCTTATGAACATAAATGTAAAAATATCTCAACAAAACCCTACCTAATAAAGCCAACAATAAATATCTCAGTAAAGTAAATCATCATGACCAACATGAATTCATAACAAGGGTGCAATGATGGTTACATATTAGAAAAACAATCAATGTTATCCACTATATAAACAAAACAACAGGAAAGAACTTTATAACCATATTAGAAAAATTCAAATCCTACAATCCTGAGAAGAAAATGGGACCGACGGTTCCAGGGGATAATAGAAAGGGAGAGCTAGGGAAGGGGGAGGGGAGCCAACAGACCCACGGACAGGGAACAACAAGAGATCTAAAATTGATGGAGAGGAAGGTGTAGAATGCCTGGTGGGGTTAGATCAAGTGCAATGTAGCTGAAAGAGGAATTACTGAGAACCAAATGAAGGTCAAACATGATAGTGGGACAGGAGGAAAGTAAAGGGAAATAGAGGAGGAAAGGAGGCAAAAGACATTTTTTTTTACATTTTATTAGGGGCTCATACAACTCATCACAATCCATACAAATACATACATAAATTGTATAAAGCACACCCCTACATTCTTTGCCCTAATCATTTTCAAAGCATTTGCCCTCCACTTAAGCCCTTTGCATCAGGTCCTCTTTTTTTCCCCCTCCCTCCCCGGTTGCCCCCTCCCTCATGAGCCTTTGATAATTTATAGATTGTTATTTTGTCATATCTTGCCCTATCCGGAGGCTCCCTTCCTCCCTTTCTCTGCCGTCCATCTCCCAGGGAGGAGGTCACATGTGGATCCTTGTAATCGGTTCCCCCTTTCCAACCCACTCACCCTCACTCTCCTAGTATCACCCCTCAGACCCCTGGTCCTGAAGGTATCATCCACCCTGGATTCCCTGTGTCTCCAGCTCCCATATGTACCAGTGTACATACAACCTCTGCCCAATCGAGTCCTGCAAGGTAGAATTCGGATCATGGTAGTTGGGGGAAGGAAGTATCCAGGATCTGGGGGAAAGCTGTGTTCTTCATCGGTACCACATCGCACCCTGACTGACACATCTCCTCTCCTAAACCCCTCTATGAGGGGATCTCCAGTGGTTGACAAATGGGCTCTGGGTCTCCACTCTGCAGTTCCCCCTTCATTCACTATGGTATATATATATATATATATATATATATATATATATATATATATATATATATATATATATATATATATATATATATATTGCATGATGCCTTTGGCACCTCGTGATTGCACAGGCTGGTGTGCTTCTTCCATGTGGGCTTTATTGCTTCTGAGCTAGATGGCCGCTTGTTCACCTTCAAGCCTTTAAGACCTCAGACACTATCTCGTTTGATAGCCGGGCACCATCAGCTTTCTTCACTACATTTACTTGTTCACGCACTTTGGCTTCAGCAGTTGTTTAGGGAGGGTGAGCATCGTAGAGTGCCAACTTAATAAAAGAAAGTATTCATGCATTGAGGGAGTGCTTGAGTAGAGGTCCAAGGTCCTTCTGCCACCTTAAAACTAAACCTATAAATACAGAAACATAGATCTATTTCCCCATCCTCATATATATATTTGCATGTACATGTCTTTGTCTAGACCTCTATAAATGCCCTTTGACTCCTAGCTCTTTCCTCCATCTCCCTTGACTTTCCTCCTGCCCTACTACCAAGCTCCATCCCCACCTGGGTTACAGCTATACCTCTTCTTTATGTAACCTTACCCTTGATCATTCCCTACCAGGCCTGCCACTCCCTCCTCACTACCATTTTGGGTCCCATGTTGTTCCCTTGTCCCTGGGTTTGTTAACACCACTTCCTTACCCCCCCACTTCCCCTATCCCAAGCCCCCCCCGGAACTGTCGGTCCATTGTTTTTCCTCCAGATAGTTCATCCAGCCTGTCTTATTTAGACAGACCTGTGGAGACAATAACATGCACGAAAATAAGACAGAGGAAAACAAAGCAACAGTATACAACCAGACAACAAAACAACAACAAATCACTGACAAAGAACAAAACAAAACACATCAAGAAAGAAAACTTGTAGTTAGTTCAAGGATCGTTTGTTGGAGGCAAAAGACATTTATAGAGGTGTAAATATACACACATATATAAAAATATACTTATATAATGATAGGGATATGGGTCTATGTTCATATATTTATGTTTAATATCAAGGTTGCAGATGAATATTGGTTCTCTATTCAAGTCCTCCCGCAACGCAAGAACACTTCCTTCTAATAACCTGGCATTCTGTGATGCTCACCTTCCTGACATGATAGCTAAAGTCAAATGGGTGCATTAGCAAATGCGGTGAAGAAAGCTGATGGTGCCTAGCTATGAAAAGATACAGTGTTTGGGGTCTTAAAGGCTTGAAGTTAAACAAGCGGCCATCTAGCAGGGAAGCAATAAAACCCACATGAAAGAAGCACCCAGCCTGTGTGATCACAAGGTGTCAACAGGATCAGGTATCAGATGACCCAAAACAAACCATCATATAGATATGAATTGGGGGGGGGGGGTTTGGAGTGGAGACCCAGGGCCCATTTGTAAACAATTGGACATCTCTTCACAGAAGGGTCAAGTCAGTCAGGGTGAAGTTTAGCACCAACAAAATACACACTACTCTAGCTCTTTAATTGACCTTGGCACCCCACTATCCTGACCCCAGTTCTAGCTTACAAATCTGGCTTGACAGGAACATGTACCCTAGTACATATCAGAGCTCTTGGTACACGGAATCCAGGACAGATAAATCCCTCAGGAACAGTAATGGGAGTAGCAATACCATGAGGGGAAGGGGAAGATGGGAGAGGAAAGGGAGAAAAGGAAAACCAGTCACAATGATCGACATATAAGCCACTCCCCACCTGCAGGGGACAAGCAACAGAGTAAAGGGAGACTGCAGACAGTGTAAAATATGAAAATAATAATAATTTATAATTTAACAAGGAGTCATGAGGGTGAGGGAGGGAGGGAGGGAAATAAAACAGGAGCTGATACCAAGGCCTCAATTAGAAAATGTTTTGAAAATAATGGTGACAACATATGTACAAATGTGCTTGATACAATTGATATATGGATTGCTATAAGAGGTGTAAGAGCCCCTAGTAAAATGATATTAAAAAATACATCTACCTCTCCGTCTCTCTGCCACCCCGAGTGTGGTGGTGCTCCGACTTCACCATGTCATCTCATAAGACTTTCAGGATCAAGAGATTCCTGGCCAAGAAACAGAAGCAGAATCTGCCCATTTCCCAATGGATTCGAATGAAAACCGGTAATAAAATCAGGTACAACTCCAAGAGAAGACATTGGAGAAGAACCAAGCTGGGTCTGTAAGGAGCCCCCTGAAGGATGGCACGCATGGCCGCATTTTCCCAGGCTCAAATCATGAATTAACATTTTTGTCCCCATCTGATGAATTGAACTTCAATCGGCAAATAATCTGGTTTATTCCTTGTTTTTTTGCTTCCTAATCAAGTTTAACAATAAATAATGTAAGGTTGTTGTTGTGAGAAAAAAAATACATCTATACTACTATAATACCTCAAGTAGAAAAAGACAGAAAATGGGGTAAGATGGCCACCATATAACAAGCCCGGGAAGATGTGCTCAGCAACTACCAAAGAGTTTCCACTATGAGAGAGATTCTGCACTTCCTGGTAGCAAGAAATTCAACTTAAAAGCCAAGTTGACCCAAGTTTCTCAAAGTGGAAAGCAGCAAGGCCTGCTGACAGACTCCCCTTTACGGATGAGCAGCAACATGAGTTGCTTCTACAAGCATCGTGATTCTTCGTGGCCCCTGAGAAAAGACAGTCAGCCAGCCAACCCTCTACCTCCCTGGCCTCTAGGGACACAGATAGCTAGCAGATCACTTGGGCAGCTTGGTACACACATGCTCAGTACCCAAGGTATGCTTTGTACCATTTCCCCATCTTCCTCCTCTTTTCCTGCTTTGTTCTACAAGGCATTCCATCCCGTGTGCCAGCGCCGTGATACCGCATACATGTACACACAGACTACTAAAAGAGCAGGAATCCCCACCCACAAGGTAGCTTTATTATATATATTTTTGGATTTTGTACTTTTGTTCTATTTTAATACTCTCTCTCTCTCTCTTTTTTGATCTCCTACTTCCTCTTCTGGAGTGACTCCACCCTCCTGAGAATCCACATTCCTCCCAGGAAGAGACAGGTCTGTGTATCCCAGCATACCCACTCTAGCATGGGCTTTCCAGGACCTCCTAAGTGCACAGATATGCTCACATTCATTCACATTGCCACAATAGCAGAATCTGGTACCCACAACCATACCCAAGTCTTTTTTTTTGATCCTTGTACTTCTATCAATTATCTTTCTATTTTCTTGCTGTTCTCTCGTTAAATATCTTTCCATGAAACCTATTAATTGAGATTATCTCTCTGCCCGCAAGTGTCAACTCACAGTGATCCTATAGGACAGGGTAAAACTGTCCGGTGAGTTTCTGAGACTGTAACTGTTTATGGGAATAGAAAGTCTCCTTTTTTTGGCGGAGCAGCTGGTGGTTTTAAAATGTTGACCTTTCGGATTACAACTCAATACATAACCATTATATGACCAGAGCTCCTTATTGTGATTACCCCTCTGAAAATATTTTCCCATTATTTTTGCAAGTCTGTTGGCTTATTCACAGTCACTTATTACTATCATTACTTTATTCTTATCATTACTTTTATTTTATTCTATTTTTCCCAGCCACTATCCCCACTTAGGCACCTTTCCCCTTCTTTTCATTTCACCACTGTATGTTTTCCAGCTCCTATTAGAACTCACCTGTGTCACTAGACAAACTCTACCTCTGTATGACCAGCAGCTCACACACCACAATGCTGAAGAAACAGCAGTCAAGCACAGAAAGCTTCCAAATTCAAGAAAAACAAACATGAACAACCAAGTAGCACTCAAACCAATGGAATAGTCTGAAGATGTGATTGTGAACCACCAGTAACAGAATTCAGAAGAATGATGCTTAGGTCAAGAGATCTGGGGAATGTTCATGAGAAAAACAGAAGAAATTGAGAAACTAACATCCTTAAACCAAAGGATTCTAGAAGACAAGCAATGAGATAACTGAATTAGGCAACATAGTAAAAGGCTAGAGGAATAAAATGGAAAAGGATAATAAAATAAATGAGCTTGAAGACAATTACCCTCACGACAGTAGACAAGAGAAGCAATCAACAAAAAAACCCGGAAGCATCCAAATAAATCCTGTAGGACACTATCATAAGAACCCATCTAAGAAAAGAAAAAAGAAAAGAAATGCTGGGAAAAGAACACCACCAAAAAAAAAATCTACAGAGAATAGTACAAGAAACCATGGAAGAAAATTTCAACATACTATTCAACAAGCTGAGAAGAATGGACAACCAAAGAGAAAACATCAAGACATAAAGAAAAGGAGAGAATCTGAGGGCAGCTAGAGAAAAAGGAAAAGTCATCTACAAAGGAAAGTTGATAAGGATAAATTCAGACTTCTCAGCAAAAGACCTGCAGGCAAGAAGACAATGGAATGACATATATACAATTGTGACGGGTGGAAGGGGGGGTGGGGCGGAAGGAAGCCAGCCAAGAATATTATACTGAACAAAAATATCCCTCAAATACAAGGGAGAAATAAAGGTTATTTCCTGAGGAGGAAAAAATAAAGGAATTTTGAATTCAACAATTCATTTTCTCAGATCACAATGTTATAAAACTGGAAATCTACAACAGAAAGAAAAGGAACAAAAAGACAAACACATGGAGACTGAACAACATACCATTTCAAAATGACTGGACACTAGAGTAAACGAAAACGAGAAATTAAGAAACTCCTTAAAACAAGCAAACCTATAACACATCATACCAAAAACTCGGATACAACAAATGCAGTTATCTGAAGTCAATTTATAGCAATCAATACACACACGAAATATGAGAGAAATCCAAAACCAATACTAATAAAACACTTCCAAGAAGTAGAAAGAGGGAAACCACATAAGTCCTTCAACAATAAAGGGAAAGAACTAATAAAAATTGAAGCAGAAATAAATGAACTGAAAAATGGGGGGGAAATCAACAAGACAAAAAGTTGGTTATGAAAAGATTAACAAAATCGACAAACTGCTAGAAAACTTAACAAAGGAAAAGAAAGATGCAAATATCTAGAATTTGAGATGAAAAGGGTGCCATCACAAAAGATCCAAATGAAATAAAAAGATACATGTAGAGCAAAAGAAGAATTAGAGGTCACCAAGAGACTTCCAACCAAGAAAGATTCTAAAGAAGTATGTATGTTGCCTTCACAGGAGAATGCTAGCAAGTATTCAGGGAAGAGCCATAACTAATTCTGTGCAGACTATTCCAAAATATAGAAACTGACAGCAAACTCCCACACGCATTCTATGAAATGAGCATAATCCTCAAAACCTGATCACGATCATTTAGAAAAAATGAAAACAGGAAGTAGATAAGAGTGTCCCTCATCAATATTCTTATTCAACATTGTACTACAATAAACATCTTAGCCAGACAGACAGCAAAAAAATTTTAAAATAAAAGGAATATAATTGGGCAAAAAATAGGTCAAGCTGTCACTATTTGCAGATAGTATGATTTTACATAGTGAGAGCCCCAAGGACTCCACAGAAAGATTGTTGGAAAGTACTAACGAATCTGTTAAAGTAATGGCATACAAGATTAATAAGCAGAAATCAATTTTAATATGCTATTGAAGAGCTCCAAAATAAAAACATCAAGAAAAAAAATAAAAAAAGAGAAAACAATATCATTTATAATATCCATACAAAAGATGAATACCTGGGAATAAACTTAACCAAAGAAACAAAAGACCTGTACAAAGGAAACTACAGAAAAATCAAAATGTGAATATTACTGAAAGCAATAAATCTATAGATAGAACACAATTCTGATCAAAATCATTTTCTTGGGGGCTCATACAGCTCTTATCACAATCTATGCATCCATCCATTGTGTCTAGCACATTTGTTCATTGTTGCCATCATCATTTTCAAAACAATTTCATTCTACTTGAGCCCTTGGCATGGGCTCCTCATTTTTCCCTCTTCCCTTCTTCACGAACTCTTAATAATTCATAAATTGTTATTAATTTTTCATGTCTTACACTGTCCGAGGTCTCTCTTTACCCTCTTTTCTACTGCCCATGCCCAAGGAGGGGTTACATTGTGATCAGTGCCCCCTCTTGTTACCACTACTCTCACAGCTGTCTACAAATGGGTTTGGGGTCTCCAGTCCACCCTCCCCCTCAATCACATCAATAAGGCTTTTTGTTCTGGGTCTTTGATGCCAGATACCTGATCCCTTCGACACCTCTTTATCACACAAGCTGGTGTGCTTCTTCCATGTGGGCTTTGTTGCTTCTTAGAGAGAGTCACTTGTTCATCTTCAAGCCTGTAAGACCCCAGATGCTATATCTTTGCATTGCTGGACACCATCACCTTTCTTCATTACATTTGCTTATGCACCCATTTGTCTTCAGCAATTCTGGCGGGAAGGTTATCACAGAATGCCAGGTGACTAGAACAAAGTGTTCTTGCGTTGAGGGAGTACTTGAGTAGAGGCCCACTTAATTGGACCTTTTGGACCTACTTTCTATCCAGCTCTTGGTAATCCAGGGTGTGTGCTACAGACTCGTGGACTTAATATTGTTCTTTGGAGGCACACAATATCTTTCATAGGCCACACCAGAAAGAATCCATGTGGAAGCTACATTCACTGGAGTTTGTAAACTGGGCTTTCATTCAAACTCATCAGGAGCCCTTTGATTTAAGACTGAAATTCATCAGTGTGAGAAGATGATGACTGCTATCCCAAGTTATGGAATTGGCAGTTATTGGACTTTGGTTTGACTCTCTGGCCTTCAGGGTGCCTAATGAATGGTGATCCAGGAATACCAAATATTTACTACTTTAATGCTCTTCTTATTTTGTTATGACATGTATTAGTCAGGTATGCATGTTGCTACCTTTTGGAATGAATTTTGTTGAAAGTTTTGTTCCAACATCAACCCTAATTATTTGTGTAAATAGTGTCCAGCCCAGCCTGTGTGATCACGAGGTGTCAATGGGATCAGGTATCAGGCATCAAAAAACAAAAAGTCCTTTCACTGTGATGAGTGGGAGTGCGAAATGGGGACACAAAACCCATCTATAGGCAACTGGACATACCCTTACAGAAGGGCCTTGGGGAGGAGACAAACCAGTCAGGGTATAGTATAGTAAAGATAAAACATACAGCTTTCCTCTAGTTCTTTAATGCTTCCTCCCTCCCACTATCATGATCCCAATTCTACCTTACAAATACGGGTAGACCAGAGGATGTACACTGGTACAGACAGGAACTAGAAACAGAGGCAATCCAGGACAGATGACCCTCTGAGGACTAGTAGTGAGAGTGGCGATACCGGGAGGGTGGAGGGAAGGTAGGGTAGAAAGGGGCAAGGGATTATAAAGATCTACATATAAACTCCTCCATGGGGGACAGACAACAGAAAAGTGGGTGAAGGGAGACGTTGGACAGTGTGAGATATGCCAAAATAATAATAATTTATAAATAATCAAGGGTTCGTGAGGGAGGGTGGGGGAAGGAGGGTGAAAATGAGGAGCTGATACCAAGGGCTCAAGTAGAAAGAAAATGTTTTGAAAATTATATGGCAACAAATGTACAAATGTGCTTGACACAATGTATGTATGGATGAATTGTAATAAGAGCTGTATGAGTCCCCCCAGAAAAGATTTTTTAATAAATTGTTCAGAAACTTGAATTTAATCTATATAAGTCAACAATTCGAGCATGAATTGATGTCTGAAACCAGCCTATACTTCTATATGCTTTTCTCAACCGTGTTTTAAATTCTGTATCATTAGCTAAATGAATCACACTATCGTTACCTTATGTCCCAGGAAGATGGTTTGAAAAGTTTTCGTTATCATAAAATGATAATGTTGTTTCTAAAGTGAACCAGAGACATATGTAAACCACAGATATGTGAATGGATTTTGTGCTCCCATTTAAATCTAGCCCCAATCTAAGAACTATGCGTTCTTAGGATGTGGCCCTCTTTAATGCTTAAAGAAGTCACTAAAGATATAGGTGCTATAGAAAAAACAAAACAAAAGAGAATGAAAAAACAACAAACAAAGCCCAAGTAATATACTCATAAAAATTATATCTGTTTGTAATTAATAGATAAAAATTTTACTAGTACATTGCTTAGAACACATGGTAGATAAATGGAATCACAGAATGGAATTTTCCCACTTTTTGCAGTCCATTGTATATTCAATATCTGTAAGTCTTAACATTTACAAAAAGTACAAAACAAGGTGATCTATATTAAACATAATGCCTGTGCTATAAATTGTCATCACAAGGTAATTATTTTACTATTGATTCAAACATTTTCTTCATTCAATACTTTTATTGAAGTTCAAAGTATACATTCTTAAGACAATAAATACCTGGCTGTTTTTTCTTAGTATCACAGAGGTACCATCATCAACTTCAAATTCTCCATAGTCTCTTAGACACCGTACCTGAAAAGAAAATCAGATATTTTATCCAAATTACCTTTTAAAATATGCAGTGATCATAACATGAAGTGGGATTATATAAATGCCCGAACAGTAAAAGTACTGTATTTTATGTGTCTGTTTCCTCCTCTGTGTACTTAGGACCCTTACTATTCCCAGATATTTACTGTGGTCCTAAACCTAAAGATCTCAATTTCCTACGTCACCGGGAAGGGAAACATAAGCTTTGCAAATGTATACATGGATGGTATTACCAATAAGGAAACCAGGGATTTAGATAAAAGGAGACTACATAGTTGGACGTTTTCCTCTCAAACAATGCACTATATTAATCAGAAGGAATAAAAATGAGGGACATAACAGTGGCAAACAAGAAAGAAAAGAGCATTTTACCTCAACTAGATTGACCAGATCCTTCCCATAATCCATCAGGATAAAAGAACATACATCTAAAAACAAACTGTTTTTCTTTTTAACAATTTATTGGGGCTCATACAATTCTTATCACAGTTCATACATATACATACATCAATTGTATAAAGCACATCTGTACAGTCTTTGCCCTAATCATATTTTTCTCTTTTCCTTTTTTACATTTTATTAGGGACTCATACAACTCTTATCACAATCCATACATATACATACATCAATTGTATAAAGCACATCCATACATTCCCTTGCCCCAATCATTCTCAAGGCATTTGCTCTCCACTTAAGCCCCTTGCATCAGGTCCTCTTTTTTATTTTTTCCCCCTCCCTCCCCTTTCCCCCCTCCCTCGTGTGCACTTGGTAATTTATACATCGTTATTTTGTCATATCTTGCCCTATCCGGAGTCTCCCTTACCCCCCTTCTCTGCTGTCCCTCTCCCAGGGAAGAGGTCACATGTGGATCCTTGTAATCAGTACCCCCTTTCCAACCCACTCACCCTCCACTCTCCCAGCATCGTCCCTCACACCCTTGGTCCTGAAGGTATCATCCACCTTGGATTCCCTGTACCTCCAGCCCTCATATGTACCAGTGTACAGCCTCTGCCCTATCCAGCCCTGCAAGGTAGAATTCGTATCATGGTAGTTGGGGGGAGGAAGCATCCAGGATCTGGAGGAAAGTTGTGTTCTTCATCGGTACTACCTCGCACCCTAATTAACCCATCTCCTCTCCTAAACCCCTCTATGAGGGGATCTCCATTGGCCGACACTTGGGCCTTGGGTCTCCACTCTGCACTTCCCCCTTCATTTAATATGGTATATATATACATATATACATATACATATATACATATACACACATGTACACATACATACACACATATCTTTTTTTTTTTTTTGCATGATGCCTTATACCTGGTCCCTTGGCACCTCGTGATCGCACTGGCCGGTGTGCTTCTTCCATGTGGGCTTTTTTGCTTCTGAGCTAGATGGCCGCTTTTTCACCTTCAAGTCTTTAAGACCCCAGACACTATCTCTTTTGATAGTCAGGCACCATCAGCTTTCTTCACCACATTTGCTTATGCACCCATTTGTCTTCAGCGATCCTATCATGGAGGTGTGCAGTCAATGATATGATTTTTTGTTCTTTGATGCCTGGTAACTGATCCCTTCGGGACCACTCGATCACACAGGCTGGTGTGTTCTTCCATGTGGACTTTGTTGCTTCTGAGCTAGATGGCCGCTTGTTTATCTTCAAGCCTTTAAGACCCCAGTCACTACCTCTTTTGATAGCCGGGCACCATCAGCTTTCTTCACCACATTTACTTGTTCACCCACTTTGGCTCCAGCCGTTGTGTCGGGAGAGTGAGCATCATAGAGTTCCAATTTAATAAAAGGAGATATTCATGCATTGAGTGAGTGAACAAACTGTTTTTCAAAGGAAATCAAGTCTTCCAATCTCTTGTTTCTCAGGAATACTTAAAAATACATTTAAAAGATTCAGTTTCATGCTCTTTCATTTTGCTTACACAGTAACTTAGCAATCAATTAATTTTCATTTAGTATTTTAAAAATAAAACAAAATTTATGGAAGATGGAATGTTAGATTACATTAAGATGCTTGAAATTAAAGTGCCAACATCCAATCATTTTTGACCTATAAAATGTAAGCTTAATATAGTTCAGCTCACACATCACTATTACCTTAAAACTGTGAATCAAAGTTTGTTGCAGAGAGGGCACTATAAGCATTTCCATACTCCTGTCCCTCTATAGCAGTGTTTCCCAAAGTGGGGATACTGCAATGATCCAGGAGGAGTACAAAGCAGATAGCTACACTTTATCCTGGAGTATAGGCTATTGTATAAAAGTTTTTAATTTTACACACACACACACACACACACACACACACACACACACACACACACACACACACCATAGTGAATGAAGGGGTAAGTGCAGCGTGGAGACTCAAAGCCCATTTGTCGGCCACTGGAGATCCCCTCATAGAGGGGTTTAGGAGAGGAGATGGGTCAGTCAGGGTGCGATGCAGTACCGATGAAGAACACAGCTTTCTCCCAGATCCTGGATGCTTCCTCCCCCAACTACCATGATCCGAATTCTACCTTGCAGGACTGGATAGGGCAGAGGTTGTACACTGGTGCATATGGGAGCTGGAGGCACAGGGAATCCAGGGTGGATGATAACTTCAGAACCAATGGTATGAGGGGCAATGCTGGGAGAGTGGAGGGTGAGTGGGTTGGAAAGGGGGAACTGATTACAAGGATCCACATGTGACCTCCTCCCTGGGAGATGGACGGCAGAGAAGGGTGAGGGGGGGGGTAAGGGAGACCCCGGATAGGGAAAGATATGACAAAATAACAATGTATAAATTACCAAGGGCACATGAGGGAGGGGAGAAAAAAAAGAGGACCTGATGCAAAGGTAAAGTGAAGAGCAAATGCTTTGAGAGTGATTAGGGCAAAGAATGTAGGGATGTGCTTTATACAATTGATGTATGTATATGTGTTGATTGTGATAAGAGTTGTATGAGCCACTAATGAAATGTAAAAAAAGAAAGAAAAAAAAAAAGAACACAGCTTTCCCCCGGATCCTGGATGCTTCCTCCCCCCAACTACCATGATCCTAATTCTACACTGGTGCATATGGGAGCTGAAAGCACAGGGAATCCAGGGTGGATGATAACTTCAGGACCAATGGTATGAGGGGCAATGCTGGGAGAGTGGAGGGTGAGTGGGTTGGAAAGGGGGAACTGATTACAAGGATCCACATGTGACCTCCTCTCTGGGAGACGGACGGCAGAGAAGGGTGGGGGGGCGGGGGGTAAGGGAGACTCCGGATAGGGAAAGATATGACAAAATAACAATCTATAAATTATCAAGGGCTCATGATGGAGGGGGGCAAGGGAGGGAGGGGGGAAAAAAAGAGGACCTAATGCAAAGGGCTTAAGTGGAGAGCAAATGCTTTCAAAATGATTAGGGCAAAGAATGTAGGAATGTGCTTTACACAATTGATGTATGTATATGTGTGGATTGTGATAAGAATTTATGAGCCCCTAATAAAATGTAAAAAAATGATTAGGGCAAAGAATGTACAGATGTGCTTTATACAATTGATGTACGTGTATATATATGGATTGTGATAAGAGTTCTATGAGCCCCTAATAAAAGAATTAGGAAAAAAACAGGCCCAAAGAACAAAAGAAAACTGGGTTAGCAATATATATACATAAATTAAAATATCTATAAAGAGATTCTATCACCGCCCTCTAGTTGATTCTAACTCACAATGACCCTATATTGGTTTTCCAAGGCTGTAAATCCTTACAGAAACTAAGAGTCTCATCTTTCTCCTGAGCAACAGTTGGTAAATTTGAACCTTAAGAACCTCAGAACCCTGGTGGTACAGCAGTTAATCACTGGGTTGCAATCTGCATGGTCGACAGTTCAAAACTACCAGTACCAGTAGGAGAAAGCCTGGGCTTTCTACTCAGAAACCCATAGGGGATCCCTAGGAATCAGCATTGACTCAATACCAGAGAGTTTGGTTCTGGAACCTTATGGTTAGCAGTCCAATCAATGCCTATCCTACAATGTCAGCAGGGATCCTAAGAAAGAGATGAAGAGATGTAGTCAATGAATAAGGCCCATCTAGCCATCATCTCTTATGCATTGTATTATCAATTCTAGCCTATATGGCTATGGTTAAAATCCCATTTTGGAGGGATGGTTATGTGGAAAAGCCATCTCAGAAGCAGGAACACAGAGAAATGCTGGACCATCAAGGTGTAAGAGGCCCTAGTGGGACATACTTGAGATCTTTGTCTGAAGTGGTAGAGACTGAGATGGAGGCATCAAAGGCTGCAGCACAGAGACCATGGGACAGAACAGAGGGACTAGGCCAAGACCAGAGGCTGAGGCAAGGCGTCCATGACATAAAACAGAGGAGCAATACTGAGACTATGATACTTTGACGCAGAGCAGTGGGCTGCCTTTCTGGCCCAAAGAGGCAAAGGGACTATGTGACTGAGAGGCTAAGGACTAAAGACTGACATGACTGCTGGATGACAGGAGAGGTACACTTACTGTTTCCTGATGCTGACTTGTGGTAACTAGTTACCTTCCTTAATAAGCCCACTAAATTGTGAATATTGTCTGTGAGTTCTGTGAGGCCAACTGGGACCGATAATTGAACCCGACAGAAAGGCAGTGTGTGAGGGAGGAGTGGGTGGTGTCAGAATAGATATTGAAGGATGAAGGATGGAGGCATGTCTGAACTCTGCCTCATGGAAACAGTGAAGCCAGAGAAAGTCAAATACGGCCCTCTGATATGTCTTCCTACATTTAAAGAAGCCAATCCAATTACTAGCACTAACAAATAAGAGAAACAACGTTACTGGATAACTCAACAGGATATTTGAGTTGGCAGAAGAACAGAACAGCTTATTGAGTCTGAGGAACAAAAGTAAAGAAACATGATCCCAAGGAACACCATCAAGCAAATCAATGCAAATATTATGGAAGTCCCAGAAGAGGGCAAAGGGTAACTAAATAAAACTTAATAGACAACAGCAGAACATTACCAAAACTTGACAAAGGACAAGAATGTACATATCAATGTCACTTAAGAATTTCCAAATCAGAAGAAAGCCTGAGAGATCCACACCAAAATATCTTATCATCAAACTCTTTAAAAAAAAGATAAAATCTTGACAATATCAAATAAAATGAAGTACCAATTTACATATATAGAAACCCTGGAAACCAGGAGGTAATAGAGTCACATATTTAAAATAATGAAAGAAATGAACAGCCATCCAAGATTCCTATAGCCAGCAAAACTTTCCTTTATAAATGAGGATAAAATTCAAGAAAACAAATAAAACCTGAGGGAATGTTGAGACATTCCTTTAGATTGAAATACAAGGAGAGTAGATTGCAAGATGAAGCAATATAGAGAAAAAGGTGTTAGGTTCCTGGATTCAGGTACCTGAAAGAATTCACACAGCAGAAGCAGGTTTGTAATCCAAGTGATTTTATGGGGAAAAGGGAAGTTTCAGGTATTACAGCCTCAAATAATACACATTGTTTTAAGAAAGCATACAAGGATCCGCAGAACTGCACATGGGTTCACTGCTGAATGGGGAAAAAACACATAGAAAGAACAGGAACACGTAACCCAGCACGTGGAACCAGGAAATCCCAGGGGCCAAAAGGGCTCCCACCCCCCACTTGTGGAGAATGCTGGAATGGAAGGAAGTCAAGGCAGGGTCTTTATTCCCTCCTTTCCACAACGGCTGGGGGAAGCATGGTTGAAGGTATTGGTTGGTTCCACTGGCTTGAGTTTAGGCCCACCTGTGTGAGGTAATGTAACTGAGCCTAATCTGTGTGCCCTGGTGGACCTCCCCTCGGGGCGGAGGGAGCTCTTGTCTGAGCATGCTCAGTTTGATTGTTCTAAAATTTAACGGATGCCTGATTTCTTCCAATCCTTTTGCTTTAGCCTTATGCAGTTAGTGCGGAGACAACCCCCTTGTGGTGCTTATGTAATCTGATGTCAATTTGGGACTTGAGAGGATTAAGAGTGAAGTGGTGGAGTCTAGTTGGTCAATCAGGATAGCCAGTGAGGCCTCTGTGTGGGCATTGCCTTCGCCTGAGAATTCTGGGAACTCCAGTATTTCCTCCTTAAACAGGAGACGCTTCTCTCTCTCAGCTCACTTCCTTGGAGATGCTCTACTGGCAAGACACATGGCACTACGTCCTGGTAGCTGGGAAAGCCACACGGACCTACCCTGATGCAACAGACCTCTGGAGCCAGAGAAGCTACATAGAGAAGAACCCTGCCAGCGCTGAGATGTTTACAATGCTACTGGATCCAAAAACTTTCTACTCGCTGGTTCAAGATCGTCCTGCAATCGGAGTCATTGCATGTTTCGTGAGTCTGACGAGGCCTTTACAGATTGGTATCAGACATATGGGCTAATATTGGGCTCACGGACTTGACCTGGACTGGGCTGGGACGTTTTCGCAATATTCAGTTGTTCTTCTATATAAACCTCTTTCTTATAAACATGAGTTTCTATGAATTTGTTTCTCTTGTCTACCCAGACTAACACTCCCCCTTTATGGCCCCTATTCTGGCTACCTAACATATTTAGCCAACACCTAAGTTGAATGCAAACATTTTTCTTTGGTCTACTTTATTCAATATTCAAAAGTATACAAAAGAGGATAATAAAGATGGTTCAAAATCCAAAAATTAACTAAGCGCCAAAGTACGTGGTACTACTGGAAGAAATGAGGAGCAAAGAGAGGATAACCCACTTAACAAGTAACAAAATGACAACTATATGACAGGGACTTCAAGTGTGTGCAAATATGGAATTTAAAAACTGAAAAAAGTCCCAGAAACATTTGAAGCTCCTTGGTAAGTACTTCCTTAGTGGTAGTAACTTTCAATATGAAAGTATTAAAATGTCCAGTGTAAAAGCAGAGACCTTGTGATATGCATATGATACAACTTTGCTTATGGAAAGCTAAGAGGATTCAACACATTAATGAAGAACTGAGACTAAAGCTTTCTGTAGGGATTATGGCTCGATGGAAAAAAAAAGCCTCATGCTCGGGCCAATAAACACAATGATAAAAAGAGAAAAAAATAAATTGACACGGATTTCATTTATTTCAATGCATAATCAACATTCATGGAATTAGTGAAGAAATCAAGCCATGAGATAAATGCTGCAAAAGACTTCTTTAAAGTGTTAAAGAGCAGCAGAGTCAGCAAAATGACTGTCAGACAACAAACTCGGACAACTCTCAGCAATTATAGAGAAGGTCCACTAGGAGCGATATCCTAAACTTCATGGAAGAGAATCTCAATATGAAGTACATCCAAGCTTCTTAAACTGAGAGAGCAGTAGCAACTACTAACAGATTCCCCTCTTTGTTATAGGCTGTCCACACGCTGGGGAAGCGTCCCTCCTGCCTGGCATAGCCAATTTTTTCTGGTCCCTGAGCTAACCCAGCTGACCAAGCCTCTTGGCTTGCTGTCCTCTGGTGAAGAACAGCTTTGCAGAGTCAGCTTGGTGCAGACAGTCACTAGCCAAGCTTAACTTTTGCTTTGTTCTACAGTTCCACCAGCCCTTGCTCAACATTCCTCACCTTGCCACCCCCAAGCAGGAAATGTGTTAGCAAAACAACACAATTAGGGGGCAAGGGGGAAAGAGAAGCCTAGCACTTCCCGCACCAATCTCAAAGTAGACTTGAGAGGTTTAATTTAACCCCCCCATTGGGTGAGAAATCCACACACCTGGCCTCTAGACCTGGCAGGAACCCCATCTTATCCCTCAAGGGGTGGAGTCAAGGGACAGAGTTTTTGTGGGTTTTGAACTGCGGACCATGCTGATCGCAACCCAATGTGTAACCACTGTACCACCAGGGGTCCTTTTATCTCAGTAAAACTATGAAAACTAGTCCTCGGTTTATCTGACCCCAGCCATGCTATTTTTTAATCACCTAATATGTATATGAAAGGTGAACAATGAATAAGACAGAGGTGAATTGATAACTATGAATTATGATATCGCAGAAAAGCACTGACAAAACATCAACAGCCAGAAGAGCAAACAAAGCTATGCTGGAAGAGCTACAGCGGGAGTGCCCCTTAAAGAGGCCGACTCCGTGTATATGTCATCTGGATGGCAAGTCCCTGGATGGTCAAAAAGAGGAAGCCTCTCAGTGGTACACATTGACACCATGACTGCAATAATGGGCTCAAACAGCAATGTTTGAGAAGAGGGTGCGGGGCAAGGCAGTGTTTCATTCTGTTGTACATCTAGTTACTATGAATAGGACTTGGTGGCACCTAACAAAACTATATTCATATCCCCTTCTTACATAATAGGAGCATAATCCACACATTCAATAAAATCCATTCTCAAGAGGTAAAACTTACTTCAATATATAAGCTTTGGGAGGCTTCATATCCTGTGTTATGTCCAAACCTTCATTTCCTCCCAATGACCTCATGTAAGTAGCAAGGGACTTCTTATAACAATTGAACCATTCTATCTGAAAACAGAAAAATGGTCTTTTTACCAAGTGACAAAGAAAACAAGCTTGCCAACATTGTGTAATCGTGACTTCAAACAGCACATACGCCCATGTAGATCATGAGTGTGGCATTCCTGTATTTATATAGCGAACATTAATGGTTGTCTTCTACGAGTCAGGAACTGTCTGTGCACTTAGGATGGAGCATTCAACCAAAACAGACAAAATTCTTGTTATCACATAGCTTACAAACCAGTAGACCTAAGCACAGATCTAAAAAAACCATTCAACCAGAAACAACACTACGAAAAACACATGATTCAGTTATGGTCGCATTAAATACTGCACGGACTCTTTTTATAAGAATGGAACAACATGCTTGAGCAGACAATGCAAATGTCCCCAAAGAGAAGGAAGGACAAGCAAAATGAGGAGTGCACACAATAGAAGATAGTGAGGCTTACTTTGGAATTCAGTTCTAAGTTGTAGCTGACAAGGGTAAACCTTTATCACACGTAAAGTGGCGCAAGAGGTCACATTATTTTACGACTGCATTTGTAGGAAAGTCAGTCATCGGAATTCTATAAATGTAAAAAAGTAGATTAAGAGTTGCCAAAGGGCTGGGGGAAGGAAATAATAATAAAAGGCATTTGTTATTTTTTAAAGTCTATTATGGTTAGGGTGAAAGTTTACAGAGAAAACTCATGTTTTATACAGTAATTTATATATATTTTGTTTTGTGACATTAGTTGCAATCTCCTCAGAATCTTATTTATGTATAATTACAGAAAGGTAGGCAAAACAAAGATGTACAGGTTAATGACATTATTAAGAAACAGCCTGGTCAAGGAGTAACACATCCTCAGCCCCAAAATGGAGACTTATCATTTTGTTCCATTCTGAAAATTTTACATTATCACCCAAGAATGCATCCCTAAAACACTAGTTTAGTGCTGTTCATTATTTGTACTTTAAATAGATCCACACAGTATTTATTATTTTGTGACAAATTTCTTTCACTAAACATATTTTGGATTTCTGAAATTCTACTTTAAAGTGATGAAGAGCAAGGATGTCACACTTTGAGGACTGAGCAATGCCATGGGATTTTCCATTGACCTTAGCCATGGGATTTTCCATTGCCTCATAAGCATATGAAAGTTGGACAACAATTAATAAAGACCAAAGAATAGATGCCTTTGAATTAGCATGTTGGCAAAGAACACCGAAAGTACCATGGACTGCTAACTGAACAAACAAATCTGTCTCGGAAGATCACAGCCAGACTGATCCTTAGAGATGAGTATGGCAAGACTTGTCTCACAAGTTTTGGGCATGTTTTCAGGAGACCAGTCCTTAGAAAACGACACAATACTTGGTACAGTGCAAAGTCAGTGGGAAAAACAAAAACAACTCAAGGAGATGAATTGATACGGTAACTCAACAATGGGTTCAAACATAACAATTGTGAGGATGCAGAGTCCAGTAGTACTTCATGCTGATCTAGACAGGGCCACTATGAGGCGGAACTGACGAGAAGGCACCCACCACTACTATGTTGGTTAGTATTGGGTTATGTGTTGGCTAAAGCCAAGGTCAACAGTTTGACTCAACCAGTTACACCTAGGGAGAAAGGGGATTTCTGCTCCTATAAAGAAATACAGCTTCAGAAACCTAAAGAGCCAGTTCTACTTTGCTCATCCTTAAGGATTGTTAAAAGTCAATGGCAGTGGGTGTTTTACACAATTAATGTATGTATGTATGGATTGTGATAATAGTTGTATGAGCCCCAATAAAATGATTTTTAAAAAAGAAATTATGACATAAGATTATCTCTCTCTAAAGTGTCTTGGAGTCTCTAACTTGTAAACTACTATTTGTCTACCTTCATGGAAAAAAATAATACACTAATCTTTGTTAAAGATGGCATCACCTATCCCTTATCGGTGAGTTCAAAGTGAAATGTTCACATATAGAAACTGAATTTCGGTTTATGCTGTGAGAAGGAAAAGGCAGAGGCAGTGATTCTCTCCATAGACTAGACCTTGTAGAGACTCTATTAACACCGAATTTGGACCCCAGCTATAAGGGATTTCCATTGAACTCAAGGTCAAAATGAAGTCTAAAATATGGAAATCTAATCTCAAGACTAACATTATAATTCTTAATTATAATTTTCTGGTTCGAAAATCAGCATCTTGAAGTCTTACTTGTGTGCCTTGTCATGACTACCTTGTACTAAACTAAAAAAGTTTATGCACGACAAGTTCATGTATTTATGTTTAAAATAAAATCCTCATCTATTGGTTACTTAAATTTTAAGATAAAATCCTACAAGAACTATTACTCTTAAACACTCTATGTTTTTAAAAAAATACTATAGCTATTGTTATTAGAGAAAGAACATGTTCTGTTCATTTCACCATAATAAAGAGACACCCCTCAAGTCCACTTAATGTAAGATTCCGGCACAAAGACCATGGAAAAAGAACCTGAAAAATTAACTGGTAACGTAATTATTTAGTAGTTCCCTCAAGAAGCTGAGGTACTTTGTTTCTTTCTCCAGAACATGAACAGAATAAAAATAAAGCATGGAAATGTACTTAGCAATCCAAGATCAGAGGAGGCAATGGTATTAGAGATTAAAACCTGAGCAGACTGCGGATGACAGTGGAAGCCCAAACTCCATTTGCACAGTTCCCACACAGATTAAGCCTCCAGTGAATCTCCTTAGACCATGAACAAAGAATGGAAATAGTCTTGTTATACACTGAGTGCATTGGAAAGTAGATTAACACAGATAATTTTTAACGTTATTGTTTTTCTCTCTTTTGGTCCCTTTTAAATTTGTTCTAGTTTTTATATTTTCTTTTGGATTGAGGGCTGTTTTTTTTTTGCATATGATTTTCTTTCTTTTTTTTGGAGTTTTCAGTGGTTTATTGAGCATTCAATATTTTGCCATGATGACTTAGGATAGTTAGGTGTTTTTTTTATTTTGTGTTTTACATTTTATTAGGGGCTCATACAACTCTTATCACAATCCATACGCATATGATTTTCTTTAAATAAAATCTAGGATAGGACTTAGTTACTGTGAAGACTATAAATGGATTAAGTTTCTTTGGGTTAGGACAGGGCAGGCTGGGGCAAATGGTGAGTTTAAGACTGAAGAAAATGTTCTAAAATTGATGGAGATCATAACTGCACAGCTCTTTTTAATATATTTAAACCACTGGGTTGTGTGGTATATGAATTATGTCAATTAAACTCAAGTTAAATTTTTTAAATGCAGTTAGCAAGTAAATTGTTTATAAAACTCATGGCAAATTTACTGAATACATGCCGTGGCAATTACATTATATCCTGTCAGCCTGTCAATAAAATTGCAGCTTGATGACCTCATTTTGAGGCATGACAGAAATAAGTAGCTCAATGGAGATCAAACCCAGTCTCTCTGCCTTCCTTTTCTGCGCTGAGACAGTCAGAGAGCTGGAGGAGACCCGTGCCAACACTGAAATGCATACACTGCCACTGGATCCACAAGACCTTCTACCCACTGGCCTGCGATATTCCTGCATTTGGCATCATTACATATACTGTGAATCTAAAGAGGAATTTATCGACTAGTACCGAACATATAGGCTAATATCGGACTTAGGAACTTGATCTGAACTGGGCTGAGATGTTTTCTCAATATATAATTGCTCTTTTATATAAAGTTCTTATACACATGAGTGTATGACTGTTCCTCTAGTCAACCCAGACTAACACTTTCTTTCATAAGTGATATACTATACCAAACTCACACAATAACAGCATTGATCACATTCCGTTCTATGCTATGTTCCAAATGGGCAGCCTTAATCATCCTGTAACAACCCTGTTAATACAGCAGTTCTCAACCTGTGGGTTACGACCTCTTTTGGGGTCAAAGGACCCTTTCACAGGAGTCACTTAAGACCATTGGAAAACATGTATTTCCAATGGTCTTAGGAACCAAGTCACTGCTCCTCTATCCATCTCCAGGAGGGTCTGCCCACATACGAGTACGCAGCGTAATGACATAATCAGACAACCCCATCACATTCAACTTGTACAAATAAAGGTGGATGTGACAGGGTTGGCACCACAATGTGTTTATGTGGACAAGTCACACATGCGTAGAGAGCAGCTGCTGTGTTAAAAGCAGCTACTGTGTTAAAAGCAGCGACAGTGTTAAAAGCAGCAGTATTGGTGGTAAATGACACTTCATGAATTATTATTTCTGGGTAAAATCATAAACTACTGCAAAAAATCGATATCTGTACCATGGGAACTTTATCTGGATGCTGATTGGTCTTTTTATATTCAGCTGTGGTTGATGTGAATACTGCTCCTTGTGATAGTAACAGGTATGTAAAAACACAACATAGAGAATGTTAAATCATAGGAAATTTTAATAAACTGTATTGACTAAATTGTGCCATGTATCATCTTTAGTACTATTTTTTTTTTAAATAAGAAATTTAAACAAGACGCTTGACTTGAAGGGAAAACTATCTAGGCTTCATTGAGAGTAATTTATGCCTACTTAAAGACAGATTGCCCTACATGTAATAGCTACATACAAAAATGTTATAAAACTGTCCTTGGTTTTACAATGATAAATGAAAAACATAAAAATTCTTCAATCGAACAAGGCATGCAAGGATTTTTTTCATGTCATTTTTTTTTGTTTTTGTTAAACAGTGAGAGCAAAATAACCTACTGAAATACAAAGAGAGAAGCTGAATGAGCAAGCCACTGATGGAGAAGGGGAGCTTTCACAGAACCAGTGTTTTCCCCATCCCATCTCCACCTGATGTTGATCAAAACATACCATTGGTGATTTAGTAAACGAATAAATAAACAAAGGGAAAAATTTAATATGCTTGTGTACATGCACCAGTTACTTTGTGTACAATAAAGGAATGAGGAAGGGGAAATGAAATAAAGAGAAAACTATACTGTAGTTGTCAGGAGGTGGTGGAATCAAACTGTGGTTTTCTAATCAAGAATGGATTCTTGGTCGGCTGGAAGAGAGTTCTGGAGGAAAGGAGCAGGCTCCCTTAGAAGATGCCTCCTGTCTGCTGCTGGAACACATCAATTGTATCTTCATCCTCCATTTCCAACTGTGCAGGTGTGTCTGTTTCATTGATTGGCTGTCTGTCGAATCAAATCAGATCTGACTCATTGACAAACCCTGTTCACAATAGGCTTCCATTAGCTTACTAAGTGGGTGTGCCTCTGAATCTTAAACTGCACCACAGAACCATCCTGCCCTACCACCTTCAAGTTAATCTGATCATTGTTCTCAGTCTTGACTCCTCCCTTGAGTTTTTTGTTGGCCAGGGTGAATGCTGAAGTCTTCTCAAAAGAGGTACCAGGTCCGCACCAAACGAGCACACAGGCAGCTGCAGGAACAGCAGGAGGAGGTGGCAGTGGTGGAGGAGGGAGAGCCATCTTTTGTATTATTAAAGCTATGGTTATATATTATTTTCATTAGCCAACCATCCCATGACAATGGATCATGTAGAAGAACGTTAAGAAAAGATAGTGAGGATTTTTTATGGTATGGTTTTACTTCAATGACAGCAGGAACTGAGAAACTACAATGTCTTACTTGTTGTGAAGTTCTATTAGTTGAATCTATGAAGCTGAACAAACTAATATGCCATTTTGATAGCAAATATCCGAGCTTTGCTGGCAAGGATACCAACTATTTTAAAAGCAAAGCTGATGATAAACTCAAGAAAGCCAGACTTGACACTGGTGGCAAGTACCACAAACAAAACGTAGCAGTCATTGAAGTTTCATATTTGGTGGCACTCAGAATCACCAGCGCTATGAAACCCTACACCATTGCTGAGGATTCACTGTTGCCAGGGGCCAGTAAATTGTTCGAGTTATGATCAGAGATGAATTTGTTACAAAATTGAGCGCAATTTTCTTATCAAATGACACTGCCTGCAGAAGAATAGCAGACAAGGCTGCTGATATTCTTGATCAGATAATCCAGGAAAGTAAATCTGCTCCACTTCCAATATTTAGCATCCAGCGTGATGAATCTACAGACGTTGCAAACTGTTCACAGTTACTGTTTACCTGAGGCATATTAATGATGGCGACTTTAAATATGAGTTTCTTTTTTTGCAAACCTCTTAAAATGGCAACTACTACACGTGATGTATTTGATAGTTGGTTCATTCTGAAAGAGCATAAGATCTCTTGGGAAAAGGTTTGTGGTGTTTGCAGATGATGCTCCACTATGCTAGGATGTCAATCTGAATTTCAACGTTTGGTACTGAGTCACCGAAAGTCACCGGAACTCACTGTATAACTCCTCAGAAAATATTAGCAACAAATGCACGGCCAAAAGAGTTATAAGAAGTAATGAGAAGCATCATAAATTCTGTCAATTTTGTAAAGGCGAGCACTTTAAACAGTCTACTGCTTTCGCAACTGAAGTGAGACGGTTGTCCAGAGGAAAAGTTTTAAAAGGTGTTTTTGAGCATGGTGATGAACTCAAAACGTTTTTTATCAGAAAACATGACCGCAGTTCAAAGCATTTTGCAGCGATAAAAGTGAGATACAGAAAATAGTTTGATTGCCATCTTTGCCATCTTGAATGAGTTACAATTTATTACTGCAAGGACAAAATGCAACATGCCTTGATTTATCTGAAAATATCTGATCATTCCAAAGGAAACATCAGCTTTGGGGGAAAAAATTGGATGAAAATAAAATTTACCAAAAAAATAATAAAAAGAAAATAAAATTTACATGCCTACCCTATCTGTTTTCTTTGAAGAACATGACACTGAACCAGACAAAAGGATTACAATTTCTGTGAAAGAACACTTGCATATGCTTGCAGATGAAATTTCATCGTACTTTCCAAATCTACCCGACACCTCATTTGCACTTGCCAGAAGCCCATTTGCAGTCAAAGTTGAAGATGTTCCTGAGATAGCACAAGAGACGTTTATTGAACTAACAGCGATGCAGCGAGAACTGATTTCTCTATAATGCCAGTTACAAAATTCTGGATCAAGTGTTTGCAGTCAGGTCCTGTTCTGTCTGAGACTGTGTTGCACCTTTTTCTTCCATTTCCAACAACTTATCTTTGTGAAACAGGGTTTTCCAGCTTGTTTGTTATCAAGTCTAAATAAAGAAGTAGATTTGTTGTGGAAGATGATCTTGTGCTCTTGCAAAGACTGTCTGGAGAATTTCTGATCTAGTGAGAAAGAAACTATCTCAACCTTCTGGCTTTTTACGCACACTGTCGCAAAATGTAGCAATGTAGTTCACTATTGTTATATTAAGACTGTTACTCATGCTACACCATGCTTCAAGACAAAATTTCATTTATTTATAATTAGAAATCAGTATTTCACAAGATATAATTACCTATTTTTGTGATTAATCACTATGCTTTAAATATGTTCAATTTGTAAACTAAAAATATATCCTACATATCAGATGTTTACATTATAATTCACAACAGTAGCAAAATTACAGTTATGAAGTAGCAACAAAAATGATTTTAAGATTGGGGATCACCACAACATGAGGAACTCTATTCAAGGGTCGTGGCATTAGGAAGGTTGAGAACCAAGGCTGTAGTAGGACACACTATGACCCCATTTTGTAAATAAAGGAGTGAACACAGAGCAATGAGGTTACTTGCCCAAGATTAGAAAGCAGTGTCAGGAGTTGAAACCAAGTGTTCTGACTCTAATGTTCTATCTTGAAATACTGGTCTAGCACCCTACCTTCAGTGACAAATACTCATCTTATTCTGAATATTTATTCATGCTGACTAGAAAACTACATATCTCCTAAGAATAATGTCGGCTTTTCAACTCCACTGATGAATCACTAATAAATAAAAGAAACTCCTTTTTTTATTGTTTGTCAGTTTTCCCTGTAGCACTAGAATTACTTACTACTACTCCCTTCCAGGAGGGTACCCCAGTGGCAGTTGCCACATTTGTCACTATTAATGGAAAGGTTGGCAATTTGAATCCACTTAGCTACTCTGTAAGAGAAAAATATGGCAGTTGGTTTCCATAAAGATTGATAGTGTATATGGATTATGTGCCAAATAAGACAGTTCAAAACAAAAATAATGTATAGCCTTATAAACCTCTGAGGCAGTTTTAGTCACAATCGACTTGAGAGTAATGAGTTTGGTTTTATACTTCCCATGCCTATCGCAGTAAGTACTAACTGCTTAAAAAACGCTGAAAACTTATTGCTGAAAAGGTGATCAAATCATGGATCAAATGATAGCAACTCAAAAGATTAGCTAGGAATCTTGGAGTAGTAAGCTTATGCTAGTGAGGAATAACTCAGAAAAGTATGGTAAGAATGGTTGCTTAATTCAAAAAGTATGTGTCAATAAATTATATATACAAACTGCTGAGTTAGTAGTTTATATTTACCTCTACACATTCTCACAAACAAAATATAGAAAATTTACAGAAAACAGAGAAATACCAGTAAACATCATTGTAGAAAAAAAAAGCCAGGATCTCAGTATTTTCCCAAAATCATTAACTTGAAAAAGTGCTAACTTACTTCTTCAGCAGACATGTGAAATCGTAAAGCATTAGGCAACACACTGCCATATTCCCACCTAAGTGCACGAATCCGCAGTAACCGGTCATACCTAGGACATTGAGAGTATTAGCATAGAAACAAGCAGGAAATCAGACACTGTTCTATCAGTAAGGACTCAAGGATCTTATCAACTAAACTGTCATTTGTGGATTTTTTTTTTTTAAGATTCTGATGCAAATAGATCTACTCTAAGAAGACATCTTTGGGACTACCAGAAATCGGGAATAGGAACTGGGCTGATGCCCCTAGCACTGTTCATTGTCGTAACTGTGATGGTGACACAGCAGTAATGTGGAAAAAGATCAGAAAGGCCCTTATTTCTTAGAGATGTATCCTAAAGTATATAGTGGTAAAATGTTATCTGATGTTTAGTACTTAGTTTTAAGTAGCCTAACATACATATGTCATAAATTATGGAAAATGTATTGTTAAATTTATAAGACAACTCCAGGAGCTTCACTATATTATTCTCTCTGCTTTCAAGAATAGTGCAATCTTTTACAATACAAATTTTAAACTGGAAAAACGAAATTAAAATGCTTACATTAAATCAAACTTAAAAGAAATAACTCACTGCCACATGGAGTTGTTTGACTCATACTGACACTGTAAGGACAGGATAGAAGCGCACCAGTGAGTTTCCGAGATTGTAACTCTTTTTTAAGAGTAGAAAGCCTCATCTTTTCCCCGCAGAACAGCTGGTGGTTTTGAAATGCTGTTTCTGGTTAACAGTCCAGCGCATAAACACTGAAAACACTCTCACTTCCATCAAGCCAATGCTGACTCATAGCAAACCCCTGTGGGTTTCCGAGATTGTAATTATTTACAGGAATAGAAACACGGCCTTTTCCCCTCGGAACTACTAGTGGTTTTGAACTGTGGACCATGTAGATCACAGCCCAACAAGTAACCATGCTACCAGGGCTCCATGCATAACCACAGAGATAAATAAATCTGAGATCTGTTGCTATCAACCAGAAACTTAATTGAGAAACCCCATGGAAAACTCTTCTTTGTTTCCTGCTACTACAAGTAAAATCACAGCAGCTTACAAGTACGCAATAGTGCAGCGTCGATTTCTTAACAAAGAACAGTGCCGAAATTTGATGGTTGGTATCAAATTGCTTCTTCCGTCTGATTTTGCTTCATTACTAGGAAGAGAATTAAGGAGAAAATGGATAAATACACTGCAGAACAACAAAAATTTTCAAGTTTTATTGACATGTAACAATTCACATCAAACAATTCAATAGTTATTAAGAATTGTACAAAAAACTGTACAATTACCACTACAATCAATTTTAGAACATTTTCTTATTTCTTGTACTCATTGTTATTAGCTTCCTCTTTCCCACCAACCACCCCTACAATCCCCACAAGAAACCATTAAATCCAGTTCCTGGCACTACAGAACCAAAAAATTAACTTTTCCATGATATTTTTCAAAGGACTGATACACGTACACATTTTTACCTATTTGTACGTAACAGTTTACCTAAGCAAATTGTGCTGCTTCTACTTCAGAACTTTTATTTACACATTACAAGATTAAATTAAGAAAAAGCCAAGTTAACTAACTTGTCAATGCAATGATACTATAATAATTTAATCTCCTTTAACCATTTGGTATTGTACAGTTTTGCACACTGATTGCTTTCTATTATTTCAAAAGACAAGTGTCCTATTTGTTCACTGAGGTAAGAGAAAACCTGACATCATGGCCCGAAGAAGGTGGTCTTACATGATGTTTCTATTGTATGAGCACTCCGCTTCTAGGAGCACTTCCGAATCCTCACCACACTACTGTAGCTGGACATGGAGTCAGCAGTTTATTCATTCAACAAATATTTGCTATTTCCCCATCTATATTTTTTACTATACTTTAGGGTTTTTTCATATACAGAGGAAGTAGTTTCACCCTATAAAATGCACATCTTCTTAGACACTTGATATGGATCACATTTTAAAACCAGAAGAACAAAAGGAGTAAGTATCTACTTTAGCATTTTAAAGCAATTAGATGAATATAAAAAGGGTCCACCATGCTTTGTTCCACATAATGCACTAGGCCCTGAAAACAGGAAAAATGCACACACTGTGCTGTTAGGTTTTTCTATCTGCTGTCACTCTATGGGTACCAGATTATGGTCTACATTGTACAAACTAAGCACAAATACACCTAATACCAAGTACTTAAAAACATACATCAAATGTCCTAAAAAAAATCACATTTATAGGTGGGAAAATAAAAAGATTTCTTTTGATATATAATTTAACCAGACATTGCTTACAGTGATTGTTTTCTCAGAAGGACATCAGGAAGATGGGGGACAAATTTTTAAAACAAGAATTTACAAGTGTTATGAATACAAGAAAGTAGTTCAAAGTGGAACACATCCTGGCCCACCAAGCCCTGAGGACGATATTTCCACTCAGAGAAGTCAAAGCACAGAGAGGACCATATGGCCAGTCCACTATGAGACACGATGTACCTCACTGACCCATAGTGCTACCAGGGGACAACACTGGAAACACAGTGTGGGAACTGTGCCCAATCTGACCCCATCACACTGAGGCAAAACACTAAGAGCCATGCAACAGAACAGCAAAGGAAGCAGAGCAAAGAAGTCTTGAGGGAGTACAAAAAATAGACTTTGGGGCCAGAGTGTGCCACCCCATCAGACTCAACTGGAAAACACTCCTAAAGGTCAACAAACAGACCTTGAACTATTTACAGGCTTTTCTTTTTTTTTTTTTTTGTCTTTTTTTGGTTTTCTTTTGTTGCTTCGTTTTGCTCTGTCTTGTTTTTTGTGCATATTATTATCTCTGCAATTCTATCTAGAAAAAATAGGCGGGATAAACAATCTGAAGGAGAAAACAACGGACTGCTGGTTCTGGGGAGATATGGGAGCAGGGGAGGCGGGGGTGGGGGGAAAGGAAGTGGGTGTTAACAAACCTAGGGACAAGGGAACAATAAGTGATTCAAAATCAATGGCCAGGAGGGTGCAGGAGGCCTGGTAGGGCTTGATCAAGAGCAGTATAACCTAGAGGAATTACTGAAATCCAAATGAAGACTGAGCATGATAGTGGGACAAGAAGAAAGCAAAAGGAAATAGAGGAAAGAATTAGGAGTCAAAGAGTATTTAAAGGTCTAAATACAGGTGTGTACATGCCAATATTTATGTATGATGATGGAGAAGTAGATCTAATGTGCATGTATTTATAGGTTTAGTATTAAAGGACATTGGGACTCTACTCAAATACTCCCTCAATGCAAGAACACTTTGTTCTATTAAATTGGCATTCCATGATGCTCACCTTCCCTACATGATTGCTGAAGACAAAACAGGTGCATAAGCAAATGTGAAAAAGAAAGCTGATGGTACCAGCTATCAAAAGATATGGCCTCTGGGATCTTAAAGGCTTGAAGATAGAGACCCACATGGATGAAGCACACTAACCTGTGTGATCACGAGGTATCTATAGGAACAGGTACCAGTCATCAAAGAACAAAAAAAATCATCATTGTGAATGAGGGGGAGTGCGGAGTGGAGACTCAAAGTCCATCTGTAGGCAAGTAGACATCCCTTTACAGCAGGGTCACAGGGAGGAGACGAGCCAGTCAGTGTGCAGTATAACACTGATGAAACACGCAACTTTCCTCTAGTTCTTTAATGCTTCCTCCCCCAATTATCATGATCTCAATTCTACCTTACAAATCCGGGTAGACCAGAGGCTGTACACTGATACAGATAAGAGCCGGAAACACAGGGAATCCAGGGCAGATAAACCCTTCAGGATCAATGAGTGCAGCAATACCAGGAGGGTAAGGGGAAGGTGGGGGAGAAAAGAGGAACCAATGATCCACATATAACCCCCTCCCTGGGGGTGGAAAACAGAAAAGTGGGTGAAGGGAGATATTGGACAGTGTAAGACATGAAAAAAATTTTATAAATTATCAAAGTTTTGTGAGGTAGGGAGGGAGGGAGAAGAAGGGTAAAAAATGAGCGGATACCAAAGACTCAAGAAGAAAGAAAATGTTTTGAGAATGATGATGGCAACAAATGTGCTTGACATAATAGATGGATTTATGGATTGTGCAAAGAGTTAGTTATACAAGCCCCCAATAAAAGGATTTAATAAAATAAATAAACCTAACCAAACTCACTACCAAAAAAAAAAAAATTTCCTGTTTCCATTGCTGGTAGGAATGTAAAATGGTATCGCTAATGTAGGTAGTAGTGTCGCAGCTCAACAAAAATCTGATCTACTACACCCAGATTTGAAAAGACATGCAAACAGACTTGTACACCAACATTCCTTGCTATACTATTTGCAATGGGTGAAGATAAGAACCACCTAATGCCCATGAATAGGAAAATGTGATATATATGTGTACACACTACTGCTGCTGCTGATGTTGTTACTCAGCCAATCGGAGAAATGAAGAATTGGCACAATCTACAATATGGATGGGACTCGATGTCATTAAACTAGTGAAAGAAGTCAACCACAGCACGGGACTTGGTTTCAATCTCTTGCCACCAAGAACAGTGGCCCAGAACTACCAGTCTGTTTTAATGCTTCTTTGCTTTTTATGGCAGGTGTGGCTCTGCTGTTGTAAATATTATTGGAACGTTTGCCCTATCACCAACTCCTGTTGTTTCTGTAAATAGTGCTCAGTCACTTAAAGGTTTAATTTACACACGTCAACAATTCATGTATTGCAGTTCACAGCTGGCCCATACTTGTATAATTTCCCTTTCTCGACAATGTTCTAAATTCTGTAACATTGGCTAAACTAATGACACCATCAAAGTGTACCGGCTACACATTAGACTCCTAAGTGAAACATCAGCAGTTTAAAGTCACCAGCCAAGTCTGTGGGGGAAGGATGAGGCTTTTTACTCCTGTGATGATGTGCAGGCTGGGAGACTCACAGGACAGTTCTACCCTGCCCTATAAAGTTGTCATGAGTCAGCAAGGGGATGATAATTGATAATGTTCTGTAACATAAAATGACAATGATGTCTCTTAGGTGAACCAGAGTCATTTATAAACCATGAGTGGATTTTAGGCTTGTACTTAATTCTAGTCCCAATCTAAGAACAGCTAGTTCTTATGACATGGTCCTGCTTGGTGGTTGCCCTCATGAAGAAATCACTGAAGATATGAGTCTACAGCAAAATGTGGTGAAGAACCTAGATGGTGCCCAGCTATTAGAAAAAATAGTGTTGGGGATTTTAAAGGTTTGTTTTCAAACAAGCAGCCATCTAAGTGGGGTGTCACATGGAAGGAGCACATCAGCCTGTGTGAACATAATCCAAATCTAAAGGCTGGAATGATATCAAAGCTTAAATTGTGAACAATTGGTTTGTAGAAGGCTATGGTTGTCAGTGGAAGCCCAAAATCCATTTAGAGGGTCCACAAAGAGATCAAGCCTCTTGTGAATTCCCTCTCGTTATAGCTGAGGGATGTGAAGAGCTCTATTATCAGACACTGTAAATCAATATGTCAGACATAGATCAAAATGCAGTATATCTTATTTGATTTTCCTTTGGACCCATTTTAAAGCTGTTTCAATTTAAAAAAAAAGTGAAGGGAAAATACTCATGAAGCAAACCCTTGGAGCCTCACTGTGACCATGGACGAGGGGTGGAGGGCCTCGCTAGCATGCAGAGCGCAGTGGATTCCTGCGGATGCGGTTAGGTTCAAACTCAGCACCCCACCATTTGCTCTCCCTTATGAGCCATCTAAATGTGTTCTAGTTCTTAAGATACTTGTAGCTTTCTTTTGACTGAGGTTTTTGTTTTACTTTCATAGTCTTGTTAGTGTTGTTTTTATTGTTTTCACTGTTTTTCTGTATATAAAATCCAAGATAGGTGAATCAGAGGCAGTAACTGGATTCATGGTTCCTTGGGGCAGGGCAGGGGAGGTGGGGAGGAAATGGGGAGCTAATAACAATGAGTCCAAGAATGAAGAAAATATCTAAACCTGATTATGGTGATGATTCTACAACGATATGTGAATTATATACCAATAAACTGTTAAAAAGTCCATCGCAAATTATATAATTAAATGGTTCAATCATATTAAGAAGAGTTGTACAATCATTACCACAATCGAATTTAGAACATTTTCTTCCTTCTTGTACTCACTGTTATTATTGTACTCACTTCCTTCAAACCGCCCCAGCCACAACTCAGGAACCATTAATCAAGATATTGTCTCAATAGATATACCTACCCTAGATTTCATATACACTAAAACATTTAAAAACAGCAAAAAACCTACTAAAAATAACAAAGTAAAACAAAAGTATCCCAACTGAAAAGATAGAAAATATAAAAAACTAAAATCAATTTAAAATGGGTCAAAAAGGAGATCAATGGCTATGGTGCTAAATTTTAAAGGAATTGCATCTGCAATAATCCACTTTCCAATGCACTCTGCATAACAGCAAGGCTAACCACAACACTTGTCTATGCTCAGAGAGGACTCACAGAGCTTTATCCATACGTATTTCCCCTGCACTTTGTTTTTACTGAAGTAAAATGGGTCAAAACAGAGGTCAAATGATATCATG